>NC_041383.1:683471564-683499350 GCF_002162155.2 Triticum dicoccoides | reverse complement strand
TATTCGTTATGGTCATGGAGGGCCTCCGCTATTTGCTTCATCGTGCGACAACGACTGTTGTGCTGACACCACTAGCACCCACTAGACTACGACATAGGACCTCAATATATGCTAATGACGTCGTCACATTTCTCAGACCAGACCTTCAGAGCCTTAGGGCGTGTGCCACGCTCCTCACAGATTTTGGGCATGGCTTCGGGGCTTCGCACGAACATGGCCAAGTGCTCTGCACACCCTATTCGTTGTTCGGAGGAGCAAGTGCAGCTGATAGTTGAACTGGGATGCCAAGTGATGGGATGGCCATGCCGTTGCCTGGGACTACCGTTGGGCTTGCGCAAAATCTCGGCATCGCAGTTACAGTACTTGGTGGATACAATGGTTGTTCAGCTTCCCGCGTGGCAAGCGAGACTGCTCTCAGGGTTGGGCGCTTGGAGCTAGTGAAGACCACGCTAGTGTCTATGCCCATACATGCGACGGTGGCACTCCATCTGCCAGTAAAAACTATTGAAGCACCATACAAGATATGTCGTGGTTTTCTGTGGAAGGGATGTCGCGATGTGCACGGAGGCCACTGTCTTGGGGCGTGGGACCAAGTTTGCATGCCAAAGGAATACGACGGCCTTGGCATTCCAAACTTGCATCTTCTTAACGCACTCTCAGAGCACGATGGCCTTGGCTGATGAGAACGAAGCATGATCGGCCATGGAGTGAGTTCAACTTGCAGGTCTCACTGGATTCCTTGAGCATATACAAGGCGGCGGTAAAGTGCACGTTAGGATATGGAGATGTGGCACTGTTTTGGACAGATTGGTGGTTGTGGGACGAGCGAGTCCAAGACCTCATGCCTAACTTATTTGCCGCGGTTAAAAAAAAGAGCGCGGAAGAGAACGGTGAAACAAGCTATAGCCGATGGATGGTGGCAAGATGTGCCGCCTAACATGTGCACTCAATCATTGAGTGAGTTCTTGGAGCTTGTGGACAGAACGCAACACATTCAGCTGTTGGACGGTATTGAAGACAAATTAGTTTGGGCTTGGGAGAAAAATGGATGCTTCTCGGCAAGATCGGCTTATCGGGCGTTCTTTGCTAGGAGAGTGGAGGCCACTAGAGCCACGCAAATCTGGCGGTTGAGGGTGCCGTCGACCTGTAAGTTTTTGGCATGGCTGGCGGCTAGGGAGAGGTGTTGGACGGCGGACAAGCTTGCACGACGACATCTACCACACCCTCCAGCTTGCCCCTTCTGTGATCAAGCACCGGAAACAATCAACCACATCATGCATGGCTGCGTCTTTGCTAGGCAAGTGTGGCTCCCCATCTTCTATCACTCGGACAAACTAACTTGGCTACCAAGCGTGGATGCCAATCTGATGAAATGGTGGACCTCCATAAATCCACAACCAAAGCTTAGGAAGGAGACATGGACCGTGATTGTGATTGTTGCGTGGATGTTGTGGAAGCACAAGATTGATGTTGTGTTTAATGGAGCGGCTCCTTCCACGAGTGAACTTCTCAAGAAGATCGATTTAGAAGGGCAAGACTGGAGGGCGGCAGAGCTGCTGCACGAGGTAGGATCGCTCTAGATTAGAGTAATACGCATGTCGAACGTTGACTATGCCAGTCGTGTCTAAGTTGTAAAACTATCCGTCTTTCTAGGCAGGGGCGGAGCTTTGTTGGGGCCAAACCAGGCCATGGCCCGCCCATGTTTTTCTACAAATTTTTAATACCTATATGTTAGCCCACTCGGCCTATTACAATCCATGTACCAATCGAAGCCTCGTACGACGGCATGAGCACACACAACACAGCAGCAGCGATAGCCAACCAGTTCTATCGCCGCCTTCAGGCACAAATCTTGTGCCGCATATCGTGCAGATCAGAGAACCTCCTCGCTGCTAAACACATGATTTTTTGCTTGCTGTTGCCTATTCCATGGCTTCGCCCTCCACCACACGACATTGCAGTGGCACAATATTCCCTTCCCTCCAGCCTCCGCACTGGCCAGTCTTAGCCTCGGTGGTCGGGATCCTGCCGCGGTGCTGCCCAAATGCCTCCGCTGACTGTTGAAATCCACTGAGACTACAGGTCTACTCTCGGCACTGAGTAACGCTGGATGTTCACCTCCTGACCACTGTGTCGCCCGGTAATTTCTAATTATCTTTGGACTATTATATTCTTGTTATTCATTGACTGAACTGAGCATAATTCATGCATTTTATTATAAATTCATATGTAGAAATAGTAGATAAAGATATATTTTTTCTTAGTAAATTACCGGGTTGTTCGTATCCAACGCGTAATGTTTTTTGTTAAGTGTGTGTTAATGTAAGAAGATCATCCAAACAATGCGTAACAAGGTAGATATAAGTATCTTGCCAGTAACTTGTTTGTTAACCCGTAAAAAAAATCAATGAGAACAAAAGGCACCGAGTAGGCACTAATGCCTAGAAAATTTGTGCACTTCTTTACCTTGGCCCGCCTAACATTTTCGTTGAAGCTCCGCCACTGTTTCTAGGCATTTTCTATCTATGATCTCGATACGTCAATCTTTGACGTATCCTTAAAATAACTTTTCTTTCCTTTTTCTTTTTACCTTTTATTTTTTCTGTTACTTCTTTTACCTTTTCTTTTTCCTTTTTCAAAAAAAAAACATGAAAAATGTTCCTATTTTAAAAAATTGTTTGAATGCCTAAAAAATGCTCCTACTTTTAGAATTTTGTTCACAATTTTAAAAAAGTTTGCGAATTCCAAAAAATGCTACAAATAAAGTTCCTGTTTTAAAATTTTGTTCACAAATTCAAAAATTGATCAACTTTTATAAAATTTGTTCATAATTCCAAAAGATGTTCTTGTTTTCAAAATTTATTCGCAAATTTGAAAATTGTTCATGTTTTAAAAAATGCTCACATTTTCAAAATTGTGTTATGGCATTTAAAAATTGTTTGCATTTTCAATACTTGTTCAGAGTTTTAATAGATATTCACGTTTTCAAATTTTGCTATCATATTAGAAAAATCTTCAGATATTTTTAAAATTGTTGGTGTTTACGAAAAATTATTCAAAATATCAAAATTTTGATTGCAGTTTTTCAAGTAAGGTTTAGTTGCTAATTCACCACTACTACTCATCAATTTCACTGGCTGGCAGGATGCGTTCACCAACAGACCGTCAAAAGTTTGAATTCTACGATGCACACATTCTTTATATTTTGTATTTTTGTGCTCGAACTCTCGCTATAGTTCGACCCCAATGGGGCGGCTCAGTCGAGCGCTCCCTGGGTGTCTATTTGACGCAGACCTTCCATGGACGAGCGCGCCTATGTCTCGCTTCAAGCAAGACTGCAGGGCGTCTTGCTTTATGCAGCCGCCTGATTGGGCCGGCTTAGCACGGAACATGCCTTCTACACTTTTTTTCCTTCCTTTCTCACATTATTGCATTCGTTTTTATTTATTTTTCTTATTTTCGAAATTTTATGATTATATCTAATATAAAATTCATTTTATATACACAATTTGAAAATTATTAATCATGCATGCAAAAAATGTTAAATGTGTATAAACATATGTTTCTGATCTGTATAAAAATGTAAAATGTGTATGAAAAAAATAAATAAAATCAACTTTTTTGTGAAATATTAATCATCCATATAAAAGGTGTTAAATGTCTATGGAAAAGATGTTTCCAATGTGTATGGAAAATAGCAGATATCAGAAAATATAAGTTTTCAAAAATGTTAATCATTTATTTGGATATGGTTATTGGTGTATATAAAAAATATTCCTGATGTATACAAAAAATATACAATGTCTATGGAAAAAGTAGATCAAAAACAATATTTGTTTAAAAATGTTATCATGTATTTGGAAAATGTTAAACATGTATAAATTATGGTATAAAAAACAAAAATATATATGTTTTAGAAAAATATTAATCATGTACTTCCAAAATGTTAAATGTGTACATAAAAAATGTTCCTAGTGCATACAAAAAATGTACGAAGTGTATGGACAACAAAAAGTATAAGATGTCAAAAATGCTAATCAAGTATTTGGAAAAGGTTAAACATGTATATAAAATATATTTTTTGTGGGGGGAAACATGTATATAAAATATGTTGATGGTGCATACAAAATGTACAAAGAAAACCAATAAAAACTAAAAAAGAAACACAAATAAACAAAGAAAAAAAAATAAGAAAAACACAAAAGGCACTAAAAACCAACAAATAAAAAAATGATTAAACCAGTAAAAAATGTTAAAGAAACAAAGAAAGTCGATGAAGAAACAGAAAACTGATAAAGAAAAGGTCAAAACTGGAAGAAAAAATGAAAAAGAAAAAAAAGAAAAGGAACCAGTACGTAGAGCGAGCAAGCGACTGAGCGTGCGCTCCTCAGGCGAGACCGATGTGCCCAAAGCTTCCCGTTGTTGCCCAAACAACGTATTAAATCAGAAAATGATTTTGACCTCCATAGATATTGATTTCATGTGAATCCAAAAACAAGAAGAAAACAGAAAACTGGCACTAAGCACTACATTAATATGTTAGTCCATGAAATTATATAAAATGCTATAAAAAGTATATAAAAGTGATAATATAATAGCATGAAAGAATAAAAAATTATAGATATGTTTGAGACGTATCTATATCGAACCTACTAGAACATGTGCACTATGACAATGAGTCAAACAAGTTATTGTTCTTGCAATAAGTGATATTTTAAACCGGATCTTTGACAACCTTTTGAAATGCAAACAATGATATGGAAATAGGCATTGTATGAGGTCTCATCTTCACAATAAAGATAGTTCTGGAAGATACCGTTACGATGTGCTCAAAATGCGATGAAGTGGGGATGTGTCCAAAGTATATCACAACCAGTTCCGACTGGCATCAAGAGTCATATGTCCAACAAATGTATCTTACCGTCGCACAGGTTACCTCGGTTATTAATAATTACTTTAAACATTAGCATTGGATGTTTAATAACTATACCTCATTTGTCCCCAAGAAATTGCTTTTTGCTACCTTACTAATTCTTTATGTCATTGGTGTTCTAATTAGTTCCTTTAGTGATCCGGTAAAGGAGCAAAAGGGATTCTCTTCTTTTTCCCAGAGGTGACCCGAGTTATCGAACCCATGAGAGGACGGTGCCCTTTAAGTAAGGGTTTCTAACATGCTTTTGCTAGAGAACTAGATTCCAACTTTTATCCGGATCGGAATCAAGTTGATACTGAAAACACTTGTAATAAAAATAGGCATGGGTATGAGGAGTTATGGTTACAATCATATATTTGTGTCGGGATCATCATGACCATGATTTGTGCTCTGGAATTCATCCATCAAGATGTGCTTGCTACGTATCGAAGTGAGGGACGTGTCCAAAATACGTCTTGACCGGCACGTGTCTTGCATGAAGAGCCAATTGTCCAAGTGAAGGCCCTATTCGTTGTGTGGCGTTGCCTCGGTAATTAAGATAGCAATAATTGGACAGAAGCATAAGGCGTTTAAGGACTACACTCTTGAATCCCTAGAGATAGGATCCGTGTTACCGTACTAAATCTTTCTGCCGCAGGTGTTCAGAATAGCACTTCATGGTCTCCCTGCCCTTATCTCTCTATGACTCGCTCTCCATGATTCTGGGTACTTGCAGGGATGAAGAACACGGATGAGACAAGAGAAAGCTATGAAGTAACTTTATGCTACACATACGGGATGTTAATTCAAAGTACTTCCATCAATTCCTCCAACAAATACATTGGGTGTCAAGGCCTTGCCTCAACCCATGACCTTACCGAAGTACTCACACATGGAGATCAGATCACACGAAGAACTCATTGAAGAGCACATCATGAAGATTGGTTGATTGATAATATGTGTTGCAATGCATGCTAGATGTGATACACGATTACAATTATGACTAGATGGCTGAGAACTATGGTGGTGGTGAAGGTGGTGATGGGAAATGGCGGCAACTAGGGTTGATGGAGATGACTGTTGTGAAGATGACGATGTGGCACTTCATCTGCTGCTCATTTAGAGTCAGACCTTTTATAAAAGTTCCTTTTATAAAAGTTGTTCAGGTTGATCGAACGCCTCGGTTGGCACACGATACGACCATCCATACGAGCGGGGATGGTTGTATGGAACACCATCTTTTGCTCTGGCTTCTCTGTTGCACCTCCCACTTGAGTTCCTCTATCTCCACTTTACTCTTTTTCATGTATTGGCCTGATTTCATCCATAAAATAGCCAATTTCCCGTGGAAACTAAATAAAAATCAAATATTTGGAATCCTCTGTATTCGTTAGTCATTAATAGCAATATCGAAGTGAATATCTCAGTTTTAATGAAATATTTCGGTGTAAACTCAGGTTAGAGGAGTGTAAAAATAACACTCATCATGCTCAGAATCGTGTTCAATGCATCCTTGCTTCTTAACTCCTCCTTGATCGAACTACATGAGCCTGGGTACCTACATGGACTTAGAACAAGAGGAAAACAAAAGATAAATCCATTGTGAAGCGCACATACAAATAACACAAATCAAGCAAAGTCATTCCAATGATCCCGTGCACAAATACATAGGCCTACAAGCCTTTGCCTCAACCCATTGACTTAAGGAATTACTCATACATCATGGCTGAATCACAATATGAAGTCATTGAAGATGACATAACGATGAATGGTTGATTGAAAATTCTCTTACAGTAGTTGTCGATTGCGTTGCACCAATTACAATTATGATTAACTTGGAGAGAATGGTGCGGTGATGAAGGGGGTGATGGCTATGGACATGAGACGGAAAATGGCGGCTCTATGGTTTCTAGATTTCTTCTACTTCTCTATTTTGTCAATGGGCGGTTATGTCGATCCTCTATGTTGCGAATTAGGACTCGACCCCTTTATAAAGTTTGTTTAGGTGGACACGACGATCAACGATGCGTGGTACGACCGCGGGTATGAGCGTGTGCGCTCGTACCTTGCACTGTCTTCTCCCCTGTTTCTCTCTTGGCGACTCCATTTGCCTTGGCTTGGTTTCCAAACTTGTTGTTTCCTTCCAAGTGATGATTTTCTTTTATTGTTGGCCCATTTCCTGCGGAAACACATTAAACAAAGGATTTTGCAATTTCTTGCATTCATTAGTCATTTGCGGTAGTATCGAGGTGATTCTCTCATATATTTCGGGAATATATGGTTTAAACAATGGTGGAATGAGTGTAAAAATATCACTCGTGAAGCCCCAACCGAACCTCTGATCCTCCAGCATCAGGGATTCAACTCCCATTCTCAAGTCCCTGCCACATGTGATGGCATTGTGGCAGCGCCCACCTATTCCCTCACTAGACCCTCTCTTCATCTCATCCTCCCCACTGTGGATTAGTAGCGGTGGTTTTGCACACGTCAACGCATTGCGCCTACTTCAGCAAGCGAGGCGAGAAGGACGGGCTCGATCCCAACAAGTGTAGTGGTGCAACAACATCGACTACACACCAAGTGCCACGTTATCAGTGCCCTGCTTGCTGAGGAGATGTCATTTGGTTTCGTCGCTTGACCCACACATGATTGAGGTTAGCGGTTCCAGGTTCCCAGGATGGTACTCCAATGGGTGCGACTCGTGGAAGGCATGGCTGCACATTGGCATCATGGTGGCAACTGGCGATGCTCCCAGTGGCCTAATGTGGTGGTATGAGTTGATGAGTTGTCCTCTCTGTGGTCGCTTCATTGCACCAATGATGTTGGTTGTCATAGCGGCCTCCGAGGTTCTCAATTCAACCATCAACACGCGTGTCACTACTAGGCCAGACGATGCAGGATGATAGATGACATGGCAGCGTGATGGATGCGAGCTGCAGATCGGTCGACGTAGGATGATGCAACGATGGCCCTCCAAGCGACACATCTGGCGTCCGAGGGTAGTGCGTCCGCCTCTGATGGGCGTCGGTGAGCATCAGACTCTTGGAGCAAGACAATGTTGATAGGGCTGAGATCCGTTGGCGGTTTGCCATTGGCATCAAGCAGTGCGACATCTACTTTTGTTCACACGAAGGGCGAGGTAACTACCCAAGGGGAGTGTTGGATGTTGCTAGTTAGTTCATGCGGGTGTGGAATGGTAGCGGCCAGATCCTCGCCATGATATGAGCGACTTACCGGTGGTCGTAGTGATAGTTTAAGAGCCCGTTCGGAATCTCTCCACTCCACCTAATCCGCTTCATCATTTCTGATTCTGCAGAGCCCGCGGAGTTCGGTTTTAGCCACTCTGTGAAAAATGAACTGCATAATGTTCTGCTCCGCTCTTTTGACTCCACGGAGCCCGTGCGGTTCGGCGCTGCTCCGTCCGCTTCGGGAGCGCACTTGAGGAGTGGAGAGGATCGAACATGATCTAAGGTGGCATTACACCCCACTCGTCCGCTAGGACCATTTAATCATGTCATGGAGTATTGGCTGCGTAACTTTGCAAAGATACAACATCAAGATTGTTACTCCCTCCATTTACCTATACAAGGCCACTATGAAATATAGATTTTGCATCTATACAAGGCCACCAACAGTAATCGAGGCAAAAATTAATGGTGTTTCCTCTTACTAGCAACTTGCTTAATACTTGCATGCATGCAGTCATAATGATACTAGCTACTTCCTCCATTCAGTTTTCTTGCATGCATGCGGTGTATTAATGATCCCAGTAAACGAACAGAAAAATTAGGTTGCAAAACATGTATTAAATGTTACCTTGGTACATGTAATTTGAGTTTATGTCTTTGTATATAAAAATGAAGGGAGTACTAAAACACTACTTCATAGAGCAATGCTAGACATGCGAAAATATTCTACGTAAGTTAACGGGAAAACTTATGTGGAGGATTACTATTGGACCTAAGGGGAGGATGGGGCCGACCCCCCTGAAAATCAGAGGGGCAGAGATAATTAGCGAGAAGGATTTACGTAGAACTTTCGTAACTTCACGTAAGTGTAGAATTATTGCTACTTCATATATGGTGTGAAAACTCATGTTCTAGACTTCATTTGTTTACTACCTTCCCAAGGCGTCCTCTATTGGTTGATTGTTGGCCTTTGGTGATTGGTCTCGGCCATGATGAAAATCCCTGTGTTGACCGTTTTCGACCAGCCGGGGTGTCGATGGTGTGGGCACGTTTATTCTTTTTGGAAGGCGTCCTTCTAGAATAAGTTGACTTAGTCATAGGTACTGCATTCATATCTTGCAAAATTTTTTGTAGTTCTCTATGTTTTGTACTCCTCTTGTTGATGATTTTGGCCTCATTACCTCGCATTAGCTTTTTTTAATAAAATCTAATGTGTAAATCACAATGATGTAGAGGCAGGGTATTTCGACCTTCTTCTCGGGAAAAACAAGACATCACTTACAAAATCAGGAGAAAATAAATTGTTATAAATGGTCATGATGTCTATAAAAAATTTCCCAAGCATTATTTGTAACTTAGATGACAAACATTCCATTTTCAATGACTTAAACTTCACTGCTTTGTTCCTTTCTTCCTTTGCATTTTTTATTCCTTTTTTTAGGGGAGCATTTTTTTTCTTCTATGTTATGTATGTTCATGGGAACCGAGGCAAGGTGTATCTGGATGTGCAAAATACACCTTAATCTCTTCCTAAATGAGTAAGATACATTAGTTTATCAAAGATTTTGACAAATTAATTGGCTTCTACGAGTTCTTTAATAACAGAAGTCCACTCTCACGATTTTTTTTCAAACACACTTGAGGGGTCACAAAGGACCACACCCCCCTCCCCCCGATTTATTGCATAAACCTAGTGTAAAGGCCACGCTTTGCCGCGAGTAATGTTATATGTTTTTAGTGAGTGTATTTTCAATTATTTTCATTTTTATTTTGAAGTGTAGAGTTGCAAAATTTAAATGTTGATAAAATGCATAAACCAATTCATTGTTAAATTTTGGTGTGTTTGTTTTCTAGCCCAGTTAATGCAATCTTAGTGATCACATATTTTGAGTACTTAATAAATTTTGTGTAACATGGTAATCTAACAATTATTATACCTTTTCAATTTTTTTAACATGTCCTTTCATGAAAAGACATTTTTTCCTACAAAGAGACACGTCTTGAAGATATGTCTTTTCATCAAGAGACGTGTCTCTCCATGAAGAGACGCCTTTTCACAACTAGAGATGTCTTCTTCACCAAACGACATAATAGTCCAACTAACAAGATTTATTGGACTTGATTGATTCTAGATATAATCTTGTTCTTCAAAATGCTGCATTAGGCGTTAGTTTTGGAATGAAGAGGGATGTCTTCTGTGGTTTTGATGCTTCTAGTGCTAGCACCACTCAATCAGAATTTACAAACTTCTTTGTCTAAAATTGATGAAAAACTGGTTAAATTTCATTTAATTTTGAATTTAGGTTTCAACTCTTTGGCCTAATTGCTTTGGCCAATGCACAAACAATGTGAAATTTCTTTGCGCAACCAGAACCACTGATGGTTCATTTATTCCAGGAAAGCCTTGGATGACAATCACAATCCCCAAGCCGATTTTTTGGCGGGGGATAATCCACAAGCAGTTGTGGACATACTACCTCCATTCCTTTTCCGTATGCATTAAAGTTTTATCTTACAGAAAAGTTTATCAACATTCACAGTACCAAATCAATATCATTAGCTTGATTACGGAATGTATATTACATATATTTGATACTGTATATTTTAGAAAAGGATTTGATACTATAGATGATATTTTTCTAATACTATCAATTTTGTTAAACCTTGCAAAGTTTGACTTGACATAAATCTTATACCCGGAGTAAAAAGGACAGGAGAGAATATATAGTAAGCACAAGCGCCGTAGCCTGCAGCGATGGTCACCATCAGAGAGCAATATATGTGCTTACAATGAGAATTGGTGACATAGGAGTACTTACCACCGCGAATAATGGAGACAAAAACAAACACAAATAACCCCTTTAAAAAACAAAAACAAAAAACCCAAATCAATCACTTACACAAGTTGCTGGCTAGAGAACAAGCGCCATGGTAACGATGGAGACGAAACAGCTCGCGAGTAGCACGGCATGCGCACTCACGGTGACAGGCGCCAAAGAGGAGGCTGACGGCGGGTTGACAGCGGAGCACTGCCTCCTTACCTCGCCCTTGTGGTGCGTCAGCACGCCTATCTTGCTCATGTTGACGAAGGACGCGGCGAAATCGGCGAAGAACTCGTCGGGCGCGGTGGCATTGGCCTGGCGCATCACGTAGGCCCTGGTGTCTCCGTCGAGGAGCAGCGCGGCGTCGGTGGAGAGGAGGCCCCTGCTCGCCGCGACGTCCCTGTAGTACCCGAGGTCGAACTTGGTGCCGCTGCCAGGGTTGAGGTGGACCAGGGTAGCGAGGTCGCCGGCCCTGCACTGGCCGCGGAGCGTCGCCGTGTAGTTGGCGTCAAGCGTGGGGTCGGAGGCGCTGTTGTTGGCGGTGAAGTTGTAGAGGCGAGGGGAGAAGGCGGAGCAGTGAGCCTTGCCGATGGTGTGCGCGCCGGAGAGCACGGCGAGGTCCTTGGCGGTGAGGTTGAACCTGGCAAAGAGGGCGATGAGGTCGGTGATGTTGGCGCCCGGCTTGGGGGTGTTGGGGGCGACGTCGGCGGCAGACGACCTCTTTCCGTCCTGCCGCCCCGTTGGCATCGGGATGTACGGCCCCTTGGTCTGGCAGATACAGAGAAGATCAATGCAATGCAAGGTCGATGATGCAACCGATACTGAAGGAAGTAGGTGAGTGAGACGACGTACGATCCGCACGGAGTCGCGAGCGGCGAGGGCGAGGACGTCGGCGCAGGAGACGATGCCGGGGCAGGCCGCCTCGAGCTTTGCCTTGATGGAGTCGACGACGTCGTAGCCGCGGAGGTCCTTGTTGAGCGGCGAGTCCTTCTCCGCCGTGTTGTTGGCCGTGGAGTCGAGAAGAATCGACCCCTCGCAGCCCTGCGCGCAGTGAATTCACTCACTATCGTGAATTTGACCCATTGACCTGCCTAGCTATCAATAGACTTTACTTACTCCGAGCAAGCAGTCGACGGAGAAGAGCCTGAGCAGGGAGCCGGCGAGGCCGGGCGACTTGGCGAGGACGGCGGTCATCTCCTTGAACACGATGTCCTCGGCCTGGGGACACGTCTTGTTGTACGCCCCGAGCTGCGTGTGGGCCTCCGTCGAGCCACACAGGGCAAGGAGCGTAGCCGCCACCACGACGACCGCTAGAGCTGCTGACCTCGGCGCCATGTCGAGCTTATGATCGTTACCTTGAGTATATGCAGTACACCACACACGCTACCTGTATGTATATATACGCTTCTGAAATAACCTCCCTCTCCACCCATTTCAATTATTTCAAGTACTGCTTGCGCTTGTGTACTTGCACGCAGTGTGTACTACGTACTACGTACTGCTCTGTACTGCGAGATAGGAGAATGTCAACGGCTATCTAGTTGACATATATACTTACAGATTATTATAAGTGGAGATAACGTTCTTTACTCCATTTCTAGCAGCTGAAAGCGCCATTTCATAATACTGTGCATAATGGAGTTCAACTGATCAAATCCATTTCCAGTGTTGGCTCTCGATCCCCGTGTCTCAAACAGTATATTGTTGGCTCTTGCTCCATCGGCCGCCGCTGCCGGTCTGCCCTGTCTCCGATGGCTTTGGGTCGTGTGGAGGTGCCGAGGACCTCGGCCTCTCACCAACTAGAGGGACCCCGCTCTCATTCTTGTTAGTTCAACCTCTTGGTTGGGGCTATGTGGTGGTAATGATGTTCCTCGGTAGGAATAATGAATCCCATGTTTAATCCCCATCTTAATGGTGCGTCTAGCGTTGTCGAACGGCGTGTGTAGGTGTGTCTTCATCATATCTCGCGGAAGTCCACTATTAGGGAAAACCTTATACACAGAATCTTAGCAGCAACGCGGTTCAGGGGAACGCGCTACTGCTAATTAGCAGCAGCGCGTGATAAAAACAAGCGCTACTGCTACTGACTTAGCAGTAGTGCGTCTGGGCGGAACCACGCTGCTACTAAAATCGACCGACAGTTCCCGCCAACCTAGGTTTAGCAGTAGCGTGGTGTTTATAAGCGCGTTGCTGATAAAGTCATATTAATAGCACACTTTTTGTGGGACGCGCTACTGCTAATTGTCGCTATTTTTAAAACTGACCACATGGCGGGACCCACTTAGCAGTAGCGCGTGAGGCGTAAGCGCGCTGCTGCTACGTTAATAGTAGTAGCACGGTTTATGACCAGCGCTACTGCTAAGCCCAACATATACCACCTTTCTCCCTCCCCCTCCCCCTCCCCCATCCTCTCTTCCTCACTTTCCCCTACCTCCCACCTCCTCTCTCCCTCACTTTGCTTCTTCCTCACTACTTCTCCCCCCATTACTCTCCCTCTTCTACCTACCTTTCACTCTCTTTATTACTCCTAGCTAACTTACACCACCTCCATTAATGCATATCCTTTCTCTTTTTCCTCTCCCTCCACTAGATAAAGTCATCTCCTTTCCCAACTAGCTTGGTAGATCTACCCATTTAATGAAGTGAGCTATGTACCTCCCTAACTAGATCTAGCCATCTCAAGAAGTAAGCTTTGTCCACTTTTGATCATTCCCTAGGCGTGTGGTGACACCGATCGACATCATCATCACCGTGCTCGATCTCGAGATAGGTGATTAAAAATTTGTGCTTTTGCAAGAATGGACATATGTGTATGTGTGTGATATGACATAATCGCGTGATATGATGGAAATTGTGTGTGTGGCTTGAGTTGCCGCCGAATTGTGCTTGAGTTGCCGATGTTTTGCCGAAATGTCGATTTATTTCCGTTTCGGCGAATTTCGGGCAAACTCTATATGTCTTATTTTTAGGGAAGATCATGCCGAATTTTTGTATGACTTTAATGCATGCATGCATTTTTATAATCAATTTGTTTATTATTACCATGCAGGCGTTCATGATGGTCAGTGGAATGATGGTGGACAGGTGGTTGCGGTCGGTGGTATGATAACCCACAAGTATAGGGGATCGCAACAGCTTTCGAGGGTAGAGTATTCAACCCAAATTTATTGATTCGACACAAGGGGAGCCAAAGAATATTCTTGAGTATTAGCAGTTGAGTTGTCAATTCAACCACACCTGGATAACTTAGTATCTACAGCAAACTGTTTAGTAGCAAAAGTGGTATGATAGTAATGGTAACAGTAGCAACAGTAAAGATAAATGTTTTTGGGTTTTTGTAGTAGTTGTAACAGTAGCGACGGAAAAGTAAATAAGCGAAGAACAATATATGAAAAACTCGTAGGCAATGGATCAGTGATGGATAATCATGCCGGATGCGATTCCTCATGCAATAGTTATAAGATAGGGTGATATAGAACTAGCTCCAGTTCATCAATGTAATGTAGGCATGTATTTCGTAAATAGTCACACGTGCTTATAGAAAAGAACTTGCATGACATCTTTTGTCCTACCCTCCCGTGACAGCGGGGTCCTAGTGGAAACTAAGGGATATTAAGGCCTCCTTTTAATAGAGAACCGGACCAAAGCATTAACACATGGTGAATACATGAACTCCTCAAACTACGGTCATCACCGAGAAGTGTCCCGATTATTGTCACTTCGGGGTTGTCGGATCATAACACATAATAGGTGATTATAGACTTGCAAGATAGGATCAAGAACACACATATATTGATGAAACATAATAGGTTCAGAGCTGAAATCATGGCACTCGGGCCCTAGTGACAAGCATTAAGCATAGAAAAGTCATAGCAACATCAATCTCAGAACATAGTGGATACTAGGGATCAAACCCTAACAAAACTAACTTGATTACATGGTAAATCTCATCCAACCCATCACCGTCCAGCAAGTCTACGATGGAATTACTCACTCACGGCGGTGAGCATCATGAAATTGGTGATGGAGGATGGTTGATGATGACGATGGCGACGAATCCCCCTCTCTGGAGCCCGAACAGACTCCAGATCAGCCCTCCCGAGAGAGATTAGGGCTTGGCGGCGGCTGCATATCGTAAAACGCGATGAAACTTTCTCTCTGATTTTTTCTCCGCGAGACGGTATATATGGAGTTGGAGTTGAGGTCGGAGGAGGTCCGGGGGGCCCACGACCCCCCTATCTCGTGGACAGGCCCTGGGCCCCCTGGCTTGATTCTTTCGCCAAAAATTCTTATTAATTCTGAAAAGTCCCTCCTTGGAATTGCAGGTCATTCCGAGAACTTTTCTTTTCTACACATAAAACAACATCATGGTAGTTCTGCTGAAAACAGTGTCAGTCCAGGTTAGTTTCATTCAAATCATGCAAGTTAGAGTCCAAAACAAGGGCAAAAGTATTTGGAAAGGTAGATACGTTGGAGACGTATCAACTCCCCCAAGCTTAAACATTTGCTTGTCCTCAAGCAATTCAGTTGATAAACTCAAAGTGATAAGGAAAAACTTTTACAAACTCTGTTTGCTCTTGTTGTTGTAAACATGAAAAGCCAGCATTCAAATTTCAGCAAATATTACGAACTAACCATACTCACAATAACACATAGGTCTCACAATTACTCACATCAATAGCATAATCAACTAGCAAGTCATAATAATAAAACTCGGATGACAACACTTTCTCAAAATAATCATAACATGATATAACAAAATGGTATCTCGCTAGCCCTTTCTAAGACCGCAAAACATAAACGCAAAGCACCTTTAAAGATCAAGGACTGACTAAACATTGTAATTCATAGTAAAAGAGATCCAGTTAAGTCATACCCAATATAAACCAATAATAATGAATGCAAATGATAGTGCGCTCTCCAGCGGATGCTTTTAATAAAAAGGGTGATGACTCAACATAAAAGTAAATAGATAGGCCCTTCGCAGAGGGAAGCAGGGATTTGTAGAGGTGCCAGAGCTCGATTTTAAAATAGAGATTGAATAACATTTTGAGCGGTATACTTTCGCTGTCAACACAACACCTATGAGATGGCTGTATCTTCCACACTAAATGCATTATAGGTAGTTCCCAAACAGAATAGTAAAGGTTTATACTCCCCCAACCACCAACAAGCATCAATCCATGGCTTGCTCGAAATAACGAGTGCCTCCAACATACAACAACCCTGGGGGAGTTTTGTTTAATTATTTTCATTTGCTTTGATCTTTTTGGATCATGGGACTGGGCATCCCGGTTACCGGCCCTTTCTCGTGAATGAGGAGCGGAGTCCACTCCTCTGAGAATAACCCACCTAGCATGAAAGATATAGGCAGCCCTAGTTGTTACATGAGCTGCTTGAGTATACAAAACATAATTTCATTTGAAGGTTTGGAGTTTGGCACATACAAATTTACTTGGAACGGCAGGTAAATACCGCATATAGGTAGGTATAGTGGACTCATATGGAGCAACTTTGGGGTTTAAGGAGTTTGGATGCACAAGCAGTATTCCCGCTTAGTACAGGTGAAGGCTAGCAAAAGACTGGGAAGCGACCAACTGAGAGAGCGACAACAGTCGTAAGCATGCATTAAAATTAATTCACACCAAGTACAAGCATGAATAGGATATAATCCATCATGAACATAAATATCGTAAAGGCTGCGTTGATTTGATTCAACTACATGCGTAAACATGTGCCAAGTCGAGTCACTCAATTCATTTAAAGGAGGATACCATCCCATCATACCACATCATAATCATTCTAATATCATGTTGGCACGCAAGGTAAATCATTATAACTCATAACTAATCAAGCATGGAACAAGTAACTATAATCTCTAAATGTCATTGCAAATATGTTTACTTCATAATAGCTGACTCAGGAACGATGAATCATCATATTTACAAAAACAAGAGAGGTCGAGTTCATACCAACTTTTCTCATCCCAATAAGTCCATCATATATCGTCATTATTGCCTTTCACTCGCACGACCGAACGATGTGTATAATAATAAGAGTGTACATTTATTGGACTAAGCTGGAATCTGCAAGCATTCAATTCAAGAGAGAAGACAAGTAATATGGGCTCTAAATTAAATAAACAATCATGCATATAAGAGCCACTAAGCATTTTCAATATGGTCTTCTCGACCCCCAAAGGAAAGAAAATAAAACTATTTACATGAGAAAGCTCCCAACAAGTAAAAAAAAGAAGAACTAGAAATCTTTTTGGTTTTTCATTTTAATTTCTACTACAAGCAAGGAAATTAAACTAACTAATTTTTTTTGGTTTTTCTCAAGATTTATCAAACACACAAGAAGAAACTAGAAAAAGGGAATTTAAACTAACATGGATAATACAATGAAAGAGTATGATCATCGACGACTAGTGTGTGAACATGAATGCAAAGTCGGTGAGAAATACGTACTCCCCCAAGCTTAGGCTTTTGGCCTAAGTTGGTTTAATACCAAGGACCGCCTGGCTGATATCCATAAGTGAAACTGGGATTGTACTGAGATGCAGAGGCAACAGCCTCCTGGGCAGCAGCGTGTTGGCGAGCTGCCTCCATTCCCCTCTCATATTCAGTGGCTTCTTCCCTGGTGATAACATATCCTCCTCTTGCCTGATAATCAAAAAGGTAGGAAGCAGGAAGAGTGACAGGGACGATGTTGCGTCTGTCATAGATTAGTCGATAATGGAGGAATTGTACATTCCTCTCAAGAAAATGATGACTAAACATAGCTTCTTTATACAAATAAACAGGATGCATTATCATATCTCCTTCTCACGGGGCTATACCAAGAAAATTAGCCACACGGGTTGCATAAATTCCACCAAAGAAATTTCCCTTTCTACTATTATTCTGCAACCTACGTGCAACAACTGTCCCCAAGTTATAACCTTTATAACCTGACACAGCACTCTTGAGGACACAAAGATTAGGGGCACACATGTGACATACCTCGTCCTTATCGTTAATGCATCTACCAATAAAGAGAGCAAAGTAATGTAAAGCAGGAAAATAAATGCTCCCTATGGTAGCTTGTGCTACGTCCCTAGATTCACCCACAGTAATATTCACAAGGAAATCTCTAAATTCACATTTGGGAGGATCATTAATATTACCCCACTGCGGGAGTTTGCAAGCAGTTGTAAAATCCTCTAAGTCCATGGTGTAAGATGTATCATAAATATCAAATAGGACACTAGGAGAATTACGCGTACAGTTATATTTAAACCTCCGCACAAAGGAATCAGTCAATTGAGAGTACTGAGGACAATTATCTTGTAAGAAGTCCTCCATCTCAGCATTATGCACATATGCGTCAAATTCCTCCTGGAAGCATGCTTCAATCATAAAATCATCGGATGGCCACTCACAAGCCCGTACATATGCATTCCTCGGCAATTCAACGTCTTGCTCACGTATAGCAATCCTTGGCCCTTTCTTTGCCGAGGAACCACCTTGGTACATTCTCCTAAGCATATTTCTTTTTCTGAAAATTTCTGAAATTTTAGTAACTTCAAAATAAAAGTGCATAAAACTAAACAAGATTGATAGCAACTACTCCTACAAGTGCCTAGAGCCCATATCATGCATTAGAATTACTTGGAACCTCAAAAATTTAACATGCATGCTCAAGAACAGGGTCACCAAGACAGCAAGGATTTGCAATGGATGAAGCACTAAAACAAAAACTAATTAGACCAATGGAGGAGTCACATACCAAGCAACAATCTCCCAAAGCAGTTTTGTGAATGGAGCTTTGAGCTAAGAGATTGAAAATCGCAGCAAAACGAGCTAGAACTCGTGCTTGAGCTGGATGGGGATTTTTTTGGGGTAGAAGATGGAGTGTGTGGGTGCTGGCATAAGTGGAGGAGAGCCACCAGGGGCCCACGAGACAGGGGGGCGCGCCCTCCTCTCTCGTGGCCTGGTTCTTGCCCCTTTTGCAGTGTTTTCAGTGTCTAAAATCCTCAAATATTCCAGAAAAAATCAGACTAAATTTGCAGGGCATTTGGAGCACTTTTATTTTCGGACTATTTTTTATTGCACGGATAATTCAGGAAACAGACGGATAATACTATTTTTTCTTTATTTATTCTAAATAACAGAAAGTAAAAAGAGGGTACAGAAGGTTGTGCCTTCTAGTTTCATCCATCTCGTGGTCATCAAAATGAACCCGCTAACAAGGTTGATCAAGTCTTGTTAACAAACTCATTCCGAATAACACGGAACCGGAGAAATTTCGAATAACACTAAGTTACCTCAACGGGGATATGAAAATCCCCAACAATAAGAATATCATACTTTTTCTTGACAGTAGGGAGAGGAAATTCAAAACCTCCAAAAATGATAGTTGGAACTTTTTCAATAGAATTGATGCTATGAACTTGAGATTGTTTCCTCGGAAAGTGTACCGTATGCTCATTGCCATTAACATGAAAAGTGACATTGCCTTTGTTGCAATCAATAACAGCCCCTGCAGTATTAAGAAAAGGTCTACCAAGGATAATAGACATACTATCGTCCTCGGGAATATCAAGAATAACAAAGTCCGTTAAGATAGTGACATTTGCAACCACAACAGGCACATCCTCACAAATACCGACAGGTATAGCAGTTGATTTATCAGCCATTTGCAAAGATATTTCAGTAGGTGTCAACTTATTCAATTCAAGTCTACGATATAAAGAGAGAGCCATAACACTAACACTGGCTCCAAGATCACATAAAGCAGTTCTAACATAATTTCTTTTAATGGAGCATGGTATAGTTGGAACACCCGGATCTCCAAGTTTCTTTGGTATTCCACCCTTAAAAGTGTAACTAGCAAGCATGGTGGAAATTTCAGCTTCTGGTATCTTTCTTTTATTTGTGATGATATCCTTCATATATTTAGCATAAGGATTTACTTTAAGCATATCAGTTAAGCGCATACGTAAGAAAATAGGTCTAATCATTTTAGCAAAGCGCTCAAAATCCTCATCATTCTTTGGCTTGGATGGTTTACGAGGAAAGGGCATGGGTTTCTGAACCCATGGTTCTCTTTCTTTACCGTGCTTCCTAGCAACAAAATCTCTCTTATCATAACGTTGATTCTTTGATTGTGGGTTATCAAGATCAACAACAGGTTCAATCTCTACATCATTGTTATTACTAGGTTGAGCATCCACATGAACATCATTGTTAGCATTATCATCAGGTTCATGTTCATCTCCGGATTGTGTTTCAGCATCAGAGATAGAAGTATTGTTGGGATTCTCAAGTGTTTCAACATTAGGTTCACTAGAAGTTTGCAAATTCCTATCATTTTTCTTTTTCTTCTTATTAGAAGAACTAGGAACATCTAGATTATTATTCTGAGAATCTTGTTCAATCCTTTTAGGGTGGCCTTCAGGATACAAAGGTTCTTGAGTCATTCTACCAGTTCTAGTAGCCACTCTAACGGCAAAATCATTTTTATTATTCAACTCATCAAGCAAATCATTTTGAGCTTTGAGTACTTGCTCAACTTGAGTAGCAACCATAGAAGCATATTTGCTAATGCGGTGAAGTTCATATTTAACTCTAGCCAGATTATCACCTACGCGTCCTATCTCGAAAGCATTATTCTTTAACTCTCTACCAACTTAAGCATTAAAACTTTCTTGTCTAGCCATAAAGTCATCAAATTCATCTAAGCATGGGCTATGAACTTTAGTAGAGGGTATTTCAACTTTATCGTATCTATAGAGAGAATTTACCTTCACTACCTGTGTCGGATTATCAAGACAATGTGGTTCTTCAGGCGGTATATTCAGACCATGTATTTCTTCAATAGGTGGTAAATTCTTAACATCTTCAGCTTTAATATCTTTTTCTTTCATTGATTTCTTTGCCTCTTGCATATCTTCAGGATTGAGGAATAAAACACCTCTCTTCTTCGGAGTGGGTTTAGGAATAGGCTCAGGAGTTGGCTCAATTGGTTCAGGAATTACTTCAGAAACTGGCTCGGGAAGAGTCCAATTATTTTCATTAGTCAACATATTATTCAATAATATTTCAGCTTCGTCGACTGTTCTTTCCCTGAAAACACAACCAGCACAACTATCCAAGTGGTCCTTGGAAGCATCGGTTAGTCCATTATAAAAGATATCAAGTATTTCATTTTTCTTAAGATGGTGATCAGGCAAAGCATAAAGCAACCGGATAAGCCTCCCCCAAGCTTGTGGGAGACTCTCTTCTTTGATTTGCACAAAATTATATATTTCCCGCAAGGCAGCTTGTTTCTTATGAGCAGGGAAATATTTAGCAGAGAAGTAATACATCATATCCTGGGGACTATGCACACAACCAGGAGCATGAGAATTATACCAAGTCTTAACTTCACCCTTTAATGAGAACAGAAATATCTTAAGGATATATAAATAGCGAGACTTCTCATCATGGGTAAATAGGGTGGCTATGTCATTCAACTTGGTAAGATGTGCCATAACAGTTTCAGATTCAAGGCCATAAAAAGGATCGGATTCAACTAAAGTGATAATATCATGATCAACAGAGAATTCATAATCCTTATCAGTAACACATATAGGTGAAGTAGCAAAAGTAGGATCGGGTTTCATTCTAGCATTAAGAGACTACTGCTTCCATTTAGCTAATAATTTCTTAAGATCATTTCTATCATTGCAAGCAAGAATAGCTTCAGCAGCTTCTTTGTTCATAACATAAACCTTAGGAACAACAGGTAAAACATAATCATTGGGGGAACGTTCATCATCACTATCATCAATAATAGGTTCTTCACCATTTTCATTCCCCCTAACTCTAGCAAGTTGTTCATCAAGAAATTCACCTAATGGCAAAGTAGTATCATGCATAGAAGTAGTTTCATCATGCATAGCAGAAGTGGCATCATCAATAACATGCGACATATCAGAATTCATAGCAGTAGCAGGTTTAGGTGTCGCAAGCCTATCAATAACGGAAGGAGAATCTAGTGCAGAGCTAGATGGCAGTTCCTTACCTCCCCTCGTAGTTGAGGGAAAAATCTTTGTCTTAGCATCTTTCAAGTTCTTCATAGTGATCAACAGATATAAATCCCAAGTGACTCAGAGAATAGAACTATGCTCCCCGGCAACGGCGCCAAAAATTAGTCTTGATAACCCACAAGTATAGGGGATCGCAACAACTTTCGAGGGTAGAGTATTCAACCCAAATTTATTGATTCGACACAAGGGGAGCCAAAGAATATTCTTGAGTATTAGCAATTGAGTTGTCAATTCAACCACACCTGGATAACTTAGTATCTGCAGCAAACTGTTTAGTAGCAAAAGTGGTATGATAGTAATGGTAACAGTAGCAACATTAAAGATAAATGTTTTTGGGTTTTTGTAGTAGTTGTAATAGTAGCAACTGAAAAGTAAATAAGCGAAGAACAATATATGAAAAGCTCGTAGGCAATGGATCAGTGATGGATAATTATGCTGGATGCGATTCCTCATGCAATAGTTATAACATAGGGTGATATAGAACTAGCTCCAGTTCATCAATGTAATGTAGGCATGTATTCCATAAATAGTCACACGTGCTTATGGAAAAGAACTTGCATGACATCTTTTGTCCTACCCTCCTGTGGCAGCGAGGTCCTAGTGGAAACTAAGGGATATTAAGGCCTCCTTTTAATAGAGAACCGGACCAAAGCATTAACACATGGTCAATACATGAACTCCTCAAACTACGGTCATCACCGAGAAGTGTCCCGATTATTGTCACTTCGGGGTTGTCGGATCATAACACATAATAGGTGATTATAGACTTGCAAGATAGGATCAAGAACACACATATATTGATGAAAATATAATAGGTTCAGATCTGAAATCATGGCACTCGGGCCCTAGTGACAAGCATTAAGCATAGAAAAGTCATAGCAACATCAATCTCAGAACATAGTGGATACTAGGGATCAAACCCTAACAAAACTAACTTGATTACATGGTAAATCTCATCCAACCCATCACCGTCTAGCAAGCCTATGATGGAATTACTCACTCACGGAGGTGAGAATCATGAAATTGGTGATGGAGGATGGTTGATGATGGCGACGGCGATGAATCCCCCTCTCTGGAGCCCCGAACGGACTCCAGATCAGCCCTCCCGAGAGATATTAGGGCTTGGCGGCGGCTCCGTATCGTAAAACGCGATGAAACTTTCTCTCTGATTTTTTTCTCCACGAGACGGTATATATGGAGTTGGAGTTGAGGTCGGAGGAGGTCCGGGGGGCCCACGAGATAGGGGGGCGCGCCCTAGTGGGGGCGCCCCCTATCTTGTGGACAGGCCCTGGGCCCCTGGCCTTGATTCTTTCGCCAAAAATTCTTATTAATTCTGAAAAGTCCCTCCGTGGATTTGCAGGTCATTCCGAGAACTTTTCTTTTCTACACATAAAACAACGTCATGGTAGTTATGCTGAAAACAGCGTCAGTCTGGGTTAGTTTCATTCAAATCATGCAAGTTAGAGTCCAAAACAAGGGCAAAAGTATCTGGAAAAGTAGACACGTTGGAGACGTATCATGGTGCAGGACATGAAAGAAAATAACCTGACAAAGGTTTTATGTCCGTATCGAAGGTGCAAAGGAATAGTTTGGCTCGACCCCTATGATGATGGTCATGTCGAAGCGCACCTGCTCATCACTGGTTTCATGGATGGCTATACTCGGTGGATAATTCAAGATGAGGATGATGATGTTGAGGACGCCAACGGGGTGGGCAATGATGACATGGGGCAAGACGAAGAGATGATCGATAATGGCGGCGAGGAAGAGGCCGGACATGGCAGCGGAGAAGGGGCCGGACATGGCGGAGGAGAAGGGGCCGGACATGGCGGCGGAGAAGGGGCCGAACATGGCGGAAGAGAAGGGGCCGGACATGGCAGCGGAGAAGGGGCCGGACATGGCGGAGGAGAAGGGGTCGGACATGGCGGCGGAGAAGGGGCCGGATATGGCGGCGAAGAGAACATGGACTCCACGCCGCAGAGTTCGGCGGTACTAAGTTCAATCATGCGGGACCCTCATGTTCAAGCACTGCTTCCCAAGGAGACGAGTACTGAGAGAGATGCTTCTAGAGAGGAGGCTAAGCTGCAGCAACTGGTGGTAGACTCGAACACTCCATTGTATGATGGTTGCAATCCTGAGGTGACCCGCTTGAGTTTCATGCTCCAACTCCTGAAGACGAAGGCTAAAAACAAATGGACCGACACTAGCCTCGATGAGCATCTCAAGTACCTAAAGGATGTTCTTCCCGCGGGGAATCTATGTCCTATTAGTGTGGGTGAGGCCAAGAAGATCGTGTGCCCTCTTGATCTGCCGCATGTTAGATACCATGCATGCATCAATGATTGCATAATTTATCGGAAGGATCACGCGGAAAAAACAAGTTGTCGGGTGTGCAATGCGTCTCGATACAAGAAGGCCAGGAAGAAATCTCCCCAGAAAGTTGTACGGTACTTACCGATCACTCCCCATCTCCAGCGGTATTTCGTAGATTCCAAGGAAGCAAAACTCATGCGCTGGCACGCGGAGAGGAAGAAGCCCGACGATGGAGATGATCTGAAGCTGAGACACGTCAAGGATGGAAGCCAGTGGAGAGTGTTGAGCGGCTTCTATCAGTATTTCGAATGTGATGCAAGGAACATCGTGCTCGGCGCGTGTACTGATGGGATGAATACATTTGGCAACCAGGACACCAACCATAGCACATGACCCGTGTTTGTATGGATGTACAACCTCCCCCCTGGGTGTGCATGAAGTCGAAGTACATTCACATGAGCATGCTGATTCAAGGGCCAAAACAATCGGGAAATAATATTAATCCGTATTTGGGGCTACTTCAAGAGGAGTTAGACACGTTATGGAAAACACCGACCAAGACATGGGACGCCAGCAAAGGCGAGTATTTCGACATGAGAGCCACACTGATCACAACGGTGCACGACTATCTCAGTTACGAATATGTCGCAGGCCAGGTGTGCCATGGATATTGCGGATGCATGCGGTGCATGGATGATACGACGTCTCAGCAGCTAACGTCAAGGAAAAAGGGCGGGTCTGGGAAAATTGTGTACATGGGGCATCAAAGATGGATCGAGAAGGACGACCCATGGAGAAACCGTGGAGATCTATTCAATGGTCACGCTGAGCATCGAGGATCTCCACGTAAGCGGAGCGGCATCAAAATCGATGAGCTGTTGGAAAACTGGGAATAGTGCCCCGCGCTGGGAAAGATGATGAAAAAGGCGTCGAAGCCGCTGCTGAAGGTATGGAAGACGAGGTATGTGTTATGGGACTTGGAGTACTAGCACAAACTCGACACAACTAATTGCCTTGATCAAATGCATATCTGTAAGAATGTCCTTGAGAGCTTGCTCGCGACACCGATGAACATGCCGAATAAGACCAAGGATGGGCCAAAGGCAAGAAAAGACTTGGAAGATTTGGAAATCATGGAAGATTTGCACATGCCGCCCCATAAAAAGTCAGACGAGACAGAGACGGAGACAGGGGCGCGGGAGAAGAAGGGCAAAAAAGTAAAGGAAGAGGATTATTACCCCCCTTCTTGCTTCATCTTAAGTTCGACTGAGATCAATCAATTCTTTAAGTGACTTACCGGAGTCAAAGTTAGTTCCAGTTACTGTGGCAAGATAAGCAGATATCTAGAGACGAACAAGAAAGGTTTAGCGGGATGAAGTCTCATGACTGCCATGTGATGATGACGCAAATACTACTTGTTGCCCTTAGAGGGATAATGGACAAGCACGTCAGTGACATGCTTATTGGTCTCTGCAACTTTTTTGATGTCATCTCTCGAAAGTCGGTCAGTGTGTAAAGCAGCTTCGAAGGCTACAAGAACAGATCGTTGTGATACTGAATGAGCTTGAGATGTACTTCCGGCCCGCGTTCTTTGACGTCATGGTGCATATGTGTGTCCATATTGTGGACGACATAATAGACCTAGGGCCATCATTCCTACACAACATGATGTCTTTTTGAGAGGATGAATGGGATCATCAAAGGATTTGTTCATAACATGTCCCGTCCGGATGGAAGCATCATCCAGGGCTATCTGACACAAGAGTGCATCTCTTTCTGTGAAAATTTTCTATATGGCGCGGACCAGCCGCCTGGTGTTGGTGTTGGTTTACCCGTTAACAAGCACGATGGGAGGCTCGAAGGAGAAGGTCACTCCAACGGTCACAGGGAACTGCACGTGGCATACTCAGATCGACACAACGACTTTGACAGAGCAAACTTGGTACTGCTACAACACCTAGACGAGGTAGATCCTTTCGTGGCACTGCACAAAGAAATTATCGCAAAGAGGTATCGTGACCAGGGGGTATGTAGGACGGACGCCGAAGTTACTGGAGAGCACAACTCCACTTTCCTACATTGGTTCAAAGAGCATATTATTGCTAATCCCCCGGAAGAGGACTCTAAGGACGGATTGCTCATATACGCCTTAGCACATGGCCCCTCGCCCAACCTCGTCACCTATCAGGCATACGATATCAACAGATACACGTTCTACACGGAGGCCAAAGATATGGACACTGATGATCAAAACTCAGAGGTGACGATGGAATGCATGACCGACAGCGACAATGGCGCAACTGAGAGATTTTACGGAATGGTCGAGGAGATCTGGGAGCTTGACTACTCTGTATTGCACAACGCAATGATGTTTCGTGTTAGATGGGCTAAGAATGTCGAAAGAGGAAATCGGTATTTCAGTACCATGACTATACCCGACGCCAAGAGCGCTACCGTGAACGCTATCACAAAAAACAAGCCATGGGTACACGCTAAGAACGTGTCACAATGCTTCTTCATAACCGACCCGTTCAATCCCAGTCGTGTTGTCGTGAGGAGAGGCAAAAGGAACATCATTGGAATGGATGGAGTCGCCAACGAGGAAGACTATGACCAGTACGGCAACCCAATGAGGGAAGATGACGATGATGATGAAGTATATGTCAAAATAAGAATCAATACTACATTACCTAAGAAAGTTCGTACTCCATGGAAAAGAAAAAGTCACAATGAGGGGCTCAATTATTCTTCAACGAACAAGAAGGGAAAGAAGCTCACTCAAAAACGAAAACGTCAACGCTGAGGAACCGTACGTTATCGGTCAAATGATGTAATATATATATTCTTATTTTGTGTACACACTTGGCCATTATGCATTGGTCAAATGATGTAATATATATGTTCCTATTTTGTATACATACTTAACCGTCAAATGATGCAATATATATCGCCTTAGTTATATACATTGTATCACCTTCCCTTCGTTCACTGCTCTCGGAAAAAAGGAAAATAAAATAAAATAAAAGGAAGAGAAAATAAAGGAAAAGAAAATAGAAGAAACAAACAGGAAAACTGCTATAGGTACTAGCTATAGCAGTAGAGCTTTTTGCACAAAAATGCTATCGCTATCTGTAATAGCAGTAGCGCTTTCTGACAAAAACGCTATAGCTATCTTTAATAGTAGTAGCGCGGTCTATGCAAAAGCGTTATAGCTAACTTAGCTATTGCGCGTTTGTCCAGAACGTACTACTCCTACCTCGACTTAACCCCCAAAATTCTCACTCTCTCTGCTTCTTCCTGCCTCTGCTTTTCCCCCACATCCCCACTCTCTCTTCCCCCGTGCCGTCGCCGCCGGAGCCCTCGACCCCGGTGCTCGCCCCGACCCCAGCGCTTGGCCCCGTCCCAGTTCTCGCCCCCGACCCTGGCACTCGCCCCCGTCCCCGGCGCTTGCCCCTGTCCCTGCGCTTGCCCCCGTCC
>NC_041383.1:683469403-683471159 GCF_002162155.2 Triticum dicoccoides | reverse complement strand
CCCCGACCCCATTTCTCTCTGCTCTCTGTAAGCCCTCTCCCCTCCCCTCTTCTCTGCTATTTAGTGCTATTTAGTATGAAATAGTATGAACCCTAGGCTATTTTTTAGTGTAAGAAAAAACAGAATTGATTATATAGGTTTCTTGCATTTTTTTAGTTAAAGCAGTTGTTGTTATTTAAATTTTATAGTGCTAGTTAGTTAATTAGAATGAGTATGAAACCTAGGACAGATTAGTTAAAGCAATTGTTGCTATTTAAAAAAGAAAATTTGAAGTGGACAGATTAGTTCTGTATTTAAAAAACATGACTTCTTGCATTTTTCTTCAAGTTCTATATTTTTCTTCCTTTTATATGAAAATTTGAAGTGTACATGTGATATGTGGACATGTGATTTGGACATGTCATAT
Source organism: Triticum dicoccoides (assembly GCF_002162155.2). NCBI lineage: Eukaryota > Viridiplantae > Streptophyta > Magnoliopsida > Poales > Poaceae > Triticum > Triticum dicoccoides. The sequence continues at coordinate 683,470,753 of NC_041383.1, read as the reverse complement.
TTGGAATTTGGACATGTCATTTGGACATGTGATGTGCAGGGTAAATGATCTGAGTGGCCTATGTTTCACCGGAATGTTGATTCATTTCCGTTCCGGTGAATTTCAAGCGCTCAATATGTCCACTTTTTAGCAAAGGTCATGCCGAAATTTTCCGTGAATTTTGGCATGACTTGTGCTAGAAAGTAGGCATATCGAGTGCCGGGAGTTGCTGGGAACGGCATTCCAGCAAACATAGATCTTTTTTATGTCATTTCTCATTTTTTATAGTTTTAGAATTAGGAGAATTAATCATAGGAAACATGTCGAACAATGAAGAAATTGGACCTTCTGACCAAGATGCAGACGAGATGGATTATGAGGGTGAACAAGAGTACCTCAACTTTTTGGAAGGTGTTTTACAATGAGGGCCCGGAGGCCAAGAAGCAGAAAAAGAAGTTTAGTCAGACAGACATCAACGAGAAGGTGAAGCTTGCAGTCGAGAAAAAAGCAACTGAGGACGCGCAAAAAGCAGCCAAGAAGAAACATGATTTGCTAAAGTAGACAGTAGATGCAGCTGTAAATGCCTACAGAAATGATTTTGCTACTAACTTGGTCCCGGCTATCATCAACTGGACGAAGAAAAATCCAGACAAGACGGTACATGATTTCCCCATGCCCAGTTTCGTCAGGAGCAACTTGGTGAACAACACCACCGCACCATCACCTGCTCATGCAACCGGGCCTGCTCTCGCACCTGCACCTGCACCCGCACCCGCTCATAGTAGCCCATCCTCAGTCTCTGGCGTGCTAGGTGGGCCTTCATCTTTGGCGGAGCTCGACGCCCTCACGGTAATTACATGTCGCACACACACACACACACACACACACACACACACACACACACACACACATATATATATATATATATATATATAGGGTGGGTCTATTATGATAACACCCTTAAGACCTTATTCTAATAACACCTAGGCTTATTCTGATAACACTACCGAGCCGTCTCGCTGCCTAGAAGCGAACCACACAGAAACTACCTTATCCATCTCCTTTTCCCACGAACACCCACCTCCCTCCTGCACCTTCTACCGGTCGCCGGAGCGCCGCCCCTCCCCAGGCTGCAGCCGCGCTGCCCCTCCCTGGGCCCCCGCCGCGCCGCCCCTCACCAGGCCCCTTTCCTTAAAAAAATAGACAACCCCAACCAACCACCGCACCACCTTCCCACGACCCCCCTGATCCCCTCCACTCTCCTTCCTCCGCACCTGCCCCGGCCACCACCCAGTCCCCCACCACCACCTCCCGCCGCCGGCCCTGACCGCCCCCTAGTGCCGCCCATACCTTATCCGCTCGCCCTCCTAT
>NC_041383.1:683394040-683468939 GCF_002162155.2 Triticum dicoccoides | reverse complement strand
CAGCCCCGGCCATAGCCGCCACCTCCCCCCGATGCAGCCTCCCTCCACCACCGCTCGCACCTCCCTCGCTAGGCGTCCTGCCCGCCTCCACACCAGGCGCCCCGCGACTGCCAGCGCAGATCTGGTCGCACCGCCCCCAGGCGCCCCGGCGCATCCCGCGGCATGGACGGAGCTTCTTCGCCATTCACCTCTTCCTCTGCATCCCCTGTGGTTCGCTCCGGTGGCAGGGGGCGCATGTAGTGCGGCAGGGCGTCTCTTGTAGTGCGGTAGGGCCGCACATGCAGTGCGATACTCAGGAGCGTGCATGTTCGCCTGCGTGGACGCTACAGTTTGCCACGCGGGTCACACCCTGGGGATCCCGATTGGCTTTCTTTCTTCTTTTGGTTGAGAGTTTGGTGGCGGCTCAACGATGACCGCCATCTGCCTTGCGTAGCTAGCCCCGACAGAGCTCTCACGAGCATCTTCCCCACGGAAATCGAGCTCTTCACCCGTGGCTCCCCCGATTTTCATTGTTTTTTTTGCGTTTTTTCATTTTTTTACTGCCTAGCATCCCGCGGTGGCGCTGCCGTGTAGTTTGGATAGTGCTCCTACGCAGCTCCCAGCCATCTCTACGCAGTCCGCATGGCAGTGTAGTGCGTCTAGGACAGATCCAGCGAGAATAGGGGCACCGCCAGCTAGTCAGTCATGGATTGCCTCTCCGCCTCCCTTTGGGAGTGGCCATCGCCTGCAGTTTGGCTGGTCCCCGGGGAGATGACACGATCCCAACTCCCGTGCTCACCTCCTCCATGCAGTAAACTGCCCTGAGCACATAGTCCTCTCCCTCGTGCTTACGGGGTGCACCGCAGTCCCTTGCATGTGTGCGTGCAGTGCGCGAGTGCACATGAAGAAGCTTCAGGGATGCGTTTGGTGTATTTGCAGCTCACCTTGGTTTCCTGTCGGCGGCTCACTTTAGTTTCACTTGCCCGCTACGCAGTGCAGTTTGGTGCACTTCATCCCCATTAGCAAATAATTTTGTGTATATTTTTTCAGGTTATGGATGTTGATTTGGGTGAATTCAGTTTCTAATGAAGTTTGTTAAAATGCCTCTGTGTAGTTCGGCTGCAAGAGACATGTTGTAAATTCCTTAACTTAAGAAAGAAAAAAGAATAAAAACACAGATACATAACATAAAAAAAGAATAAATAAGACGAGATTCGACCTCCCCCCGCCGGCATGAGGTTCACTTCTACATGGTAGCTTGGACGCCTTGGCGTTGCACGTCGTCATTTGCTGTGGTGCCATGCGGGTGTGTGCGGCGTGCAGCTCGGAGCGAGCAGGCATGCAGTTTAGACCATTGTTTGTGGATTTTTTTGTCTATCAAATGTATCCGGTTGGGATATGATGTATTTTGTGTAAAAACTATTTGTTGAGAAGTTTATTTCAACAAGCATTAAATAGTTCATTTTCGAGAGAAAAATGTGTTGATGCAGCCCACTTCGAGGAGTCTTGTGGTTCATTGCATTCAACGAGGAGTCTTGTTGTCTCATGCAGTTTGCTATAAAACTGATAGATGTGGCTTTGAAGCTCACTTTGTTGTCCCATGCAGTTTGCTATAAAACTTCTACTATCTCAAAGAAGCTCACTTCTATATTAGATGTAGTACACTCGGTCAGTCCCTGTGGTCCACTCGCTTGTTCAACGCGCGTAAAAAAATTAGTAAGTACGAAAAAAGGACAACAAAAACTCATGAGGTTCACTTTTGGTAGTGTTGCGTTTCACTTTCGGGAGTGTTGCGATCCATTCTCGTTCAAAAAAAAAGTTGAAAAAAAGACAACAAAAACTTGTGCAGTCCAACAAAAAGAAATAATGCATTGCACTTGACTGTCTGTTGTAGTGCGGATTTCAGTTTGAAGCAGTGCGTTCTTCTGTCCCACGACGATTTTGGTGTCGCGAAAAAACAGAGTGTCCGCTTTTCACTAATTTTAAAACCGCTCTTAAACCGTAAGCAATTAGAGAGTGTGTTCTACATGAAAAAGTTCCGTCTCGTCGATATCTTTCCAACGGCATATCATTTGAATCATTCGACAAGCGGTTTGTAAAAATTTCGAGAAAAACGACTGCTGCCAGTCGTCGTCCGCCGCGCCATTTTCAAAATTAACTTAAACCCGTAAGGAATCTCAAAACCATTTCTACATATGAAAGTTGCGCCTTGTCCATAGCTTTCCAACGACATATTACATGCCTCGTTTCGACAAATGGTTCAAAAACTGGAGCGAAAACAATACCGAAAATTTGAAAAACAGAATTTCGCGATTTAGTAAATTTGAAACTGCTCTTAAACCGTAACGAATTAGAGAAACATTTATATATGAAAAAGATGCGCCTCAATGATATCTATCCAATGGCATATCATTTCCTTCATCCCGACAAGCAGTTTAGAAAAACGCGAAAAAACGGTTGCTGCCACTCGTCATCCGCCGCACCGTTTTGAAAACTGCTCTTAAACCACGAGGAATCTCGAAAAGTGTTAAACATGGAAAAGTTGTGCCTAATCCATAGCTTTTCAACAGTATATTACACGCATCATTCTGATAAACGGTTAAAAAATTAGAGCGAAAACAGTACCAAAAAATAACGCGTGCAGTTTTTTTCGACGAGAAGTTCACTCATGTGAGTACTGCAACACACTTGGTTCAAAGAATGACGTGCACTTGCGTTCAGCGTGCAGTGCGGAAGTGGTGTGCAGAATAGTTATTCTGCTAATATTAGCAGAATATATATATATATATATATATATATATATATATATATATATATATATATATATATATGAATATTCCATTTTCGTTGCCATTCGGATGTTTTACGCGACAGACATGTGTTTGCAAGCTGACGAAACCCTGTGCACCATACTCTACTTGATCAAAGGCCAGAAGATGGACGTGGGAAAGGGGGTGATAACGAAGCCCTTGCAACTCACGTTCCACAACCAGCTAATGCCCGCTGGGCACTTCAGGGTTAACTTGTCCAGTGTGAAATCGGGGCACGAGGATTTGCCTCCTCCATTAGGACTAGGGGGCGAGGACGACGAGACTCCGCTGCGGATTGGAAGCTGCAAGGGTTGGGTGCTGCTATGGCAGAAAAATCTTCTTCGTGTGGAGCCGGCCGAGAGCACACGAATAACCACACATAAACAAGCATGTATGGAGACCACCACCCTGCCTATGCAATTACCAGCTCTGTAGTGCCAGGTGAGAGCGGCAGACGACGTGATGAAGGGGGTCCAATAGTGGTTGATGTAATCGGCCCCGTAGAACAAAGATCAGATGATGAGATGGAGGAGATGGAGGACCCAATGGGTTTCCTCAATACAGGCGCCTATGACAGTGACTTAGATATGATGAGTCAGCCATATGACGAATCAGGCTATCATCATGCTGATGAGGATATGGATGATCTGCCCGGGCAGGAACGTCCTAGCAGGGATTGCAAGAAGTCTCTCTTCATGAAATCCTCACAGGACACGCTTGAAGATGCCACCTCAACACAAGATCAACTAGCCGGGGGTCATACAATGCTTAGCCCAGCAACACTAGGGCAGGGGTTGAGGAAGGGTCTGGAAGGTGTGCCCAAGAAAAAAGAGAGGAAGAGACCGGGGAAGATAGGCTTAGCTGCCTGCAAACAAGCCAGAGCACATAGCATCCAGATGGTGGATTTTGAAGAGGTCCCGTCAAAGGTGTGGCCATGTTCCATGTCACGGGCGAGCCGATGCTACTGCCAAAACAGCTGGAGGCACTATCAAGGAATCTCAGGAGACTGCACGACCATGTGCTGTCGACTGAGAAGAGCCTACTAGCCTCGAAGGATCCAGGATATCCGACATACGCGGCTCGTGTGCCTGAGGGGAAGTGCTACATTGACACACGGCTCATGGAGGTGTTCTTCCTGCGGTTTGACCATATCTTCGAGATGTTTCTGACAAGACGACTCAATTTTACAATCATCCGCCTTTTTGCACTACATATGAGCTCCGTCATGAAGAGATAAGAAGTCTCACAAATCTATGTGGCGGACCCGTACTACATGCACGAGTCCTTCTTCAGTCTCGGCGAGTTTGAGCGTGAAACTGCTAGGGAGTACCTCCAAAACTTCATGGTATAGAATAAGGACCAGGAAATTGTCCTCCTGCTTTATCACCTAAAGTAAGTCAGTTCCGGACAACCCTTTTGTACATTTCAATCATTCCTTCTCGCTTATATGGTGAACAATTTGAGGTGTCTTTTTCCCCGCAGCAACGGCTACGCCATCCTTATCGTTCTTTACCCGCGAGTCTCCCACGCCATGTATTTGGACACTACCAAAAACTATGAGAAGAAGGACTACACCCACATAATGAATATTCTAGATGATGCTCTCCAAGGCTTCAACATTAGAGGTGGCCACGTGCAGATCAGGAAACAAAGGAATAAGAAGATGGGTTTTGCACATAAAACTAACTTCTGCTGCATCCATGTCCCAAAACCAAGCAAGAAAGATGGATTCTACATCCTCCGTCTCATGATTGAGTTTAGCACAGATCACCAAAAGCTTCGCATCACAAACAGAAACGGTGAACATATCCACAAGTGGGTAGAATCTCATGGAGAAGCGGATTATAAACTTAGAGATGACTTCTTTCGCATCCAAAGGGACATTGCAACGATCATCATGAAAGAAGTAGTCGATGAGAAGGGGATGTTCCACCACGGCCCTATATCGCGAGCTGACGTCCGAACTCGCATAGGCATGCAACGTCATGACCTCACGCCATTCAAGAAGCTAGTGTCCATGTTCGATGATATGGAAGGATGGAACTTCTAGTGATTTACGATGCCGATGATGATGATATGTGTCGGTAGAACTTGTATACTTTCTGTAGCGATGAAACTTTGTGATGTCCACGGTCCCTGCCGAACTTGTGTAATGCTACTTTGTTAGTTTGGGTATGATGACCTGTGTACCTCTAGTTAATAATTTTGCGTACTATATGTTGCATCTAGTTGTTAACCTTTCTTTTTCATGTTGCTCTAGTATATTTTGTTGCATATGATTGTAGATTTTCTTGATGAAGATGCATCTCTAACAGGTACCTAGCTTCTTGATGGCGAGGAAGCAGTGCTATGTTGTGTACAAAGGGAAGGTTCCGGGGGTGTACAACGAGTGGCCTGAGTGTCAGGCACAAGTGAATGGGGTCTCGGGCGCCAGCCATAAAGGCTTCAAAACCAGGCAAGAAGCAGAAGCTAGTTACTTGAGGTTCACGCTAGCGTGAGAGAGGACTTGTAACCGCCGCCTCATGTACTGCATAGTTTCGCTCTCACTCATAGTGATAGCTCTTCTCGCGTATATCATTGTTTAGATGGATGATGATGTAGTTGCAAGTATTCGAGACTTGTATCGCTATTTTCGAAATGATGACGAGAGACCAGTTTCTGTTGGATGATGCTTATGATGATGACCACCTTGTATCGCTATGTATATGCTATGATTACATTTGTATGTGTATGATATGCTAGATATTATTATATAAAGCCCAAAACAAAATTTAGCAGCACAAAATGTGGAGCAATTTTTTTTTCCAAAAACTAATAACAGTAGCACGGGGTATGGCATTAGTAGCATCGCTCTTTGCACAAGGGCGCTGCAGCTATTATCAGCAGCGCGTGTTTCAGACAAACGCTGTTGCTATCCTTTGTTAGTGAAGGAAATATGCCCTAGAGGCAATAATAAAGTTATTATTTATTTCCTTATTTCATGATAAATGTTTATTATTCATGCTAGAATTGTATTAACCGGAAACTTAGTACATGTGTGAATACATAGACAAAACATAGTGTCCCTAGTATGCCTCTACTTGACTAGCTCGTTAATCAAAGATGGTTATGTTTCCTAACCATAGACATGTGTTGTCCTTTGATGAACGGGATCACATCATTAGGAGAATGATGTGATGGACAAGACCCATCCGTTAGCTTAGCATCATGATCGTTACAGTTTCATTGCTACTGCTTTCTTCATGACTTATACATGTTCCTCATGCTCAGATTATGCAACTCCCGAATACCGAAGGAACACTTTGTGTGCTACCAAACGTCACAACGTAAAAGGGTGATTATAAAGATGCTCTACAGGTGTCTCCGAAGGTGTTTGTTGGGTTGGCATAGATCAAGATTAGGATTTGTCACTCCGTGTTTTGAAAGGTATCTATGGGCCCTCTCGGTAATGCTCATCACTATAAGCCTTGCAAGCATTGTAACTAATGAGTTAGTTGCGGGATGAAGTATTACGGAACGAGTAAAGAGACTTGCCGGTAACGAGATTGAACTAGGTATGATGATACCGACGATCGAATCTGGGGCAATTAATATACCGTTGACAAAGGGAACAACGTATGTTGTTATGCGGTTTGACCGATAAAGATCTTCGTAAAATATGTAGGAACCAATATGAGCATCCAGGTTCCGCTATTGGTTATTGACCGGAGACGTGTCTCGGTCAAGTCTACATAGTTCTCGAACCCGTAGGGTCTGCACGCTTAACGTTCGATGATGATTAGTATTATGAGTTTATGTGATTTGATGTAATGAAGGTTGTTCGGAGTCCCGGATGTGATCACGGACATGATGAGGAGTCTCGAAATGGTCGAGACATAAAGATTGATATATTGGACGACTATATTCGGACTCCGGAATTGTTCCAGATAAAACTGGAGTGCCGGGGGGTTAGCGGAACCCCCCGGGGGAACTATTGGGCCTCGATGGGCCTTAGTGGAGAGAGAGGAGGGCTGTAGGAGGTCTGGCCACCCCTTGAGGGAGTCCTGGATTAGGGGGTATCCGAACAGCCGGACTATATACATCATCCAGACTATTGAAGTGTGAAGATACAAGACTCAAGACTTCGGCACGTGTGCGGATGCGACTCTCCTTTGCGTGGAAGGCAAGCTTGGCGGTCCGAATATTGTGTTTCCTTCCTTGTAACCGACTCCGTGTAAACCCTAGCCCTCTCTGTTGTCTATATAAACCGGAGAGGTTGGTCCTTAGAAGGACGATCACAATTACAATCATACCATCATAGGCTAGCTCTTAGGGTTTAGCCTCTATGATCTCGTGGTAGATCTACTCTTGTACTACTCATATCTTCAATATTAATCAAGCAGGAAGTAGGGTTTTACCTCCATCGAGAGGGCCTGAACCTGGGTAAACATTGTGTCCCTTGCTTCCTATTACCATCAGCCTAAGACGCACAGATCAGGACCCCCTACCCGAGATCCGCCGGTTCTGACACCGACATTGGTGCTTTCATTGAGAGTTCCTCTGTGTCGTCGCTGTAGGGTCTAATGGCGCCTTCAATCGTCAACAACATGGTCCAGGGGGAGACTTTTCTCCCCGGACAGATCTCCGTGTTCGGCGGCTTCGCACTGCGGGCCAATTCGCTTGGCCATCTGGAGCAGATCGATAGCTACGCCCCTGGCCACCAGGTCAGGTTCGAAAACTTGACCTACACAGCGGATATTCGCGGAGACTTGATCTTCGCCGGATTTGGGCCTGCGCCAGGAGCACCGAACAGTCACGATGAGCACGGCTTAGACCTGCTGTCAGAAGAAGCTCGGGATATCACCCCTGCAGTAGCCTCGGATCCAAATTCGGAACAGACTGTGTTGCCCAAGGACGGAGGGGTGGACCTCGCCCCGCATGCCGCACACTCATCGGCGGAGGAGCCGAACACAGGTCCCACCTCTGTGGAGGCCTATAACCCCGCCCCCCGGACTCGTATCCGGTTGTTGGTTCCGGTCCGCACACTCTCGAGCCAGCCGAGCCAGGTTGGGTTCCGGTAATGGAGTTTACCGCTGCATACATCATCCAGCACTCGCCCTTTGGTGACATGCTGAACTCATTAAAGTCTCTCTCTTTGTCAGGAGGCTCTGGGCCGAACTATGTCCGGCTTGAGTGGGAAGCAGGCGACGAAGGAATTCGCTGCCCACCCACCACCCACTTCATTGCCACGGTCGATGATTTAACCGACGTGCTTGACTTCGACTCCGAAGACATCGACGGTATGGACGACGATGCATGAGAAGTACATGAGCCACTGCTCGCAGGGCGGTGGACGGCCACCTCGTCACACGATATATACATGGTGGATACGCCCAAGGAGGACGACGGCGGCAATCCGGAAGATAAAACCCTCGGGCAAAAGCCAAAATGGTGGCACAGACGCCGCTCAAAGTCCAACAACAGTAAAAATAGCGACAAGAGCGCAAGAAGGATCGACATACCAGCAAACTCCAAAGGCAATAACGACCACATGGACCCAGCGATGGAGCAGGATGAGCCATGTCATGCCGAACCGAGTTCGGAGTAGACGCCCGATCACAATGATCCAGAGGGACGAGTCCATCAAACCGCCCCAGGACAAGAACACAGTCCGGACGATGATGCATTCATCATTCCGGAAGAACGCGTAGAATGAGATAACCTCCACAGAAAGCTTATGGCCACATCGAGAAGTCTAAAGAAGCAGAAGCAACGGCTCAAAGCCACACAGGAAACGCTCAATCGCAGATGGAATAAAGTGCTAGACACCGAACAAAGATATGGCGATGATCGCCATACAAAGAGCTATCCCAAACGCAAGCTACTGCCAGAATTCGACGATGAGGCCGTTCCACCAAAGAATAATACGACCAGGAGACCAGACGTACCGCTTCACAACCGCAACAGAACGGCTACTGACACCGTGCACAATCTACGTGAGCATCTGGATAAGCAAGCCAGTGCGGCCAGGTCCATCTACGGATCTAAAGGACACACCCCAGTGAGGGACTATGGTCACCAGAATGATCATACAAACCAAATACCAGTTCGGAATAAGCTCCGGACACAGCAACGGCCAACTGCATGCCACAACGCGTCCAGATACAGAGGGGCTGCTCACCCCCTGTGCTTCACCAAAGAAGTACTGGACCATGAACTCCCACAAGGTTTCAAACCTGTGAACATAGGGGCATACGATGGAACGATAGACCCAGGGGTCTGGATCGAGGATTTTATCCTGCATATTCACATGGCTCATCGGGATGACCTCCACGCCATCAAATACCTTCCCTTCAAGTTGAAGGGACCAGCTCGACACTGGTTGAAAAGCCTCCCCAAAAATTCAATTGGGAGTTGGGAGGAACTCGAGGACGCTCTCAGGGCCAATTTTCAAGGGACTTATGTCCGGCCTCCGAATGCGGACGATCTAAGCCACATAATCCAATAGCCCGGAGAGTCCGCCCGCAAGCTTTGGAACAGATTCCTCACTAAGAAGAATCAAATTGTCGATTGTCCAGACGCCGAAGCCTTAGCGGCATTCAAACACAACATCCGGGACGAATGGCTCGCCAGACACCTAGGCCAAGAAAAGCCAAGGACAATGGCAGCCTTAACAATCCTTATGACCCGCTTTTGCGCGGGTAAAGATAGCTGGCTAGCCCGTAAAGGCACCAGCGATCCCAGCACATCCGAAATAAGGGATGGCAATGGGAAGCCATGGCGTAATAAACACAGATGCCAAAACAAGGAAGAGAGCCCGGACAACACAACGGTCAATGACGGATTCAGGGGCTCTCGACCTATCAGCAAAAGAAGCCATTTAAAGGCAGTAAAGAGGGACCGTCCGGTCTGAACAGAGTCCTGGACAGACTGTGCCAAATTCATGGCACCCCGGAGAAACCTGTGAACCACACGCATAGAGAATGCTGGGTCTTCAAGCAAGCCGACAAATTAAAAGCCGAACACAAGGGGAGGGAAACTCCAAGTGAAGACGAGGATGAACCTCACCAGCCGAACACTGAGGGACAGAAAAAATTCCCGCCAAAGGTTAAAACAGTAAACATGATCCACGCGACTCACACATCCACGATAGGGCACGAACGCGCGCTCGGAGACGCCCATGATATAGAGCCCATCGTACCCACATCTAACTACTGGACGTCTTATCCGATCACCTTCGATCACACGGACGACCGAACTAGTATTCGGCGGGGAGGATCAGAGGCCTTGGTGCTTGACCCAATAATCGACGGATACCATATCACCCGTGTCCTCATGGCGGCGAGAGTAATCTCAATCTAATATACGAGGACACTGTCCGCAGGATGAGGATAAACCCATCCAGAATTAGCCAAAGCAATACCACCTTTGAAGGGGTGATACCAGACATTGAAGCCTACGGCAGGGGCTCCATCGTACTAGAGGTAACATTTGGCTCCCCAGGAAACTGCAGAAGTGAAGAACTACTCTTCACCATTGCACCCTTCCAAAGCGGCTATCATGCACTGCTTGGAAGAACGGCCTTCTCCCGCTTCAACGCATTACCGCACTATGGCTACCTTACACTCAAGATGCCCGGTCCACATGGCGTCATCACCGTTAGCGGAATCACAGAGCGCTCTTCGCGCGCAGAGGAACACGCGACGGCCCTAGCGGCCGGACTATAAGCGGCCTCCAATATCAGAAAACATGACTGGTCATTAAGACCACAGGCACGGTTAGACGAGTCCGGTAGCTCGGATAAAATTAAACCAGGGCACCGTATATGTAATCCTATAGAGGACACCAGGGGCTATTTAGAAACATTATAACCGAGCACTCTTGAGGTCTCCTACGCTATCACACTCATGAGCCATCGAATTTTGTACTATGAACGTCGTTAGCCGTCCGATTCACTCTCATTTCTGTCATCTCGCAAAAGTCACTGCAAATCTGGGCCAGATGTCGAAAGGGGATATCACTCCGGTAGCATTTTTCAAGGCTTGTGGCTAACCGGGCTCGTAGTGGGCTCATGTTTGCAGCCCATCTCGTAGTGAACCGATTACCCCTTTTCCTCCTTCCCCTTGCTGGCGAAGCAGCAGCACTCCTCTCGATCCTTCATGGTGGCGGCGGCTGCACCCCTCCTCCGATACCTACTCCATCCAACCACACTGATCTCGAATCAGCTAAAAGAAACACGAGCGACACGATGCGTTCACCATCTTCCCGCTTCCTGCACGTCCTTCGCCTCCTCCAGTGGAGGGATCACGTGTGCGAGGTCCCCCGGGATCCTTTGAGGGCGTGGTGATGGCGCTCTGTTCCGTCCACCAGGGACACTGGGGTGGGCAGTGGGGCGGCGGTGCAGAATGGCGGTGTCTGCAGTACGGGTGAGACGGGCCGGCGAATGGACGGGAGGATCACTTGGGCGCCACTGTGCAGTTGAAAGAAAAAACAGTGGTCGGGCTACCTTCCGTTTGATTGGATTCGATCCAAAATTGCTCTTTCTTTTGAAGCTACGAGTAGGTGTGTTTGGAATTAGAAACACATCTCGTGATTACTTGATTTTTTTCATCTAATTTGGCTTGTTTGCGTGCTTCAGTGACTATATGATTCGTTGCTTGGTGGAGACCACCATTGCAGTTGTGCACAGCACGAATGGCGTTCTGGTTCTCATCCATGGGGCTGCGACCAAAGGGGAGCTCCTCGCAGGATGTGGCGACAACTGAAATAAATTGCATTGGTTCATGTTGTGGACAGTGAAGAAAAAGAAACTACATGTTTTACTGGATGAGGTTGCTGTTTACTTGTTCGATGGAATGCCAAACACAGGTGATGGCCTATTTGTGTTTTTTTTCTGAACTTCATTTGTAGAAATTGCAGAAAAAAAATGAGTATAATTATTGAGCAGTCCATCGACTCATTTGTTTCCAAAAGGAGAGCAAGAAAATTTCTAAAAGAAATGACATTGTCGAAGCGGTATATAGACTATAAAGTTGCAGAGATAGAATTTTTTTACCTTGAGCACCTCATGTTATTTCTACAACTACATCTTAAAGGTATTACTCCCATCTTTTCAAAAGTTACAACTCGCTTATTGCACTTGTGTAAAGATTTACATTCATAATTTTTTGCTTGACGTGTCGTAAGTTTTACTTGGTATTGTGTGGTTGTATTGTGGCATCTTGAGCATTTCAAGCAGCAACACTTCATGTTTGTACTTTTGAAGACATCTCATGTTTGCTCGTATTATTACTGTTTTTCATGTTTTCATTAATTGAATTCCATGAGTTTTAGTTGAGTAGACTTGCATCTGTATAGAAAAAATAGACCTTAAATGTTCGCCCTGGCTAATTCCAGGTTCCTGGATCTGCCACTATCCTGCACCAGCTGACATACCCAGCAACCTCACGATCCCGCAGGTATTACACCCCCATTTCTCACTCAACGGCTTCTCCCAATAGTTTTGTCACATGTTCTTCAGTTGCAACAATTGAATTGCCATTTGATATGTGTAATGCTTGGCACTCCATATAAACTGATTTTATGTAGTTTTCTGTTGAGCAACCAGTGCATGAGGATGCGAGCAAAATGAGGAATATGTACAAACACTATTTGAATATTAATTTTTGGTGGAGAGGTCTAATGATAGTTGACTTTCCTGGTTTGCAGAGCATAAAATGTTCTAAATAAAATGCAAATGGTGCAAGTTATCGGTGTTGCATCCTTCTGCCACCTTCAGGGTGCTTTTCATCAGAGGAAACAAGAGTTAGGTTTGTTATCACGGAGTTATCTATCAGCGTTAATATTTTTTACTACACTTGGCCTGACTAATACTATTATTTATCTGGAAGCTAATTAGTCCTAATAAGGCTAATATCTAATCAAAGCTTCAACCATACCTAAGAAAGATATAGTAGGATTTGGACCTAAATTACAAGTTGGAAGAGACTCAAACTCTAAATAGATTGCTCAAGACCATTGGGCATTGATGGGCGAGAAATGGCACAATATGTAGATATAAAGAATGCTAAAAAGAGCTCTGCCATCTTCTATGTACAAATTGGTAAAGTTCTTATATTTTATCCGAGTTCCTATTTTCTTATGTTTGGTGTCTTCAAATTTTCCACCTATCTGTTCTTGGTTAGGTCAGACCATATGCTTCTCACGGTATGCCCACTCGACGTCCCTCTAATCCAAATCAAATTAGCACATATGCTCATTATTTTCCCAAATCCATTTTTATACTTTGTAACCCCTTTAAATTTTTTCATGTGGGTCATAGGTACTGATTGAAGTACTTGTTATTTAAAAAAGCATGTGTGAATCATCTTATTTTAGCAATGTTTAGGGTTACTTAGTTCATATTTCAATTTTGTAACTTTTGCCGATGTGTATATATAGTAATACCTATCATTCTATTGTCAAAATGGACGGGCGCGGCAACGCGCGCCATCATGGTCTAGTAAATATTTAATACAACCCCACACTTGGCTCAACCTTATTGGCAGGCCAACATCTTACACTTTTACTATCCATCACATACTTACGTTGTACTCTCCTATGAGTTTTCCTTTTTCCATAGACAATGTTTGCGCGATACCCTTTCAGGATACGGCACAACGGAGACAAAGATGCAGACGTGCAGCAGGGCCCCGTTCAACATGTTTCTTTTTAGATTAAGCCCCTGTGTAAACCTTTTTTATTGCCTCTTTTTTTAACCATCCCATGGGTTCCATACCCATAGAGGATACTGTCGTTATTGGCATTTCGCCACGACAGATTACTGCACGTACCTGGAAACACAGGGTTCATAATGAATGGGCATTCTTGAGCCCATCTTCTGTTATAAAGCCCGAATACCTTCGGGAGTGTTCGGCGTCACGAGTTTGGCCTTATATGCATCAGCTCTGAATCATGTCTTTGGTCAAATGTTGGGTTTGCCCGGCTCCTGGGTTTGCCGCCTTACGTTCCGTTATTATCGGCTAAGGCGGCCCAAGGAGAAATATTGCAATTGTGCCCTGGTTATTCCGGATGAGCACCTTAGTAGAGAAAGCCGAAAACTGACTGTCATGATGCAGCGAGAGACTGTTCAACCACTCGAAGACTCACCGGAATCTTTAGGATTCCTCCGCATTAACGAAGGGCCGTTTCCTGGCCATGTACATACGTGCTCGTATTCGGATGCACGCGAAGGTACCAGGGGCTACATAGTAGCCCCACCTTTAGACTCCTACGACTAAGCGAAAGTGTTACAGCTATATAGTCTGGTTGCCTAGTTCTATGTGCGATCACCTCCTTAATGGACCAAGATGTTGGATCAAGTGTGATTAAGCATATTGTTTGCGAACACCCCCGCATTGTATGCGTGGGGGCTGAAGCCAATGACTGCTAACTTTCGGATTACTTATATACATATATAAAAACGGCCGCACAGGGGACACAATCCTCTTTTCAGGCAAAAAGTATAAATATAGCCTCATAACCAAAATAAACATTGTTTTACAATGATTCAATTTATCACTCGAACAAGACATTCTTCGAGCACTGCGCCTCTATTAGCCGGGCACCTTCTGTGACCTGCGCCAAGTAGTGCTCGGCCGAATATTGGCCTCCCGCCGGATCCTGGGTTGCAACAATGGTGGCCTCCATATCCGTCCAATAGGCTTTAACACGGGCAAGAGCCATTCGTGCACCCTCTATGCACGCCGACCTCCTGATGGCATCGATCCGAGGCACGGCCCCAAGGAATTGTTGCACCAAACCAAAGTAGCTGTCCGGCTTAGGCCGCTTCGCCAAAGATGGTCTATTACAGACCGCATTGCAAGCTCGGACAGCCTGTGAAGCTCCGCCACAGCAGCCATCTTCTCATTTAATGGCAGCGGGCGAGTGGGAGCATTGAATTGCGACCAGAAAAGCTTCTCCACTTCCTTATCACCTTGATCCTCGAAGAACTTGGCAGCGTCAGCCGTACTATTCTCCAAGTCTGCATATGCGTCGGCCGAACTCGAGCGTCCATCCAGGGGAGCATACTTCGGATCCAAAAACTTCGTTCGCAGCAAGTAGGAGCCCCCAGCCATGATTTTGTCGGCCTGTTGGAGCTCCTCCCGCATACCCCGGATCTCGGTCCACATCTCCTTGGTGGCATTAAGTGCCTTGTCCAGCTCGACCAAGCTAGCCTTAGTCTCCTTTTCAAGGAGTACATACCGGTCGGCGACATTTTTTAACTCCACAACCATTTCGACTATCTTTTCCTCGCTTCGGCGATGAGCAGCCTGTTCGGCTCTCAATTCTTTGGCCGCCTTTAGGGCAGCTGCATTGCTGGCCCGAGCTTGTTCCTTGGCCTGAGAAAGTTCCGCCCTCAGGGCCTCCACAGCAGCATCACCATCTGCAGTACAAACACATTGCATTAATATCATGCCCCTCTCACATTTTCCTATACAACATAATAAGGGAAGCAGAGCACATACCCTGTGACTCGTCCAGCCGTTTGTTCACCAGTGTGATATCGACATCGATAGATCCGATCTGCCTCCTTAGTTCGGCAACTTCAACAGACTGGTTGGCTGCCGGATCCTTAGATACCTGCGCACATGTATAGCATAGCTATTACTATATGATCCCCCGTTTGCCGCATATGGCGGGCAACCAGAGTCTCAGGGGCTACTATCCATATGGAGCACACCTAGCGTGTGCCTCACAGCCAAAAAATAGTGCATTTTTTTACTACATACCTCAAAGCCTCTGAGCAGGCTCGTAAATGCCTCATTCAAGCCGCTTGTAGCAGATGAAATCTTCTTAAGCACCACGCTCATTAATGAGCGGTGCTCCGCCGAGAGTGCAGCTTGCTCCAGAAGACCTGTCAGTACGTCCGGCCGGGCATCAAACTGTGCCGGACCCTTCTCATAGCCCCCCGTGGGAGCCGAATGATCCGGGCTCAGGGCGACTAACGTATTGGCCTCCGCTTCGGCAGATCCGGACTCCTCCGTGACGACACCTCAGTGTCGCCCACTTCATGAGGCAGAGAGGTGGGTGGGGTCTCGCTCTCCATCGTCTCCGGAGGAAGATCATCCGAAGACGAACTCTGTTGAGGAGAGCTGCTAGCCGGACTGCAAAAGACAAATCCTGGTTATTGATCTCGGAGAAACACAGTACCCTTGGAATAGTGATTAAATTACAGCTCGGTCGAGGGCTGGCCCATTGGCGGGCGTGGCGTGGTGAGAACGCCCGTCGAGACAGAGCCCCCCGGGGACACTTCCTTCCCCTGTTTGGGCATCTCCGTCTCCAAGTCTTCGGAGGTGGCCCTCTTATTCCCGCACGGGGAGGTGGCCTCAGATTCCCCTCCCCGACTATCCTCCTTTGGGGAGAAATCAATTCCCCCAGTCCGGATGCGTAGTGTGTGAAGTCCGGCTTCGCTACCCATTCCTTCGCCTTTCCCTGAGGGCATTTTGCTAAGCACCCGACCAAGCATCTTGGCAACGGTTGGACCCGGCGAGCCTTCAGAAAGTGGCACCAGACACCTGATTCTCTCCGCCTTGTTGAGCCATTCCTAGCCACGGAGGGTTTTTCAGAACAATGGTTATGGCAAATATAAACAGTGTGTCCGGCTTTAAGGTTACTTACTTGGGTATCTAGGCGATTGCAGCTTAGGCCTGCATCCTCGATGGTGTCCGGACACTTTACTTGTGGTCCGAAGAATAATTTACACATCACTTCGAGCTTCAGGCCGAAGAAATGCTTAACAGTCCGCGGACCCTCTGGATTGAACTCCCACATCCGGAGAGGCCGACGTTTGCACGGCAACATCCGTCGGATTAGCATTACTTGAATTATGTTGACAAGATTTATGTCCCTCTCGATAAGCTCCCGGATACGGCTCTGCAGTATTGGAACATCACTGGCGGGCCCCCAATCCCATCCTACATCGGTCCATGATGCCAACTGTTATGGAGGGCCCGAATAGAACTCGGGGCGGCTACCCACTTTGTGCCTCTGGGAGCTGTAACATAAAACCACCTCCGTTGCCACACATCGGACACTTCCAGGAAAGAACCCTCTGGCCATGGGGCATCGGTGTTCCTGCTTATTATGGCACCTCCGCACTCTGCATGTCACCCCTCGATCATCTTCGGCTTCCCATTGAAGGTCTTGAGCCAAGTGTGGGGTGACGTGGAGAAAAGCCTCGCACACAATAATGGAGGACGAGATATGGAGGATAGCGTCCGGAGCCAGATCATGAAAATCCAACCCATAGTAGAACATGAGCCCCCTCACAAAGGGGTCGAGGGTGAGGCCCAGGCCGCGGAGGAAGTGAGGGACAAACACAACGCTCTCATTGGGCTCCGGTGTAGGGATAACCTGCCCTGGAGCAGGAAGCCTATGCTGGATATCGGCGGTCAGGTATCCGACCTCCCTAAGCCTTGTAATGTCCTCCTCTTGGATTGAGAAGGCCACCCACTGGCCTTTAGGGTTGGATCCGGACATATTGGAGGATCTGGGGTGTTGGAGCTTAGGTCTTGGGTGTTGGAGCTCGAGGTGCGAGAAGGTGCAGGGGAGGTGGAAAAGAGGCATAGGCCTCGATCCCTTTATAAAGGGGTGAATATCAAGAGTCCTTAGCGTGACCGCTTGAGACTTATCCAAAAATACGCGGAGTCATACCAACGGTCGTCGTGGGGTCACGCACGCCCATATTGATGGAAAATCCCGTAATAAGAGGAACACGATCTCTGCTTTGGCATGACGTGCCGATAAAACTGCCTTGCAACGTGAGTCGAGGTGGGGAGAGAAACGCCGGTTCGTGTTGGACCAGGCCACAATGCAAGGGCACGGCGTGCGAAGATTGCCATCAGATCAAATTCACGCTATGTTCCCTACAATGAAATGTGAAAATTGTCTTGTGGATTCGGACACGGTCTACGTGTTAAATAATTACTTTGGAGTATTCGGAGAAGGAACCCGCCTTGCAATGTCGAAGACAAGACTGTGCGCCGGACTCATCGTCATTGAAGCCTGGTTCAGGGGCTACTGAGGGAGTCCTGGATTAGGGGGTATCCGGACAGCTGGACTGTATACATCGTTTGGACTATTGAAACGTGAAGATACAAGACTCAAGACTTCGGCCCGTGTCCTGATGGGACTCTCCTTTGCATGGAAGGCAAGCTTGGCGATCCGGATATTGTGTGTCCTTCCTTGTAACCGACTCCGTGTAAACCCTAGCCCTCTCCGTTGTCTATATAAACCAGAGAGGTTGGTCCTTAGAAGGACGATCACAATTACAATCATACCATCATAGGCCAACTCTTAGGGTTTAGCCTCTACGATCTCGTGGTAGATCTACTCTTGTACTACTCATATCTTAAATATTAATCAAGCAGGAAGTAGGGTTTTACCTCCATCGAGAGGGCCCGAACCTGGGTAAACATTGTGTCCCTTGCTTCCTGTTACCATCAGCCTAAGATGCACAGATCGGGACCCCCTACCCGAGATCCACCAGTTTTGACACCAACACCCCCCTTGAGTCCGAATAGGACAAAGGAAGGGGGCCGGCGCCCCCCTTTCCGTCTCCCTCTCTCCCTCTCCTTCCTCCCCCTCTCCTTCCTTCCCCCTCTCTTCTTCTTGGTGGAAACATACTAGGACTTGGAGTCCTAGTAGGATTCCCCCTTTGGGGGCGCACCAAGGAGAGCTGGCTGGCCTCCCCTCTCCTCCTTTATATATGGGGGAGGGGGAACCCAATAGACACACAAGTTGATCAAGTTGATCCTTTAGCCGTGTGTGGTGCCCCCCTCCACAGATTTCCACCTCGGTCATATCGTCGTAGTGCTTAGGCGAAGCCCTGCACCAGTAACTTCATCATCACCGTCACCATGCCGTCGTGGTGACGAAACTCTCCCTCGACCTCAGCTGGATCTAGAGTTCGTGGGACGTCAATGAGCTGAACTGTGCAGATTGCGGGGGTGCCGTACCTTCGGTGCTAGGATCGGTCAGATCGTGAAGACGTACGACTACATCAACAACATTGTCATAACACTTCTGCTTTCGGTCTACGAGGGTACGTGGACACACTCTCCCCTCTTGTTGCTATCCATCACCTAGATAGATCTTGCATGATCGTAGGAATTTTTTTGAAACTACTGCGTTACCCAACAGTGGCATCTGAGCCAGGTCTATGCGTAGATGTTATATGCACGAGTAGAACACAAAGAGTTGTGGGTGATAATAGTCATACTGCTTACCAGCATGTCATACTTTGATTCAGCGGTATTGTTGGATGAAGCGGCTCAGACCGACACTACGCGTACGCTTACGCGAGACTGGTTCTACCGACGTGCTTCACACGCAGGTGGCTAGTGAGTGTCTGTTTCTCCAACTTTTGTTGAATCGAGTGTGGCTACGCCCGGTCCTTGTTGAAGGTTAAAAAAGCACACTTGACGAAAAATCGTTGTGGTTTTGATGCATAGGTAAGAACGGTTCTTGCTAAAAGCCCATAGCAACCACGTAAAACTTGCAACAACAAAGTAGAGGATATCTAACTTGTTTTTGCAGGGCTTGCTATGATGTGATATGGTCAAGGCATGATGTGATATAAATTGTTGTATGAGATGATCATGTTTTGTAACAATGTTATCGGCAACTGGCAGGAGCCATATGCTTGTCGCTTTATTGTATGCAATGCAATCGCCATGTAATTGTTTTACTTTATCACTAAGCGGTAGCGATAGTCGTAGAAACAATAGTTGGCGAGACGACAACGATGCTACGATGGAGATCAAGGTGTCGCGCCGGTGACGATGGAGATCATGACGATGCTTCGGTGATGGAGATCATGAGCACAAGATGATGATGGCCATATCATATCACATATTTTGATTGCATGTGATGTTTATCTTTTATGCATCTTATTTTTCTTAGTTCAGCGGTAGAATTATAAGATGATCCCTTACTAAATTTCAAGGTATAAGTGTTCTCCCTAAGTACGCACCGTTGCAACAGTTCTTCATGCCGAGATACCACGTGGTGATCGGGTGTGATAAGGTCTACGTTCACATACAATGGGTGCAAGCCAGTTTTGCACACGCAGAATACTCGGGTTAAACTTGATGAGCCTAGCATATGTAGATATGGCCTCGGAACACTAGAGACTGAAAGGTCGAGCGTGAATCATATAGTAGATATGATCAACATAGTGATGTTCGCCATTGAAAACTACTCCATCTCATGTGATAATCAGACATGGTTTAGTTGATTTGGATCACGTGATCATTTAGATGACTAGAGTGATGTCTATCTAAGTGAGAGTACTTAAGTAATATGATTAATTGAGCTTTAATTTATCATGAACTTAGTCCTGACAGTATTTTGCAAATTATGTTGTAGATCAATAGCTCGCGTTGTAGCTTCCCAATGTTTTTATATGTTCCTAGAGAAAACTAAGTTGAAAGATGATAGTAGCAATGATGCGGACTAAGTCCGTGATCTGAGGTTTATCCTCATTGCTGCACAGAAGAATTATGTCCTTGATGCACCGCTAGGTGACAAAACTATTGCAGCAGTAGATGCGGACGTTATGAACGTTTGGCTAGCTTAATATGATGACTTCTTGATAGTTTGGTGCACCACTTTACGGCTTAGAATCGGAACTTCAAAGACGTTTTAAAATGTCATGGACCATATGAGATGTTCCAGGAGTTGAAGTTAATATTTCAGACAAATACTCGAGTTGAGAGATATGAAATCTCCAACTAGTTCTATAGCTAAAAGATGGAGGAGAATAGCTCAAACAGTGAGCATGTGCTCAGATTGTCTGGGTACTACAATCGCTTGAATCAAGGGAGTTAATATTCCAGATAATATAGTGATTGAAAGAATTCTCTAGTCACCATCACCAAGTTACTGGAACTTCATGATGAACTATAGTATACAAGGGATGACGAAAATGATTCCTGAGCTCTTTGTGATCCTGAAATCAGTGAAGGTAGAAATCAAGAAAGAGCATCAAGTGTTGATGATTGACAAGATCACTAGTTTCAAGAAAAGGGCAAAGGAAAAGAAAGGGAACTTCAAGTATAATGGAAAGCAAGTTGTCACTCCCGTGAAGAAGCCCAAAGCTGGACCAAAGCCTGAAACTGAGTGCTTCTACTGCAAAGGAAATGGTCACTGGAAGCGGAAATGCCATGAATATTTGGTGGATAAGAAGGATTGCAAAGTGAACAAGGGTATATTTGATATACAGGTTATTGATGTGTACCATACTAGTGTTTATAGTAGCCCCTGGGTATTTGATACTTGTTCGGTTGCTAAGATTAGTAACTCAAAACATGAGTTACAGAATAAACAAGACTAGTTGAGGTTGAAGTGATGATGTGTGTTGGAACTGGTTCCAAGATTGGTATGACCATCATCACACACTCCCTATACTTTCGATATTAGTGTTGAACCTAAATAAATATTATTTGATGTTTGCATTAAGCATAAATATGATTAGATCATGTTTATTGCGATACGATTATTCATCTAAGATAGAGAATAAATTGTTATTCTATTTACATGAATAAAACCTTCTATGGTCATACACCCAATATTGATGCTTTACTGAATCTCGATCATAGTGATACACATAATCATAATATTGATGCCAAAAGATGCAGAGTTGATAATGATAGTGCAACTTATTTGTGGCACTGCCGTTTGGGTCATATTGGTGTAAAGCGCATGAAGAAACTCCATAAAGATGGACTTTTGGAATCACTTGATTATGAATCATTTGATACTTGCGAACCGTGCCTTATGGGCAACATGACTAAAACTCGTTCTCTGGAACAATGGAATGAGATAATGACTTATTGGAAACAAGACATACCGATGTATGTGGTCCAATGAGTATTGATGCTCGTGGCGGGTATCGTTATTTTCTGACTTTCATAGATGATTTGAGCAGATATGGGTATATCTACTTAATGAAACACAAGTCTGAAACATTTGAAAAGTTCAAAGAATTTTAGAGTGAAGTAGAGAATCATCATAACAAGAAAATAAAGTTTCTACGATCTGATCACAGAGGCGAATATTTGAGTTACGAATTTGGCCTTCATTAAAACATTGTGGAACAGTTTCACAGCTCACGCCACATAGAACACCACAGCGTAATGATGTGTCCGAACATCGTAACCGCACTTTATTGGATATGGTGCGATCTATGATGTCTCTTAGTGGGTTACCACTATCGTTTTGGGGTTGTACATTAGAGACAACTGCATTCACTTTAAATAGGGCACCATCAAAATCCATTGAGACGATGCCTTATGAACTGTGGTTTGGCAAGAAACCAAAGTTGTCGTTTCTTAAAGTTTGGGGCTGCGATGCTTATGTGAAAAATCTTCAACGTGATAAGCTCAAACCCAAATCGTAGAAATGTGTCTTCATAGGATACCCAAAGGAAACTGTTGGGTACACCTTCTATCACAAATCCGAAGGAAAGATCGTTGCTAAAAATGGATCCTTTCTAGAGAAGGAGTTTTTCTCGAAAGAAGTGAGTGGGAGGAAAGTAGAGTTGATGAGGTAATTGTACCTTCTCCTGAATTAGAAAGTAGTTCATCATAGAAAACAGTTCCAGTGATTCCTACACCAATTAGTGAGGAAGCTAATGATGATGATCATGAAACTTCAAATCAAGTTACTACATAACATCATAGGTCTTCCAGAGTCTGGTCCGCACCAGAATGGTACGATAATCCTATTCTGGAAGTCATGTTACTTGACCATGATGAACCTACAAACTATGAGGAAGCGATGATGAGCCCAGATTTTGTGAAATGGCTTGAGGCCATGAAATCTGAGATGGGATCCATGTATGAGAACAAAGTGTGGACTTTGGTGGACTTGCCCGATGATCGGCAAGCCATAGAATATAAATGGATCTTTAAGAGGAAGACGGATGCTGATAGTAGTTATCTACAATGCCGACTTGTCGCAAAAGGTTTTTGACAAGTTCAAGGAGTTGACTACGATGAGACTTTCTCACCCGCTGTCGGGGATATAACTATTAGGTATGACCTGCCCAGGAGACCGGGTTATACCTATGAGGATTCTTGATATGTAGCCCGCGGAGATATTAAAGATGGCGGTTTACGAGCAAGGGCCCAAGGCCCAAAGGCGACTTAAGGCCCATAGGGATAAACCACCATATATGTAAGACTTGTATTATAAGGCATGTAAAGATAGTCACCGAGCCGGACACGTTGTCTATGTGCCGGCCGGGACTCCGTGAGCCGCTGGGCATCAACCTGTGTATATAAAGGGACGACCCGGCAGCGGTTCAGGACAAGAAACAACAGATCGAAATCTAGGTCAAGCGGATTCGCTCCCTGGTAATCGAGACATAAGCAATACCACCTCAAACTGGATTAGTCCTTTACCTTCACCGCAAGGGGCCGAACCAGTATAAACTCCTGTGTCCTTTGTCCCGTTTAACCCCTTTAAGCTAACCTAGTTGCGATGGCTCTACGACTAAGTCCTTTCACAAGGACATCTGCCGTGACTATTCCACGACAGTTGGTGCCCACCATGGGGCCAGCACACGGTGGTTTCGAGTTCTTGAATGGCAGCTTCGAAGGGATCAAGGGATACGTTGCGGGCCGGATGACCAAGAGTCGCCACGGCAAGCTCTACGTCGATGATGCAGGCTGGGGCTCCGAGGCCGGCTCAATTGAGTACGGGTACCGGGTCCCCTTCGGCGGAATCCACGTCTTCATCGGCAAGATCGGCGAGCCGGGCCCTGAGCCGGACATCTTCAGCGACATCATCCAGACGGCTCAGCGTGCGAGACCCTCCCGGGCTCAGCCTGACGTGAAATGTGCCTTCGTGGGATGCATCCATGGAGCGGAATTTGATGAAGGATATATGTCTGGCGGTGAGACGGCGATCTACTCTGACGGTGAGTCGTCCACGGGCGAGACTACTTCATTGTATCAACTACAAGATGGCAGGCTTGGGGGCTATTTCGATGGCGACAGTATTCCAGACCCCTATGAGCCGCCAAACAGAGTCGGGATCTTCATGGCTGGTATGCAGCCTGGTTAAAATTCTTCAAATGCAGCAGCGATGACTTCCGGGTCAGCAGCGGTGGCGGCAGCCGAGGCAAGAGGCCCTGTGCGCCCGCCGGCTCAGGTTTTGATGGCTTTAATGGACAAATTGATAGATTTATTGACAACAGTGGTCAACCCGACGAATCAAGCTCATCATGATGCAGAGGTTGCAAAGTTACGTGATGAGGTAGCACTAGCCAAGGAAGACCTGGCAGCAGAGGATGTCGGATAGCTGCAGAATGGGCTACTTTGGATGCTCAGGCCCAGCGGATTCAGTCACAGGCCTTCCGGATTATGATGAATCAAAACGCTTCCAATGAAATCATGAGGAGGAGGCACCAGACCCGTCTACCTTCGGTTTACGAGGCTAGAAACCTCTTCCGCATGCCTGGAGCGGGGACCAGTAACCCGCCGGAGATAAACCGGTCTGCGGCGCCTGGAGTCAGAATGCCGGTTCAACCACGCATGACGGAACCCCCTCGTCTTAACAGCGCTCTGCCTCAACATGTTCCAACACCACCGGGACATTATTCTAATCCCTTGGAAAACATGATCGTTGTGGAGGTTCAATTGGCGGCTCTCCCGGTGGATGGTGACT
This sequence comes from Triticum dicoccoides, assembly GCF_002162155.2. Taxonomy (NCBI): domain Eukaryota; kingdom Viridiplantae; phylum Streptophyta; class Magnoliopsida; order Poales; family Poaceae; genus Triticum; species Triticum dicoccoides. Next base: position 683,444,457 of record NC_041383.1, on the reverse strand, counting down.
CTTCGACATCGATTGAAACATGAAAGGCTAGAGAGCTTCTTCAGATAGCATTGGTGCAGCAGGAAGCATATTCTTACAGTCGAGATAGGATTCACTCGACCCCTCGCCCAAGCCGGAGTTATAGCAGGCACATGGACTCACCAGCCGTTTCAAGCAACGCCCAGCGCTGTGACCAGCCACGAGGGCATGACTCGGTGCGTGATGGAGCTCATAACTTGGTCAGTCAGGACAGAGTGCGTCAAGAGGCTGAGCAGGCGGCTCAGCGGGCGGCTCAACAACCCCTTCCGGTTTATCCAACGACTTCGGTGAAGGCAGGCATGACATCCAGATCTGCAGGTGTACCCTGTTTGTTGTCGGCTCTACGTAATGAGTATTTGCCCAAGGATTTCAAAGGACCTCGTAAGGTGCCTAATTACATAGCCGATTTACCCCCTGAGGCATGGATTGAGAGTTATGAGATGGCCATGGAACTCTTGGAGGTCAGTGACGCCGCGTGCGCTAAGTACTTCACCATGATGCTGGATGGAACGGCCCGTACTTGGTTAAAGGGGCTGCCGGCTAATTCCATCGGGTCATGGGCTGAGCTAAAGGCCTGATTTATTCAGAACTTTAAAGACACGTGCAAACAACCCATGTCAATTATGGACTTGTCTACTTGTGCCCAAGAGGAGGGTGAATCAACAACTCACTGGGTGCACCGGGTCAAAGCTATCATACATTCATCTGATAACATGAATGCCGGTTCTGCAGTCTTAATGTTGGAGAAAAATTACCGTTTTTTGCCTCTTAAGCAGAAGCTGGGGTGGCTCAAGCGCGATTGCAATGATATGGGGCAGCTGATGGAGGCTCTAATCAAATATGCCGACTCTGATAGTACCAAGGACCTCGAGTCTGATGACGACAAGCCGGGAAAGGGAAAGAAGAATGGCAACGCCAAGGGTCCGCAGCATAACCCGGCGAATCAGGGGGGCAATGGTAAACGCAAGGCTGATGGTAACTCAGAGTTTGTGGCTAACACCAATGCACAGAGCAATAATCAGTGTCGTAAGGGGAGGCCGCCTCCTCAGGCCGGTGGATCAAATCCTACTCTTGAGCAGTTGATGAATGAACCCTGTCCAAAACATGGCACGCAGGAGAAACCAGCTACTCACCTTTGGAAGGATTGTTCAATTATGAGGTCATTCAAAAATTCTAACTTGTTTCACAGCAATAATGGGCCGGGCGGCAGCTCAGGTTCCGGTGGCGGCGGCCCTATGGCCCGGGTTATGGAGGTGGCGGTTCTAATTCTGGCTTCCAGGTCCACCAAGGTAATCAGGGTGGCTATAACAAAAGTAATCAGAGCGGTCTTAATCAAGCTAATCAGGGTGGTTACAATCAACAATCCGGTCGGGGGGTCAGCAGCAGCAGCAACAATCCAGATATTAGAGTCATCCAAAGCAGTTGAATAGTGGGCAGTATCATGTGTTAACCACAAGTTTGTGCAAGCAGGACCAGAAGCTTCATAAGAGGGCTGTAAACATTGTTGAACCGGCCGTTCCTCATTACTTGCGGTGGTCTGAGCAGCCCATAATGTGGAATCGAGCGGATCACCCACCCCGGGTTGATAATCCGGGTCACTTAGCTTTGGTGGTGGCGCCTCAAGTTGGTGGATACAAATTCACTAAGGTACTCATGGATGGAGGTAGTAGCATTAATATCCTTTATTATGAGACTTTCCGTCGCATGGGGTTAACTGATAAAAATCTTAAGACATCCAATACAGTTTTCCATGGAGTGGTGCCTGGTAAATCGGCACACCCTGTAGGCAAAATTGAGCTGGAAGTGGCCTTTGGAGATGAGCATGATTCCATGACTGAGAAGTTGACTTTTGAAGTGGTCAAGATCAGGAGCCCATACCACACTCAGTTTGGATGGCCGGCTTATGCCAAATTCATAGCACGACCATGTTATGTTTATCTACAACTCAAGATGCCGGGTTACAAAGGGACTATCACAGTGCATGGGAGTCGGAAGATAGCTTTGGAGTGCGAAGAAGGTGATGTTGATTATGCTGAGTCTGTCTGTGCAATAGAGGAATTGAAATTCTACAAGGATAATGTTGACCCGACAGATATGACATCTTTGAAAAAGCCAACTACAGAGCATGATCCTGTTATGAAGTTTAAGTCAGCTGATGACACTAAGCTAGTTGACTTTGTTCCTGGCGACTCATCCAAACAATTTAGTATCAGTGCTAATCTGGACCCTAAATAGGAAAGCACGCTCATCGAGTTCATCCGTGAGAATCGGGACATCTTCGCATGGAAACCGATTGACATGCCGGGTGTACCGAGGGAACTCGCTGAGCACACTCTCAATATTGATCCAAAATTTAAGATGGTCAAGCAATTCCTTCGTCGCTTCAATGAGGAGAGGCGTAAGACCATTGGAGAAGAGGTGGACCGGCTCTTGGCAGCTGGGTTCATTGTTAAAGTTTTTCATCCAGAGTGGTTGGCTAATCCGGTGCTGGTGCTGAAGAAGAATGGCACTTGGCATATGTGTGTGGATAACACAGACTTAAATAAGGCTTGTCCGACTGATCCTTTTGCTCTCCCTCGTATTGATCAAATCATTGATGCAACGGCGGGTTGTGAGCGTTTGAGTTTTTTGGATGCTTATTCTGGTTATCATCAAATCAAGATGGCAGTTAAGGACCAGGAAAAGACAACTTTTATTACTCCCTTTGGAGCCTTCTGCTATGTGTCTATGCCTTTTTGGCTCAAGAGTGCCCAGGCGACTTACCAGCGATATGTGCAGAATTGTCTTCACAGTCAAATTGGGCGTAATGTTCATGCTTATGTGGATGACATTGTGATGAAATCCAGAGAGAAAGAAACTTTGATAGATGATTTGAGGCAGACCTTTGATAATCTCCGGGTCTACAATATGATGCTTAACCCGGCGAAGTGCATTTTTGGTGTGCCGGCAGGCAAGCTTTTGGGGCTTGTGTTTCTAATAGAGGCATTGAGGCTAACCCGGAGAAGATCAAGGGCATTACCTCTCTGGCAAAGCCGACGTGTGTCAATGATGTTCAGCGTCTGGCGGGTCGTATTGCTACCTTAAGCCGGTTCATAAGCCGGTTGGGTGAGAAGGCCATACCACTATATCAGATGATGAAGAAAACAAATGACTTTGTCTAGAGTGATGCGGCTAACGACGCGTTTGAAGCTTTGAAAAAACAGCTCGCTGAGCTGCCAGTCCTTGCTACTCCCATTGACAAGGAGCCGTTGTTACTCTATGTGGCTGCTAATGCCCGGGCTGTCAGTGTGGTTGTTGTGGTAGAACGGAAGGAGGCGGGCAAGGAGTATCCGGTTCAACGGTTGGTTTATTATATCAGCGAAGTGCTTATTGAGTCCAAGCAGAGATACCCACATTGGCAGAAGCTTGTTTATGGGGTGTTCATGGCCAGCCGGAAGCTTAAGCAATACTTTCTGGGTCATCCCATCACTATGGTTAGTTCTGCTCCCTTAGGGTGTATTATTCAAAATAGAGAAGCCATAGGACGGGTCGCCAAGTGGGCCATTGAGCTCGGGCCTCATGGTTTGAAATATATGCCTCGCACTGCCATCAAGTCTCAAGCACTGGTGGATTTCATCAACGACTGGACAGAGCTGCAGATGCCTGAAGAGAAGCCAGATAACACATATTGGACTATTCACTTTGATGGGTCCAGGCAATTGGAGGGCTCGGGGGCTGGAGTTGTCTTATCTTCCCCTCGAGGTGAAAAGTTTTGTTATGTTCTAGGGTTGATGTTTCCCTGTACTAACAATGCAGCTGAGTATGAAGCCTTGCTCCATGGTCTTCGGTTGGCTAAGGAGATGAACTTAAACCGGGTGAGATGTTTCGGCGACTCATACTTTGTGGCCCAACAAGTCTCAGGCACATGGGATTCTAAGGACCCACTCATGGCGGCTTATCGCCGTGAGGTTGATGCTATTCCCAGACACTTCAAGGGTTATCAGGTGGAACACATTGATCGCAGGAAAAATGAAGCGGTGGAGACCTTAAGCCGGCTGGGGTCTCAGCGTAAGCCGGTCCCACCTAAAACCTTCTTGGACGTTCTTCATAACCCTTTTGTCAAATTGCCTACAGAGGAAGATCTGGATATTCCTGACCCAGAAGCACGGCTGGTAGCGGCTCTTCACGCTATCCCAGATTGGACAGTACCATATTTGGCTTACATGACCCGGGGCGAGTTACCTGAGGATGAAACTTTGGCCAGGAAAATAACCCGGCGGTCTAAGTCAATGACAATTGCCAACAGCGAGTTACACCATCGCAGTGTCACTGGGGCGTTTCAGCATTGCATTTCTCCCGAGGAAGGCCGTGAGATTCTTCGTGAGATTCATGAAGGTGATTGTGGTCATCATGCCGGTTCAAAGTTCCTTGTGGCCAAAGCCTTTCTTCATGGGTTTTATTGGCTGACGGCTCATGCTGACGCGGAGGATTTGGTCAGTAAATGTGACGGTTGTCAGAAATTCTCACGGCGAGCTCATGTGCCGGCTCAAGAATTGAGGATGATTCCAGTTACTTGGCCGTTTGCAGTCTGGGGACTCGATATGGTTGGGCCTTTTAAGCGGTCCAAGGATAAAAAGACCCACCTTTTGGTGGCGGTTGACAAATTCACAAAGTGGGTCGAGGCAGAGCCGGTCAGTAAGTGTGACGTAGCAACGACGGTTCAATTCATCCAAAAGGTGATTTTTCGCTTTGGCTTTCCCCACAGCATTATAACTGATAATGGCACTAATCTGTCCAAAGGTGCTATGGAAGAATTTTGTCAACGTGAGCATAGACGACTTGACGTCTCATCAGTAGCTCACCCCCAATCCAATGGTCAAGCCGAATGGGCCAATCAAGAAATTTTGAGAGGCATCAAGCCCCGGCTTATGGTTCCTTTGCAGCGGACGCCGGGCTGTTGGGTGGAGGAGTTACCTTCAGTGTTATGGAGTATCAATACTACCCCCAACAGATCTACGGGTTACATGCCTTTCTTCATGGTTTACGGAGCAGAGGCGATTCTCCCTAGTGACATCCATCACGACTCACCCCGTGTGGCGGCTTATGTTGAAGCTAATAATGAGAAAGCATGTCAGGATGCACTTGACCTGTTAGATGAGAAGCATGACCTTGCGGCAGCCCATTTGGCAATTTACCAACAGGATCTGCGCTGTGACCATAGCCGCCGGGTTAAGTCCAGAACCTTTCAAGAAGGTGATTTGGTGCTCGGGCTCATCCAAGATCAAACTGATGTACACAAGTTATCCCCACCTTGGGAAGGGCCCTTTATGGTCAGCAAGAACTTGAACAACGGGTCAAACTACATTATCAATATCCAAGAGCACACGGACTCGCGTAAGTCGGAGGAGGAGACCCGTCGGCCGTGGAATATTGCTCATCTTCGGCCTTACTACACTTGAGCCACCGGCTCTTATGATGTACATATTTTGACGATGTATATATTATGATGATTATAATAAAGCAGGGCCTCTATCATTTTCATCTTCAAGAATAATGAGTCTTCTTCATCATAAACATCATGATCATTGGGGGCTTGATCGTATTCAAATCATAGCTACTAACCCCTTTGGTCTGGCTTCCTGATCGTATTCAAATCATAGCCGTTAAATTTTTTGATCATTAGGGGGCTTGATCATATTTGAATCATAACTTAACCCCTTTTGGTCCGGCTTACTGATCGTATTCGAATCAGAGTCGTTAAACATTTTGATCATTGTGGGCTTGATCGTATTCGAATCATAGCTACTAACCCCTCTGGTCTGGCTTCCTGATCGTATTCGAATCATAGCCGTTAAACATTTTGTTCATTAGGGGGCTTAATCATATTCAAATCATAGTTTAACCCCTTTTGGTCCGGCTTACTGATCGTATTCGAATCAGACTCGTTAAACATTTTGATCATTGGGGGCTTGATCGTATTCGAATCAAAGCTGTTAACCCCTTTGGTCCGGCTTCTTGGTCGTATTCAAACCATAGCCATTAAACACTTAGATCACTTGGGGGCTGGATCGTATTCGAATCACACCCGTTAACCCTCTTGGTCCGGCTTATTGATCGTATTCGAATCACAACCGTTAAATACTTTGGTCACTGGGGGGCTTCCTGATCGTCTTCGAATGATAACTGTCGATAACCCTTTCATCGGCGCAATGCCAAAAACCATTCAGGGGCTTCCTGGTCATATTCGAATCATAGCTATCAACCGTTATGGTCCGGCTTCATGCTCGTATTCGAAGCATAGCCTCTTTTTTTCTCATTTGGCTTGAGTTTTTTGAAGTTTTTTTCGGTTCATCTTGATATTCTTTTGGTCTAAAATGATCCCGTCCATGTAACCTTTAATCTCACACCTCATATTTGAAGCATACCCGTGGTTTCTATTACCCGGTTTAATGAGAGGTGACCAGCGCATACATGATGATATCAAGCACTTGGAAATATTGGCTTCTAAAGCTTTAGGGGCTTACCCTTACTACACAGGTATCGTAAACCGGCAGTACAATTCAATATCACAGGTATGATATTGTTATTATTATTATGTTTAAATTCGGGTTCAACCAGCCTTATCTATAACTGTTTTAAGCATCAGTGGTTATGTACAAGGTATTATGACCCGCCCTGCGGTAAACCGCCAAGGGATCTTGTGATCTATTTGTGTGCAGGATAATTCAAAAAATTTCATCTGCACTAGTCAAACATCATGATAAGTATAAAGAAGATAATTATAAAGTGGTGGTTTAACAGTGTTGAGCATAACACAAAACATGCACGATGACATCGCAGAGCAAAATTATTGCTACCCTATTACATGACTCCACGAGTCCAAATGATTAACTGTTTTTCAGAAGGTCACAAATATGAACCGCACAGCGGATCAATCTTCTTGATTTTGCTGGCCTAATGCTTCCGGATCACCCATCTCCGCTTCTTCGTCCGGTTCTACTTCCTGGAAGGTTGGTGATGACCAGTCAATGCCATTCAGCTTGGAACTCAGCTTCATCATCAATAAGCTTGGACGGGTCAACTTCAGGAGCAAAAGTATGCTTACGGATTGGGGGGGGGGTAAGATCTTTCACTTTGTAATATGGCGTTGGCATCTTCTGATTTTACAAATCATAAGCCGGTTGATACTTAGTGAGGTCTGTCTCATTAGCAATCAGACTGTCCAGAGGATGTATGTCCTTCACGCAAGCAACAAAGTCTTTCTTGTCAAACATGGTGTCGTCTTCCTTAAGGCTTGGATACCCGATAGAGATATTGGCCGGGTCTAACTCCGTTAGCCATGCCTTGGCCCGACTTAAAGTAGTCACAACTCCAGCTCTTGTAGATGATAGCTTCATCTCACTAAACCTTTTAGGTAGAACGGAAAGCTTCCTTAACACATCAACCAAGAGGGTGGGGGCTTCATTAGATGGAGAAATTGTGGCCAATGAGCGTTTAGCACCAGTATAAAGTTGTTCCACAAGTGTATAAACCGCCTTCAGCTTCACAAGCATGTCTTGGTTGAGATTGGTGCTCCTGGGGCCTGCATAATAATCACGGATGGGTTAAAGGCAGTTCATATTATCAAGGAGGATATTAAAATTTGACACTCATAAGTCGACTTACAAAATATAGCCGAGACCATCTGAGACACATGGCGATTTAAGCCGGAAAGTTCAGTTGTCACCTCCTCAAGAGCCGCCTCCGCCTTTTCGGCTTGTTGGGTCAAGGCAATCTTTTCTTCAGCCCAGGCGCGTTTCTCAACTTCAAAGCCAGTCTTCAGCTTTTCTGCTTCAGTCACCCTGAATTCGAACTTTGAGTTTGCCCTCTGGGTCTTAGTTTCTTGCAGCTCCAGGCGACTCTTCAAGTCAGACAACTCTGATTGAAGTTGAGCAGTGGTGGTCTATACATACACCGGATCAAAATCATAATTGAAATTTAGATAACAACATGAAGTCCCAAGCCTTTTGCAAGCAACAACAGTTGGCACTTGGGGGCTAATGTCTACTGAAAAAGTTATTCATGCAAACGGCTTATGTGAATAAGTCCCAAGCACTTTGCGAGCAAGAGTACTTGGCACTTGGGGACTAATGCATTGCTTGCTGTCTTACTACTTTACAGTGACCCGGTTGTGCTGCACACGGTCACAGCCGGTTCATAAGAACTACACAACTACACTTTAAGGTAGATGCTTTAAGCCGGACTTTTAAAGGATTCTATCAAAGAATATTACTTATGCTCATGGTTAATCTAAGTCTACAGTATATTCATCATAAATAGTAGACTTGGGGACTGACAGGATGTGCATAACTCAATAAAGGAAGAGTTCATACCTCAAACTTTTGGTGCATTTGCTTCACCATATCAACTTCAAGATCGCGGCTGCTGTGTACTTGGCTAAGATAACCAGAAAAAACTTCACCAATGCTTAATTGGGAGTAGTCAGTAACATATAATCTGACTTTGCATCGTTCAACGTGCTCCTCCTTGGTAGAGTGCTTGGCCAAAACAGTAGGCCTTCCCGGCTCTCTAAAGCGGTGTTGGTGATCACCACGTCATTGTCATGAGTATCAACCATCTTCACTGGACTCGAGACTACAGGACTCAAAGGGTCATCACTGGCTCGCTCCATAGGAGGCTCAGAAGTCATTGGCGGGTCATCAAGAACCAGCTCTGATGGTGGAGGAACTGAGTCTTCAGGTGTTGCCGTTTGTTGCTCCGGTTCACTAACTCTCGGGTCTTCGGTCGGCTTATTCATGCTTGCTTTCTTGTTGGGCTTGGCTTTTCCACTGCATAAGTCATGAGAGGTCAGTATAAGTATCAAGGAATGTAAACGAGCAAATAAATAATTATTATTACCCGGGAGTAGTCTTGAAAGCTGGCAGATGAGACTGAGATGAGTCGCCGGAAGAGGAATGAGATGTTTCCTTATAATTTGAGTCGGATGAATTAAGTGGTTGATGGGTGAGACCAGCCAGAGGATATAAAAAATTTAAATCAGGGGTGACCTCATTTCGACGCTTCCTGGGAGTGTTCGGTAAGCCGGAAGATAGTTCTTCATCCCTGCTAGTCCGAGTCTATCGCCGGCTCTCGTGCTGCTATTGCTTCTAAATAAAGTGAGGGTCCAGGGAGCTAAGGGGTGTGAAAAGCTTACTTTGCGGGTTACTCTTCGAAATTTCTGTTTTGGCAAGGGCTCGGAGTCGGATGAAATGATAGTTACCTCTTCTTCAATTGCTTGACTGGACCCCGTGTCATCCTGATGATAATCAATGTCAATATGGTTCAAAAAGGAGCCAAGAGAGTCAAGGGCTACCTCCGACTCAGAGCTGTCGTCCAGTTCAAGAATCTCAGAAGCACTTGGGGTCTTCTTTCCCTTATTCTTCTCGGCAGTTTTCTTGGCGGCTTTCTTGGCTTTCCTGGCCCTCTTGGCAGCTTCATGGTCATATTCTTCCTTCCAAAAGTCATCATCAGCCTGTCAAAGTCGTCAAAATTGAGTTAAAGCAACAATATTAAGGATGAAGGCAAAATAAATGATTTGACGGCTTACCTCAGGTGCTGGGTTAGATTTGCAGAAAGGGCTTAAGCCCACCTTGCTGTAGTCTGCTAGGCTTTCATGGAGAAGGGATTTCGTCATCTCGTTGATGGCTTCATCAGTTAAGTCCACGGAGTTGTGGTATAGTGGATCCTTTTTCTCGCCTGTGTAGGTACACATTAAGCCGGAACGGCGGTACAAGGGAATGACCCGCCATGCAACCCAGCACTAGACCAAGTCAATACCGGTTAAGCCATTCCCCAACAGAGCTTTGACCTTGGCAATGGTGAGGGCGAGTTTCTTGCGTTCAGCTGCTGTAAATTTGTCAGGGAGAGGGTGATTTGATTCAAGACGCAGGGCGCAAAAGCCTGGCAGTTGGTTCTCGTCAGCCGGAGAAGTATCCTTGCAGTAGAACCATGTCTGGTTCCAATCCTTGGGATGACTCGGCAGATGAGCATAAGGAAATATATCATCTCTTCGTCGCTGGATTGAGATCCCACCGAGTTCCAAGCTGGGTCCATTGGAGTACTCATTCTGGCGGTTCAAATAGAAGTACTCTCTGAATAGCTGCACACTGGGCTCCTCTTGAAGGTACACCTTACAGAATACTTGGAAATTGCATATATTTGACACGAAATTGGGTCCGATGTCTTGAGGATGAAGGTTCAAAAAGTGCAGAACATCCCGGAAGAATTTAGAGCCGGGCGTGAGAAACCCCGGTTCATATGATTAGTGAAGACAATGACTTCGCCTCCTTTGGCCGAGGTTTCTCTTCTTCCGACTTAGGGGTGCGGTAAGACATGGCAGACTTCTTCGACAAATAACCGGTTTTCACAAAGTCTTGAAGTGTGTTTTCCGTGACGATGGAAGGAACCCAGTTACAGGAAGTGGTTGTTTTGGGCGGCATTATGAAGAAGGAAGCCTAAAAAGGAAAAAGAACAAGTTTGCCGGTTCAATATAAGCTGGAGGGAAAGTACTACAACACATATTCAGAATGGCGGCTTAAAAAGGGGCCTAATGACATATGTAAGCGGGTTATGTAAGCCGCCATGAACAGTTTGATGTCTATCAAAGGAGAAATTTGTTGAGCATTGAATTTAACTACATCAAAGTAACATAAGCTGCCACTCTCAGATTTAGGGATCCGGCAACCCATGAGAGGTTCAAACTCTGGGGTGCGTGCGGAGATCTCAACCTGCCCAGCCTGCCTACTCATGATCCTCCCTATCCTAGCGCGTCGTGCTCACAGAGACACAAAGACACAGAGATTTATACTATTTCGGGCCACCGTTGTGGTGTAATACCCTAATCCAGTGTGGTGTGGTGGATTGCCTCGAGGGTCTTTGGATGAACTAGTGCAAGGATGAACAAGCCTCAGGAGGTGAGGTGTTCTTGAGCTAGTGTGGTGCTCAGGTTGGAACGGATCTCTCCCTTTCTATGGTGGTGGCTAAGTCCTATATATAGTGGCCTTGATTCTCTTCCCAAATATGAGCGGGAAGGGATTCCACAACAGTGGGATTTGAAAGGGGACAAGTAGTACAGTCTATCCTGACAAAAGTAGTCTTGCCTGCAAAAGCCTCTGGTCATGACGCTGTGGTGGGCACAGTGATGACCTCCGTCCTGTCGTCCTGGCAGTCTTGGTCTTGTTGCACCAGAATGGAAACCTTTGGCTGATTCCTCGAGACCCTGCGCCTACGGCTTGCTTCCCTTGCACCGAAGAGGAAACCTGCTCTCTGCACCCGCCTGGCGCCCGTCTGGCCTTGGTCGTCATGGTTCATGTCAGCTGAGCCTCATGAGGTAGCTGCATAGAACACTCCGCCCCTTAGGAGCCCTCCTCAGGAGGCCAATTCCTTCGGGGGTCTTGTCATCGTCCTCCTCGCGAGGCTTGGCCCCTTGCGAGGGTCTTGCGGTGTTGGTGCTGAAGCTGGGCCGTACCAGGCCATCGATGAAGCCATGTGGTGGGCCATAGGCAGGCGGGGCTGGATACCCCCATATCCAATACGCCGCGTCCATAGATCTGGTGCGGCTCCTTGCCCTCTCTTGGTGTTCGCCATGGCTCCCAAGTCGAGGAAGAAGAAGGGGATGCCGCGCGCGCTGGCCGGTCCTTCGCCGGCCCTAGAGCCAGCCCTTGAGCAGTCAACGGTGATCAACCAGGAGGGGCTGGACAAGGTTCGCCATGCGCTTGCCGCCGATTCCAATGAGGGAATGACGACAGCTATCCGCCCTACATCTTGGCGAACCAGAGAGATGAGTGCCACTGAGATCCCCATCCATCTCCATGCCCTTCTTGCTGGGTTGATTCCTCCTTTCTCCCCTTTCTTCAATGCCGTGATGTCACATTATCAGATTCATCTGCTGCATCAGGACCCTCGCTCCGTCATCCTCCTTGTCGTCTTCGCCTTCCTCTGCGAGGCCATGGTGGGCATCACTCCTTCCATGGCCTTGTTCTGCCATTTCTTCCTGCTTCAATTGGTGGATGCCCGCCAACAGTCTAGGTGCGTGTCCTTCGAGGCCGTGGCCGCGATGGCTAGCCTGGGGATTGAATTCGAGCTTTCGCCCGTCGCAAAGGGATTCAGGAAGCAGTGGCTCCTGATGAACGCCCGCGTATTCAGCCCCCTGCTCACAATTCCCGGGTCGCCGGCCTCACCTAGCTCCGGCTGGTGCCATGAGAAGCTCACCGAATGGCATCTTGCTTTTGTCTGGAAGTGGTTGGCGAAGCTCCAGGGACTGGGGGTGACGGCACCAATGGTGGTCAAGGAATTCATGAAGCAGCGCATTGCTCCCCTCCAGCGCCATTCTTGCCCGATGTGGGACTTCACAAGCGCCGGAGACCCAATGAGGCTGCAGAAGCCGTTGCTTGCCGCTGATACCTTCAGCATGGTGCTCAAGCTTCTGACTGGTGACCCCAAGCCTGTTGACCTTCCGGGGGGTGGCTGCCTTATCTATCTGTGCTCGAACAAGGCGGCCTTCACGGGGCAGATGCCTCTGTTCAATGAGTGGGGGTTGCTTCCCGAGGGCATTGGGGGGCCGCGCGAGAATCCCGTCTTCGTGGCTCCTCTCCTAATCGACCCTGCCGCGCGTGCGTCGAGTGTGGAGGTAGGGGGTGCGCGCCTCCGTCAAGTGTCGGGAGTTCCTCTGGTGGCTCAGCCTTGTTAGAGGCTCAGGAGCCTCCGGCTCCCAGGGTCCCAAAGCGGGCTGCTGTAGAGCCTGCGCAATCCTAGGCTCCGGAGGTAGGAGCTTCTGACACCTAGGACGATGGCTCCAGAGCGGCCGCTGGCGGTGAGGAGCCCGCCAATTGCCCCGGAGTCATGAGCCAGGAAATCTCGCCAGGTACCCCTGCCCTTGGGACCCCTACTCCAGGTGCCACGTTGGGGGCTCCCCCTCCCGAGGATCGCCCGTCGGGACCGGGTCTGCGCCGTCTCTGCCTCGAGTTGCTCCTAAAGAGGAAGAGGTCCCCGTGTCGCGACGATGGCACCTGTTGGCCGCTGAAGCCGAGGAGATACGTGGCCGCTGATGAGTAAGTATCTTCGCTCTTGATCCCCAAGCGCGCCGTGTTTTCTCATGGTTGGGGTTTTTTGAGGATCTTCGTGAATATGAAACCTTGGGAGGCGGGCACCTCCGAGGATTCCAGCTCGGCGCGCGCGCGTGCAACCCCTAGCATCCCTAGCCTGTGCAGGGTGCGAGTCCAGCTCCATCCAGCACGACGCCGCGAGGGTGCCCTGGAGCCGAGCCCCATGTGTTCTCCCCCCGCGACTCTGCCCCCGAGGCGAAGGGTGCGCCGGGGATCCTCCCTCTTGTCGTTGCCGGCAGGGGGCGTCCTCTAGGCAACCTTCATCTTCAAACTATGGGGCCACGCCAGCCAGCCCCCGACCGGTGACTGGCGGAGCACCCAGCGCCTCCCGAGCGACTTCCGGAGTCGATGAAGATCTTGGCGATGAGCTCGCGTTTACCCGCAGGCGTAGCACGGTGCGCTTCAGGCTTTTTGGTGAGGCGATGTGCCCGATGGTCCATCTTGGCAGGGGGCTTGCCAATGTCAACACCAAGCTCGAGGCAGAGAAACACCGCTTGGAGGATGAGTGGCAGCGGCTGAAGGTGGCCATCAACCTTGTCAGCGGCATGACGAGGCTGAAGCGCGCACAGTGGTCTCGCTCACGGCTTCTCGTGAAGCTTGCACCTGCGCCATGGAAGAGGCCGAGGCAGCCAACCACCGTCGTGAGGCGGCTGAGGAGCGGGAGCGAGATCTCCTGTCTTCAAATGTGGCCCTGCTGCGCGAAGTCAAGGAGCGCCGTGCCCTGCTCACCTCCTCTCCAGGTGAGGTGGCCCTTGCCGAGGCGGAGCTCCTGAGGCGCCATGAGGACTTGGCGCTGGAGGCCGTGGAACATAGCTTGGCGCTGGAGAGGCTGGAGGTGAGGGAGCGTCAGGCCGCCGTTGCGGAGGACGCCATCGCCGCCCAAAAAGCTCAGGTCCAAGTGGAGGTGGAGAAGAGGGTGGCGAAGGCACGTGCCGAGCTGGATGGAAGGCATCGCCTGGACTTGGAGCTGCTTAAGGCTGAGTTTGAGGGTCGGACCTCCGTCCTGAGGACTAAGATGCAGTCTACGGAGCAGCCTGAGGGCGCTGCTCGAGAAGCTCTGATTTCTTCTGAATCTGCCTTGGCCTCCGTCCAAGCCGAGCTGTCTTCTCTTTAGCAGCAGATCAAGGACACCGCGTCCCTGGCGGAGAGGACTGCGTATGAAGCGAATCGCCGCCAGACGCTGCAGCGCGAGCACGCCTCAATGCTTCAGGACCTCAGACTCAAAGCTAATTCCGCCTTGGGTACCATCTGCGATGAGAGCGCTCCTCCCCCGCACGAGAACGACTACGCTAGCCACCTGAGCTTCTTCACTGACATCGTGACCCGCCTGGAGGCTCGGGATGCAAGGTCTCGCGAGCTTGTAGCGGAGAGGAGCCGTGGTCTTCTGGGGCGCGTGTTCTCGCGTGTCTTCAGCCATATCCTCAACCGCGATCCCCACTTTGACTTTGATGATGTGTTGGTTCCTGTGCCCCCGGTTGTCCAGGACAACCTGGCCGGATGGGTAGATGACCATGTGGACGCCTTGTCAGCAGAATTCGCCCCGGAGGATGACACGGTCGTGATCGCAGCCGGAGAAGTTGGCGCGGATGGTGACGACAAAGAGGGCGACAGCCTCAATGCAAGAAGCACGGATGGAGGTCATGAAGAAGGGGCATCCAGCTAGGCTCGTGTTTCTTTTGCTTTGACCTGTATGACGAAAACTCGAGCGCATCCTTGTGAGAGCATTTTGGAAAGGGGGTGCCCCTTATGATGTATGAGATTGCTAAATGCTTTTGAAGTAACACCCGGAACGGGGGCCCGCGGGGTTGTGGGCTGCTGAGCAGGATAGTTGTTTTTCACTTATCTTGGGTTTCGTGGGTCCTGAGCGAGGCCTGGTGTCGCGGTAGCGCCCCTTCTCCTGAGGCGAGCCTGCTGCTGGCTCGCGAGGCCCTGAGCCTCTCGAGGGGCCTGCTGGCCTGCCATGGAGTGCCTCGCAAGGAGCCAACTGCCAGATTGTGGCAAGGTGGGCGCGCGGAGCGGCTGCACCTTCGAGCCCCCAAGGGGAGCGATCGGCACCAGCGCGTACACCATACCCAGCCCCCGCTCGCGAGGTGCTAGAGGTCAGGGTAGCAGTCACGAGCTCCAAGAAAAGAACGCAAGAACTGAAGCAAGAGAGCAACACGAACGAGAAAAGAAAACTCCCCTCGTTTTATAAACACACAGAAAACGAACTACTTCAAAAAGTCAGCAAGCAAGTACAAAAAGGAGAGGCAAAAAGCAGGCGGCCGCGTCCGGTGCCTTAATGGTCTTCAATCTTCAGTCTTCAGTCTTCTCACCAGCGCGGAGCTAAGTGCTTCCACTAGGACATGGGTGGGAGCCCCCGTGAGGCCCCAGGGCGGCACTCAGGAGACTCCGGGGTGTGTACAGCCCCACTCATCATTACGTGAGAGTGTCACGAGAGGAGACCTTCACAGGCCGGAGCCTTGCTTCATGTCGCCCGACAAGGACCCCATCATGCGCCGCCCCTGACCACCATTCAGGAGACCAAAAACCAGGACAAGACCAAGGGGCAAGGGGGACGTTGGCGGCGTCCTCGGCGACCGTAGGCCCCCCGCCGAGGAGAAGGGCTCGCCGCCGCCTTTCCTGGCGGGGAACCTATCGCCAGGCAGGGCCCTGCCCCGCATAGCGCGAGGAGGGGCTGATGAGGATACAAACCCGGGGTACGGTCATAGGCCTGACCTATACGTCCTACCCAAGGTCACTACCCTAGAAGATAAGAGGTCCAAGAGACAACAAGAGACCCCCAGTCGAGGACGTCGAGTGCAATCCACTCGACGGACACGCCCACTCGGGAGTCCCTCTCCTTACCGTCACTCGACCATCCAGAGAATCACTCCACCTAAGGAAGACCAGAAGTCACTCAGCGCGGCAACGGACAGGCGTTCACTCTGTAGTCTTTAAGGTCATTAACAACACTTAAGAATGGCGTTACTAGTAATGCCCCCACTTTATGTACATTAAGTCCCTTGTAATGGAGGGCGATGGAGGTCATGGCGTACTCTATATAAGCCACCCCCTCCTCTAGGACAAGGGTTCGCACCCCCTGTAATATCACACTCATAATTTAATTGACCGCCTCCGGGCACAGAGACGTACGGCTGTTACTTCCACTGAGAAGGGCCTGAACTCGTAAACCTCGTGTGTACACCTTCACCATAGCTGAGATCTTGCCTCTTCATACCTACCCCCTTTCTACTGCCAGTCTTAGGACCATGACAGTTGGCGCCCACCTTGGGGCAGGTGTCTTATCGACTTGTTGGTGAAGTTGCAAGTTTTTACCGATCATCATCGTCATGGTTTCCGGCGGCGGATTGGCTGAGGGCCGCGAGATCCGTCTTGGAGCGCTCGTTTTCGTCGCCGACGACTCCGCGTGGCTTCAAGAAGCTCCCCTGGACATTGAGGCGCTCCCCGTTCGAGGGGCGACGCACTTCCGTGCGTGCGTTTGTGGCGTCCTTCTCCAGCAGCCGTCGACTCAATATCAGTCGGCTTCGATGGTATTCTCACTCCCTGCTGTTCGCCGCCGCAAGCGGTACGGTCGATCGCGGCTTTAGCGGTGGGTGAAGCACGTGGTGGCTCGGCGTTCGGCCACCCATCAAGTCGCGGCAATAGAGCCCGACGAAACTCTCCACGGCCTGTTCGATCTGTTGACTGGCTCCATGGAGACGGCATCCGAGTGCGATAGCAGCGACCCTGCAGCTGAAGTCTTGATGGTCGACAGGCCTCACAGCCCGCCTGGTTTCCACCGTGAGGATGGCGGAGACGGGGGCGGCGATCAGTCGCGCGTCCACGAGGAATACTGACCCGAACCCCTCTCTTCACAGCAGAGGGAAGAACTTCGTCGCTGCAACATGGATGCACTCCACATGCCCATCGTTGGAGAACCCCCTGAGGCTCGAGCCTTGGAAGAGGTGCGCCTAGATAATTTGGCTGAGCGCACTTGACTGGATAACCTTCAGCGTGCTCTCGACGAGCGTGCTCAGGAGCGGATCCATGAGTCCAGTCGACGACAGCTTTTCCCGCCTCCACCTAAGGTATACCGTACTCTGATTCAGAACCTCATAGCTGCAGCCCGAATAGCAGAGTCGATCCAACCTTCTCAGTCGGAGGCTGGCAGAGGACTGATGCAGATCCGGTCCTTGCTTCGGGCAGCAGGAGAGCAAAACACAGCAGTATCTTAGTCGTGGAATAATTTCCACAACAGATCCGTTGTAGAGGACACAGTTCAGTCGGCCCACAGCCCAAGATCGCCCCTGCGGCGTGAGGGCCGTGGACAATATGATCATCCACTCGACCGCGACAATCATCATCGGGGACCCACGCCTCCTCCGAGGAGTGCATCATATGTACCTCGGCGGAACGATGACAGACGTCATCACAGTGGCGAGCGCAGAGCCTCAGTCGACCCAAGAGAACCAAGCTTCGACGCGAGGTCCATCCTCGTTCAAGGCCTGCTCGACCGGAATAAAGCGCATAGAGAAGACCCTAGCAGAGATCGTCCAAGTGGCAGCAGAGTGCATGTTTCCGGTCCGGAGTGTTTCAGCAGGGCCATCAGGGCGGCGGTAATTCCTCCCAACTTCAGGTTGGCGACCGGAGTCAGTAAGTTCACTGGAGAGTCCAAGCCTGAAACTTGGCTTGAGGATTACCGAGTGGCTGTGCAGATTGGCGGTGGAAACAATGAAGTAGCAATGAAACATCTCCCTCTGATGTTGGAAGGGTCAACCCGAGCGTGGTTGACTCAGTTAGCTCCGAGCAGTATATACAGTTGGGAAGAGCTGGCTCGAGTGTTCGTCAGAACCTTCGGAGGCACGTGCAAACGACCAGCAGGATTGACCGAGTTGCAGCATTGTGTGCATAAGCCGAGTGAGACCTTGAGAGATTTCATTCAGAGGTGGACCACTTTGCATCACACCGTTGAAAATGTATCAGAGCATCAAGCAGTGTGCGCCTTCAAGGAGGGCGTCAAATACCGAGAGTTGGTCCTGAAGTTCGGTCGGACTGGTGATATGACTCTGACTTGGATGATGGAAATAGCCACCCGGTACACTAACGGGGAAGAAGAGGATCGACTCCGTATTGGAAAGAGTAAGCCAGTCGGCCAAGAGACCGGTGGAGGTAATTCCAATCGGAAACAAAAGCGTAAGGCCGAGCCCGCAGCACCCGGTGAGATCGCAGCAGTGGCTCAAGGAAAGTTTAAGGGAAAACCTAAGGGGCCCTGGCCCCGTAAGAAAGTGAAAGATCAGGCAGGAAATGATGTGTTGGATTTACCGTGTCACATCCACACAAAGAAGGACGAAGAGGGGAATCTGATTTACCCTAAACACACCACTCGACAGTGTAGGCTCCTGGTCCAGCAGTTCCGAGGAGATCAACCCAGTGAGAAAGGAAAGGAGTCAGACAGAGACGAGGCTGAGGAAGAAGACGATGGTTATCCCAAAGTCAATTCAACCCTGATGATTTTTGCTGATGTTGAGAGCAAGAGTCGATTGAAAGTCATCAACGGAGAAGTGAATATGGCCGCTCCGGCAGCGACGACCACATACCTGAAATGGTCTCAGACAGCCATCACATTCGACCAGTCTGACCATCCTGCTCAAGTGGCCACCCCCGGGAGGCAAGCACTGGTGGTCGACCCCGTGGTTGGGGGCACCAGACTGACTAAAGTGCTGATGGACGGGGGCAGTGGTCTGAACATCCTTTACGCTGAAACCTTGAAGGGGATGGGCATTCTGATGTCCAAACTTAGCGAGAGCAACATGAGTTTTCATGGTGTTATCCCTGGAAAGAAAGCCAAATCACTCGGCTAGATCACCCTCGATGTGGTTTTTGGTGATTCCAAGCATTACCATAAGGAAAATTTGACATTTGAAGTCGTGGATTTCCAGAGTGCTTATCATGCCATTCTGGGGAGGCCGGCCTACGCGCATTTTATGGCTCGACCATGTTACGTGTATCTCAAGTTGAAGATGCCTGGCCCCAAAGGTGTGATCACAGTTACTGGCAATCGGCAGAAAGCAGAGGAATGCTTCTAGAAAGGTTCCAAAATTGTCGATGCGTAGATGGCGGCAGTTGAATTCCAAGAGTATCAAAAGAATGCAGATCCGAGTGATTTGCTCCAAGCCAAGAAGCCTGCTACAGATTCTGCATTTCAGTCGACTGGTGAAACAAAGTTGATTCATATTCACCCGACTGATCCCAATGCTGCACCGACTCATATATCAACAACACTCGACAGCAAATAGGAAGAAGCGCTCATCTAGTTCCTCCGTGAGAACTGGGACATCTTTGCATGGAAACCCTCTGACATGCCACGTGTACCTAGGGGACTGGCTGAGAACCGTTTGCGTGTCGACCCCAAGGTAAAACCCGTCAAAGAGCACCTTCGGCAGTCCGCCGTACAGAAGAGGAAAGCAATTGGTGAGGAAGTGGCTCGGTTGCTAGTGGCAGAGTTCATCCGGGAGATCTACCACTCCGAGTGGCTTGCCAATGTAGTCATGGTCCCTAAGAAGGATGATTCACTTCGTATGTGCATTGATTTCAAGCATATCAATCGGGTCTTCCTGAAAGATCACTTCCCTCTCCCTCGTATCAATAAGATTGTTGACTCGACTGCGGGGTGTGAGCGCTTGTCTTTCTTAGATGCATATTCCGGGTATCATCATATCTGACTGTATGGTCTAGACGAAATAAAAACGGCTTTCATCACCCCATTCGGGTGCTTTTGTTATGTCACCATGCCATTTCGTCTTAAAAATGCCGGAGCCACATTCATGAGAATGATTCAGAAGTGCCTGCTCACTCAAATCAGTCGGAATGTGGAAGCATACATGGATGACATTGTGATCAAGTCTCGCAAAGGTTCTGACCTATTGACTGACCTCGCTGAAACCTTGGCCAACCTGAGAAGGTACGATATCAAGCTTAATCCGTCAAAATGCACATTCGGAGTTCCAGGAGGAAAGTTACTCGGTTTTCTCGTTTCCGAACGAGGGATCGACGCCAATCCAGAAAAAGTTGATACCATCCTCCGAATGAAGCGCCCTGTGCGAGTGCATGACATTCAGAAGCTGACTGGTTGTTTGGCCACCTTGAGTCGATTCATTTCTCGTCTCGGTGAAAAGGCCTTACCTCTTTACCGACTGATGAAGAAATCTGATAAGTTCGAGTGGACTGAGGCAAAGTGGTGAGTGATAAAAAGTCGTACCAAGTGGTATGGGTCGGTCATGTCCCCCCCCTCGGGGCTGCACCGTCAAGAAGAAGGACGAGATTGTGGGAGCAAATCTTCCCGCTCGAGGACTTAGCCGCGGTCCAGTACTCGCCTAAAGTTTGAAAAATCCTACCGAGAGGTGAGCAGCCCTCCCACTCGGAGGCTTAGCTGCAGTCCAATACTCGCCTAAGTTTGAAAAATCCTATCGAGTGGTGAGCAGTCCTCTCATTCGGGGGCTTAGCTGCAGTCCAGTACTCGCCTAATTTTGAAAAATCCTACCGAGTGGTGAGCAGTCCTCCCGCTCGAAGGCTTAGTTGTGGTCCAGTACTCGCCTAAGTTCGAAAAATCCTACCGAGTGGTGAGCAGTCCTCCCACTCGGGGGCTTAGCTGTAGTCCAGTACTCGCCTAAGTTTGAAAAATCCTACCGAGTGGTGAGCAGTCCTCCCACTCGGGGGCATAGCTGCAGTCTAGTACTCGCCTAAGTTTGAAAAATCGTACCAAGTGGTGAGCAGTGGTGCGGGTCGGCCACAACCCCCCCTCCCCCGGAGGCTGCACCATCAAGAAGAAGGATGAGATTATGCGCACTGTCAAAGGCCCATCCAACAGCTCATCCCTTGCTGTTGACAGGAATGTCAAGACCATTGCTGAGTACCTTGCTGATGAGTTGATCAATGCTACCCAAGGCGCATCCAACTGGTCGACTGCTGATCCTTCTTAAGAAGTTGCATCAAACGAAGAGAAACCAATCGAAGAGAAGAACGGATTTCACTCGAAGATAAAGCAACATATTCAAAGATAAACCCAAAGGTTCCTAACCGCAGATTAAAGGTACTCGGGTGTCAGGCCCGAAGGAGTTTTAATGATTACAAAATCACTCGGCATTCCGAGGCAAATAAAAGTGGGGCATAATGTTTTTCTGTCACTCGACGGGAGAAGGATTGGCTGGATCGCAGAAGCTGTCAAGATCGATGCTGTCGGCATTGTGGGTAGCTGCCTCGAGGAAGGTATCCATGAAGGTCTGGAAGGAGTGCTTCTTAGTATTCTCTACCTTGAGGGCCGCCAGCTTCTCTTCTTTAGCCTCGTTGCAGTGCACTCGAACCAATGACAAGGCGACGTCAGCACCACAGTGAGCAGAGGATTTCTTCCACTCTTGCACTCGATCAGGGATCTGGTTGAGTCGAGTCATCAGCGACTCGAGGCCTTGAGAAAGTTCTGCCTGAGGCCAGAGTTCGGCGTCCACTCGGGTCATCGCAGCCTTCAGCCGAGCCAGATAGTCGACAGCACCGTCCAAGCGTGATTCCAATCGAAGCAAGTTCATCGCAACTTCATCTTTCACGGGACAATTGATGGGGCCGAGACCTGTCTCGACCCGCCCGGTTTCAGCTTCAAACTCCTGGCAAAGTTCTGTTCCATCGCAAAAAACAATGAGTCGACAGTATTGCAACAAATTTCAGTCGACGCAAGTTGTTCCAGGTAGGACTCTAGCTTGCCCGTTTTGGTTCTGAGGCCGCCGACTTCAGTGGTCAGGTTCTCCTTGTCCTTCTTCAGTTGCTCGACTTCCCGATTAGCGTCCGAGATGGCAGTCTTCAACTTCGCGTTCTCCTACTCCAATTTGCCGACTGAAGCCGACTTCTGGTCCGCAAGCGTCGTCTTCTCACGTGCTTCCTTCTGAGCAGCAGCAAGGTCCAGGTCCTTCTTCTCCAAAGCCTCCTTCATTCTCTCTAAAGAAACAACACTCTTTAGACGAGCCTGAAGTTGGCGATTTTCAGTATGCACATCTGCTTGTGTGAAGTCACTCGGTTCAAAGAGACTGGATGAAAAGCAGTGGAAAGTGCGAACTACTAAGCAGACAAGGAAGTCGAATGGTTACCTCCCATGATGGCCGTCTCTTGTTGAGCAGTCTTGAGATTCTTCTTTGCGAGTTCAAGGTCAAGTTCAACGCTGATATGCTTCTTCTTTAACTCGGAAAGTCGAGCTCCAAGATCACAAGACCTCTACAGTCAGCAAGAGTGATATTTCAGTCGACAGAAATAAGAGACAGTGACAGAGAAAAGTTACTCTAAGACTACTGCCGAATCAAATATTCAACATTAGTCTCGGGGACTACACCCAGTGGGTGCACTTAGCGTGTCCCCACTGGTTCAGATCAATACTCAGCAGGGTCTGCCCAGCGTGAGTTCAAAAAAAGAAGAAGAGAGAGGTACATTCTAAGACCTCAGTCGATTGCTAGCAGTCGACCGTGGTCTCAGGGACTACACCCAGTGGGTGCCCTCGGCGTGCCCCCACTGATCCAGAAAGTTTACTAAGACTCAACTCGAGTGGCGTGGAAGATTTCCCAAACTCTAAGCAAAGAAACACCCCAGTGGGTGATCGGATAGAAAACTACATTCGAAAGTTCAGTCGGGGTTTTTGCTGACCTGAACATTAGTCTGAAGGGCAGTACTGGCGTTGTAAGCCACCTGGCTAGCTTCATGCATCACCTTCACCTGCTCCATAACAAGGTTCACCTGGCGAAGAGCTTCCCTAGCGGAACTCGGCGAGTCGTCCGGGGTCTGATACACAACAAAAAGTGATGGCTGCAGGGCAGCCGAAGCAGTTGCTAGGTCAGATGTGTGGGGTTGCACTGGAGCGGCAGGAGTCGATGCGATCGAGCCCGACAGGCGATCAGTCGTTAGCGGGTTGGCGAATGTGATGTTGGTCCTAACCGGCTCTCCGGAACGTTCGACCACCGCCTCAAGCGCCGGCATCGACTGAGGTACTTGAACTTCAAGCCTCCTCCTACCTGAGCTCCCACCCCTCTTCCTCCTCTCCTGTAGAGGCACTTTTTCCTCGTCATCAGGGATCACGACGACCTCTTGCAGAACTATAGAAAAAGGGAAATGTCAGAAAACCCTACCGATTGATGGTAAACTCAACTTAATGAAGCCTGGTCGAACGGACTTACCAACTCGTGAGGTGGCCTCCTCGTCCCCTGGTGCCTTGTCGATGTCAATGTCGGTGGCAGCAGAGGTGGGACTGGAAAGATACATGATTCGGCTAGTCAGAACAAAATCTCCAGTCGACCTACGTAAACACAAGCGAGACACTTACCCCGAAACGACAGGGACGTCCATCTTGATCCGTGGAAAAGTCTTCCGAGCCTTGGGAGGAGCAACTTTGGGCTGCTTGGCCACCTTCTCCGTCGGCTCCGGGGTCGACGTCCAAGTGCGCTTCTGAGTGTTGGTACTCGGAGCCACGTTCTTCCTGCGCCCGCCAGACGGGTCATGCTGCTGTTTGGATCGACGTTCGGAGCACGACGGCGAGTCGACTTCTTCGTCATCATCCGACTCCTCGCTTTCCTCCTCCTCCTCCTCACCTGGAGACTCCCACTCGCCACTCTCCTCCGCACTGTCCTCTCCCTCCTGGTCCTGCTCTAAAGCATGTTCGCCGTTGGGCATCGAATGCATCTTAGCGAATACCTGCGGGACAAATCAGTCGAGTAAAAGTCAGTCAACATCAAGTATAGTCGGAGCGTAAGCGTGAAGTAGTCGGAACAAAGGGCATACCTTGTCAGGCGGATTATCGTGGACGAAGTGGATGACTCGCCTAGATCCTCTGGGGTTGTTCTGATTGCCTGTGATGCTCCTCAGCCACAAAGCCACGGTCTTGGACGACACTTCTTTTGGATGGACCCGAGCGGTGTCGTCCAGTCTGGAGTACAGCCAGGATGATCGCGAGCCTGAAGAGGCTGGATGCATCGACTGAGGAACACTTCCAGCAGGTCCAGGCCGGTGACACCCTCATTAATAAGTTGGACCACTTTATCCACCAACATCTTCGTCTCCACGGTCTCAGCAGCAGTTACTTTCAGTGGGGCAAGGGTCTGAACACGGTCGAATGAGAAGTGGGGAAGACCAGTCGACTGACCTGGAGATGCGACGTCCTGGCAGTGGAACCAAGTCGACTGCCAGCCTCTAACGGATTCAGGAAGAGTCATGGCAGGAAAGGCACTCCTATGCCTCTTTTGGATACCTAAACCCCCGCACATCTGAATGACATGGGTTTTCGAGTCACTCGACTTTGCCTTTTTGACCGACTGGGGGCGGATGGTGAAGATATGTTTGAAAAGACCCCAGTGCGGTCGACACCCTAAGAAGTTCTCACACATTGATACGAATGCGGACAAATATGTGATGGTGTTGGGAGAAAAATGGTGGAGTTGAGCGCCAAAGAAGTTCAGGGATCCTCGGAAGAAAGGATGCGGAGGGAGCGAAAAACACCGGTCAACGTGAGTGGCGAGCAGTACACACTCACCCGGTTGAGGTTGTGGTTCCATCTCCCCCTCCGGTAGCCTTGGCGATTAGCCCGAACTCCTCCATCTCAACCAGATCCTCTTGCCGGACCGAAGACCCGATCCAATCGCCCTGGATCCAGCCCGGCGGCAGCCCTGCGCGCGATGATGACCTGCGGTTCTGCTTCTTACCTTTCGCCGCCCCCGCTGCCTTCTTTGCGCGCGCTAGCGCCGCCGTCTTGTCCTTCACCATGGCGGTAGGGCAGCAGCATCGAGAGCAGAGGAGCTGGGTGTGGTGGAGAGGCGGAGGAAAAAGAAGGAGGAACAGGCGTGCACAGTGCAGGCGCCTCGGCCCCGTCACCTTATAAAGGGTTGCTTCCGAATGACTGACCCGTGGGGCCAGACAATCTTGTCAAATCCCACAACAGTCGCACGCAACGTACATGGCGAAAAAGGCGGTGCGGTAATCGAGGCATCGCTGCTTATCCGGTCCGCCCGTTTCGGCGCCCTCCGTCCCGCGCGCTGCCCCTATAATTTTGTATCCCGTGAAATCTGGGATACACAGCAGTCAATCGCGCCCAAGATCCCGCACTCTAATACAACACTCGGCACATGATGCCACGAGTTCAGTCGACAACTCACTGAATGGATCAAGGCGACTGAGTCCACACTGAAGTACCGATGTAAGTTTTCAGTCTGGCAGAAAACACTCATGAAGGTGCAAAGCTCAGAACAAGTTCAACTTCAACCTACTTTTCACTCGAACCTTAATCCATTCGGGGGCTACTGATGAGGATATAGACCTGGGGTAGGGTCATAGGCCTGACCTATACGTCCTACCCAAGGTCACTACCCTAGAAGATAAGAGGTCCAAGAGACAACAAGAGACCCCTAGTCGAGGACGTCGAGTGCAATCCACTCGACGGTCACGCCCACTCGGGAGTCCCTCTCCTTACCGTCACTCGACCATCCAGAGAATCACTCGACCTAAGGAAGACCAGAAGTCACTCAGCGCGGCAACAGACAGGCGTTCACTCTGTAGTCTTTAAGGTCATTAACAGCACTTAAGGCTGGCATTACCAGTAACGCCCCCACTTTATGTACATTAAGTCCCTTGTAATGGAGGGCGATGGAGGTCCTGGCGTACTCTATATAAGCCACTGCCTCCTCTAGGACAAGGGTTCGCACCCCCTGTAATATCACACTCATAATCCAATCGACCGCCTCTGGGCACTGAGACGTAGGGCTGTTACTTCCACTGAGAAGGGCCTGAACTCGTAAACCTCGTGTGTACACCTTCACCATAGCTGAGATCTTGCCTCTTCATACCTACCCCCCTTTCTACTGTCAGCCTTAGGACCACGACAGGGCCCAGCCGCCGGGCCTCCCCCGCCCTGCTCCCAACGTCCCTCGTGCTCCTACAGGGGGTCCGGCGTCCTGAGAGCCCCGGTGGCTGCTGTGTCCTGGTTCACCTGCGATCCATGGTCAGTGTAAGCGTGCCCTTGCGGTGTTAGCTGTACCTAGAGGTTGTCGCCGTTAGAAACGTCGACAGGGCTTGGTGGTGGTTCAAAGGAGAGCTCGGCTTCGTGTATGTCCAGCACCCAGCCTGGCGCGGGGGATCAGCTAGGGCATGTCGGCGTTCTGGGAACGGGGGTCCCCCGACTTGGCTGCCTGTGGCCTGCGGTGTGGCTCAAGCAGTGGCCCAGTATGGCCCATCTTCATCAACTCAAGCTCAAGACCCTCGCGAGGGGCCAGACCTCGCGGGGCGGACGACAGGAAGCTTCCTCAGGTGCGGCCTCGTTAAGAAGGCTCGCGAGGAGGCGGAGAGATCAAGGCAGGGGTACCTTGCGAGGTGCCCATGACGCAAGCCATGATGACCCAAGCCAGGCAGGTGCCGGCCTGCGCAGTGTCCTTGTTTCCTCTTTGGTGCAAAAGGGGCAATCACAGGCCAAGGCATCATGCAAAGGCTACCATTTCGATGCAACAAGACCAAGACCAGCAGAGCGGCAGGAGGGAGGTCACTGTGGAGCCCAAGACAGCGTCATTGTCAGAGTCTTTGGCACGCGAGGACCAACTTTAGTCAGGATAAGTGTACTAGATGTTTCCCTTCAAAATGGCCAATTGTTGGCGCCCTTCCCGCTCAATATTTGGGGAAGAGGACCAGGGCCTCCCTCTATATATAGGGCTAGCCACCAAATGATAGGGAGCTTGGATTCAGTTCATCCACACCACCACAAGAACATCCCTCGCGAGGCTGGTCTTTCCTTGTATTGTTCATCATCAGCCCCTAAGGCAATCCACCACACCACACACTGTAGTAGGGTATTACACCACAATGGTGGCCTGAACCAGTATAAACC
The DNA here is from genome assembly GCF_002162155.2 of Triticum dicoccoides. Taxonomy (NCBI): domain Eukaryota; kingdom Viridiplantae; phylum Streptophyta; class Magnoliopsida; order Poales; family Poaceae; genus Triticum; species Triticum dicoccoides. The sequence goes on along the minus strand of NC_041383.1, from coordinate 683,417,445 downwards.
CCATGTCCCTTGTGTGTTCATCTTTTCTAGCTTAGATTCCTTGCAAAGCGGTGGGACGTGAGTTGGTAGAGGAGAGATCTCCGCGCGCACCCCAGAGTTCGAACCTCAAGGGTCTGCCGGAAGCCGAATCCGACATTTGGCACGCCAGGTAGGGGTGCGCCAGAATCCTTCTTCCACCGCCTCGCGCTCCGTCGCCTCGTCGTTCTCATGTCCGGCGACCCGACGGCCAACGCCGACCGCTGGGCGGCGTGGCCCGCCCACGCCGTGCCTCCTGCCCAGGGCGACCTCAACCTCGTGCCCCAGGAAGCTCGCGCTCCGCAGGGCGCTGCGGGGCACGGGCGACGCGGTCAAGCTCCGCCTACCCTCACACCACGGCAGGTGCGGTCAGCAGCAAGGGCCTCAAGCCACGCCGCGACCACAGCGCCGCACACCCGACGGGAGCCGCGAACTCAAGGGCCGCGCTCACGGTAGCCCAAGAACTGCTACGGTGCAGGCTGCTGGTGGGCGGCCACGAGGTGTTGTTAGAGCGAGTGGCCGAGCTCCTGGGCGCCGCCGCCTCGGGAGCTCCTCCCTTCTGCGTCCAGCTGCCACCCTAGATCCAGGGCGGGCTGTATGGAGGCCCCATATGCACCCGCGCAACTCTGAGCGGATTCCAAGGCCTCTTCAATGCCAACCTGGCCGTCAGCACCGGACGACAAGCAGTACCGACTCCACCCCCGGCTGGTGAGGAAGCGCACGCTGCAGCATACGGCCTCGGCGGGCCACCGCGCTGCCATCCCCAAGACAGCGCTTCAAGCAGGACTGCATGGCGTATGGGGCACTACGGCGAGGCGCTCGGGACGGTGGCACCATAAGCCTATGTGCCCCACATGGTGGATCAAGGGAGCGCGCTGGAAGAAGACCATGGCTTGTTCCCTGGGCCAGGCTGGGGAGAAGAGACGCCAGAAGCTGAGCTCTTTCGGGAGCCCCAAGAGAGCCTCGACAACCGCGCTGGTGGCAGCAACTATCGGGTACCGCTAATTCCTCAGGAGCAAGCTTATGCTAACCATGGGTCACAGGAGGTACAGGTCGCCGCAGCAGATGGCTAACCCAATGCTGCAGCCTCCTACCCCTCAGGAGAAGGCCACCGGGGGCTGCAGGAGAGGGGCCGGGATCCAGGCTCACCCCCGCGGCGCCCAGAGCAAGGTGTTCTCAGGAGGTAGGCCCTCTGCCGGGGAGGTGCCTCAGGGCCTGCCCCCGGCAGAGGACCCATGGTCGTCGGGGGAACCGCTGGTGACCGCTCTACCCCATTGGCGTCGTCCTTGGTCTCCGATCACCGTCGATGGCGCTAGAGTGTGGCGCAAGGCGGGGCCCTCGTCTGGTGATATGAAGCAAGGCCTGTACCTGTGAAGAAGGCCCAGTGCCTGTAAAGCTCGCCACCCGTGACACTCTCACGTAATAATGAGTGGGGCTGTACACGCCCCGGAGTCTCCGGAGAGCCGCCCTCGGGCCTTGGGGGCTCCCACCCACGCCCAGTAGCAGCACTTAGCTCCGCGCTGGTGATAAGACGTTGAAGACTAGACTAGGTGTCGGACGCGGCTTTTGCCTTTTGCCGTTTTCTCTGTTGTCAAGTTTCTTTGATTTGAATTTCAGTTGGATTTGAGCTTGAGACTTGCGTGTGTTCGGGGAAGGGGTGTTTAGTCTCGTTCGAGCAATCTCTCGTGTTCTGGTTTCGGCTTTGCGTCCAGAAGTTAGCGTCGACTGCCTCCCCTTGCGAGTCGGGCCGGGCCAAGCACGTCTACAATTCGGACCGCTGTCGTCGCACCCTCTCTGGAGGTTCTCATCGCGGGATCAATGGGTTCACCTAGAAGACACTCAAGGCACTGCGGCCCCCGCAGGCTCGCTCGGGACCCATCTGGGTCAAAGGTAAACAAGTCAGCTGACCCATCACAGGGCCAGTGGCTCGGCGTAAGCATACATGCGGCATTGTGTCTAAAAATATACCAACTGCAAACCTTTACACGAGGGGCTTCCCCTCCCAAAATGCTCTTACAATCTACAGGGCCGAGCCCGAACTCTTTCCGCGCACGGTAAACAGCGGAGGTGACACGCGATCAATCAGACAAATCGCCCAATGCATCTTCATGAGCGCTTCCGGAGGCATCGCTGGCGTCACTGGCGTCTCTATCACCCACGCCATCACCGTCATCAGCGTCATTCTCATTCACAACGCCGCCTTCATAAGCGGCCACGACCATGCTGTCGTCACCAGAGGCGAAGGCCCTGACGATGACGTCCACGTTGTCCTCCACCCACTGCGCCAGATCGCCCCGGATGGCTATGGGCACCGGTGCGATGGCGGCATCAAAGTCGAAGTGGGGGTCCCTGTCCTGAAGATAACTGAAGACGCGGGAAAAAGCACGTCCAAGCAGGGCTCGGCTCGTCTCCTCAACGAGCATGTTGGCCCTGTCAGAACGGGTCTCCAGCTACGTCACCAGGTTTGTGAAGTACTGGAGGTTGCCAGCGTAGTTGATTACACGAGGCTCCGCAACGGCCGCCTCGCAGATGTTGCCCAGGGCCGCATTGGCCCTTTCCCTGAGCGTTCGGAGCATGGGGCCATGCTCATGCTCCAAAGTATACCGCTGGCGGAGCTCGTCCTCATTCTGCCGTGCAACGGCCTCAGCGCCATCAACCCTCTGTTGCAGAAGAAGTAGCTCGGCACGGGAAGAAGCCAACTCCACGTGCGCTGCGCCAAGGGCGACTGCGGAGGCGTCCGCACGCTGCGTCACTTCAGTCAGCCTGGTCCTAAGAGCAGCGATCCTGCCCTCAGCTTCGGCCCTGATCAGCCCCAACCTCCTTTCGTACTCGCCTCAAGACTCAAGCGAGCTTCTGCCACACGGCGGTCGACCTCTTCTTGGACATGGGCCTCTCTCGCGCCAACTTCATCCTCCGCCTGGGTCACCAGGCGCTCCCTCGTCTCCAACCGCTCGAGGTCGAGATTGCGCTCGGCGGCCTCTAGCACCAGCACCTCCTCACGCCTCAATACAAGAAATATGTCAACTAGTGACCTTTTGTCAGTGACGCTGGAAGAATTGGTCATAGATCTATGACCATTTGAGACCAATTGGTCAAAAGCTGTTCGGGGGGCTCCAAACCCTAAACCATTGCGACCATTTTGGTCACAAAGGTCATAATTTCCTTAGACGAAATGGTCATAAAGCAAATAGTGCTGTTCCGCTGCCTTAATTCTAGTTGTTAACGACCAATATAGATGGTCATAGCCTTGTAGATTGTGGTGGGTTGTGATGACTAGGCGCCATCTCATCAGTTTTGCCTATGTGTCATGTCCATGTGTCAATTTTTGCCCTAGGTTGTGAAGCAACCTATATTTCTGTTATTCCAAAAATTCCCAAATAATTCTCATAAATTGTTTGGATCATATCTTCATCAAATATGTCAAAAACCTTCCTTGCCTAGTTCAAAAATAACTCAACAATATTCATTTTCCTATTCTGTTCAAAGCAGCACTTTGTGAAGGAAGTGTTATTTATATATGCTTGATTTCCCTAAAAAATTGTGACGACATTCTTCTTAGTATATGATCATCCTCAGCCAAAACTCACACCCATTGGCCATGTGCATTTCCCATACCGCTAATCAAACACTTGGCTGTTAATTCATGTTTGAGCATAGTTCGGTCTCCTCATGAGAATCTTATGTTATAGTTTTCTTCCTAGCTCCTACCTGAGGAGTGCCCAACCCACTAGACATGACTAGGCCGCCCAGAACACATGGCAACGCCATGGTCATGCGGTGACCACGCGGCGGCATGCGAGCGTATGCGCTCTAGAGTTGGGGCCCTCGGGCACCGTCCAAACCTCGATGTCTCGCCATCAAACCATGTATTTATAATTAAATAGATACTTATTTACCTAGAAATAATTTTTGGAAAAAATAAAGAGCGAACTATGAGGCACCTGCAGTTCAAATTTGACCCACTTCTAACTGAATCGATGGGAATTTGTCTTTTTCACCAGAGGTGGATGAAAACTTTTGACACCCAACCATTGTGTAAATTGTGCATTATATATGGCCTAGTATTTTATAAAATTTATTAGGTCCAATTTTGCAAGAAATATATGGTAGGTCCTTCACAAAAAAACTCATTTTGGGCACTCAACAAAATGGAAAATGAATTTTTCGTCCAAAGAAAATGAAAAGTTCCTTAGGCAACATTGTTTTACATTCCAAGATGCACCCTTGTGCATGGTATGAGGTCATTTGAACAAACTATGCCATGAATGTGGCCATAAGATTGATCATTTGGCTTGAAAGCCATTAATCTTCACACATGATAGCTCATTTCTGAGAAGACTTTTTAAAAATAATTAACGTATTACAAGCTTATTATTTTTCCTGGAAACTAGGCCACACATAATGACACAATGCGGAGGTTTTCCAAATTTTGATTTTTTTTAATTTTTTATGCCCGTTTCAAAATGCGGTCAAAACGCCGGGCTTGACCGTTCCTAGCTAGTGGTTGAATCTTGGATTTTTTTTGGTGTTTCTCTGATTATATAGATACTTATTTACCTACAAATGATTTTTGGAAAAAATAAAGAGCAAACTACGAGGTAGCTACAGTTCAAATTTGACCCGTTTCTAACTGAATCAGCGGGAATTTGTCTTTTTCACCAGAGGTGGATCAAAACTTTTAACACCCAACCATTTTCTCAATTGTGCATTATATATGGCCTAGTATTTTATAAAATTGATTAGGTCCAATTTTGCAACAAATATATGTTAGGTCCTTCACAAAAAAACTCATTTTGGGCACTCGGAAAAATGGAAAATGAATTTTTCATCCAAAGAAAATGAAAAGTTCCTTAGGCAACATTGTTTGTCATTCCAAGATGCACCCTTGTGCACGATATGAGGTCATTTGGACAAACTATGCCATGAATGTGGCCATAAGATTGATCATTTGGCTTGAAAGCCATGAATCTTCACACATGATAGCTCATTTCTGAGAACACTTTTTTAAAATAATTACAGTATTACAAGTTTTTTATTTTTCCTGGAAACTAGGTCACATATAATGAAACAATGGGGAGGTTTTCCAATTTTTTGATTTTTTTTGAATTTTTTATGCTAGTTTCAAAATGCGGTCAAAACACCGGGCTTGACCGTTCCTAGCTAGTGGTTGAATCTTGGAATTTTTTTGGTGTTTCTCTGATTAAATAGATACTTATGTACCTGGAAATTATTTTTCCAAAAAATAAAGAGCAAACTATGAGGTAGCTACAGTTCAAATTTTACCCGCTTACAACTGAATCAGCGGGAATTTGTCTTTTTAACCAGAGGTGGATCAAAACTTTTGACACCCAACCATTTTGTCCATTGTGCATTATATATGGCCTAGTATTTTATAAAATTGATTAGGTCCAATTTTGTAACAAATATATGGTAGGTCCTTCACAAAAAAACTCATTTTGGGCACTCGAAAAAATGGAAAATGAATTTTTCGTCCAAAGAAAATGAAAAGTTCCTTAGGCAACATTGTTTGTCACTCCAAGATGCACCCGTGTGCACGATATGAGGTCATTTGAACAAACTATGCCATGAATGTGGCCATAAGATTGATCATTTGGCTTGAAAGCCATGAATGTTCACACATGATAGCTCATTTCTGAGACCACTTTTTTAAAATAATTACCGTATTACAAGTTTATTATTTTTCCTGGAAACTAGGCCACACATGATGACACAATGCGTAGGTTTTCCAATTTTTTAATTTTTTTTAATTTTTTATGCCCGTTTCAAAATGCAGTCAAAACACCGGGCTTGACCGTTCCTAGCTAGTGGTTGAATCTGGGATTTTTTTGGTGTTTCTCTGATTAAATAGATACTTATGTACCTATAAATGATTTTTGGAAGAAATAGAGAGCAAACTACGAGGTAACTACAGTTCAAATTTGACCCTCTTCCAATTGAATCAACGGGAATTTCTCTTCTTCACCAGAGGTGGATTAAAACTTTTGACACCCAACCATTTTGTCGATTGTGCATTATATATGGCCTAGTATTTTATAAAATTGATTAGCTCCAATTTTGCAACAATTATTTGGTAGGTACTTCACAAAAAAACTCATTTTGGGCACTCGGAAAATGGAAAATGGTTTTTTCGTCCAAAGAAAATGAAAAATCCCTTAGGCAACATTGTTTGCCATTCCAATATGCCATGAATGTGGCCATACGATTGATCATTTGGGTTGAATGCGATGAATCTAACTGAAAAACGAGTTCGGTATGCTCATAATCTCAAGTTGGCCTCTACATATGAGTTGTAAAGCATGTTCTAAGGTTTCCGTAGAGTACTTATTTGCTTTGTTTGGATGTACGGTTTGAGAGCAGCCGTCTATTTAGTTTTCTGTCCAGAAATATAGTATAGTTTTTAAAAGCAACCAATTGATGATAAGACTTGGTGAGGCTGATGCGCGTAGCTACTTTCAGTACCTTATTAACAGTGTTGAGGACAAGCTAAATCCTGTATCAGGGTCCCGTTCTTGTAAACATTATGTAAAGCTAAAATTCTTCCGTGTCTTGCTCTTTTGTTGGTGCCACTATACATGTTAGATTGCTAGATGTACTTGTTTCTATCTCAAATTACTTGGGTGTCATTCATATGTACATAAGATAATTGTATTGCAAAAAGATTTTTTATATAAATTCTGTTGGCTAACTTTCCATCTCAAATTACTTTTTTCCATCTCATGTGCATTTAGTTTTTATTTTAAAAATATTCGTGTAATATTTCTTATATCAGTGACATACTTTTTGTTCTCTTTTGAATGCCCAAATGTTTTGCATCAGCCTATCATTGCTAAGGAAGAAGCAGTACTTGAAGAAGCAGACTACATGTTTTCTTGTTGTGAAGCACTAGATAGTTCTATTTATTCTTTCCTGTTCTAGAGTATTTCAGCAGCTGAATGCTTGAATATGTAATGATGTAGGTTGCTTGGATTTGTATAAAATACGGATGTGATGGAAATTTGTAGAATGTGAGTTTTGAGATATTTTTGTAATATTCAGCTAATTGGTGGTGATTCATATTGTTATTCAAACTAGTTTGAAATTGTTCGTTAAGTGGGCTGGAATTGGACCTTAAAGAGGCCAAGGATCAAATTATATTGGACAAATATTTTGGGTAAAAAATGAAACAAAAATAAATGAATGTGGAAAGGCCAAGACCCAGGAAAGAAAAAGCCTGAAAAACATTGGGCTGAACTTATTTGGTTAAACATAATTTTGCAGAAAAAAAGATAAAAAGGCTGAAATGTTGGGCCTGGCCCATGTGGCTGACTAAAATTAATAGAAAAATATATATAAAAAGGCTGAATTGTTGGGCTCGGCCCATGTAAAACACCAAACTGGACTGGGCTGATTCTTATCCACGTCAGCTTGCCACGCTGGATCCTACGTGGTCTAGGGAGGCTGCTAGTGACCAAAATTTTGGTCGAAGAACCAACGACCTTTTACAGAAGGTCGTTAATTTCAGTTTACGACCGCCAGCTTTTGACCTTCTGTTTTTGGTCACAAAAAGGTCGGAAATGGAAAACTATGACCTTTCAGCGGCCAATAGTGAGGGTCACAAGTTGACATATTTCTTGTAGTGCCTCTGGAGCTCCGCCTCGTCATCGGGTGCCCCCTTCAGCAACACAAGGGCCGCCTGGCGCAGCTCCACTTGCTGCTCCAGAGAGTTGCTCCAGGCCTGGAGCTCCCACGCACGCTCCTCTGCAGCCTTGCGTCGTCGGTCTGCTTCCTGGGCCTCCTCGACGGCTTGGGAGCAGGCCTCCCGCAAGGCCACCAGCGACGCCTCAGCCTTCGCGTTTTCAAGATCACGCTGGTGACGCACAAGGCTAACGGCCACCTTCAGCTTGCACCTCTCATCAGTGAGGTGCAGGCCTTCGGTCTCGAGGCGTGCATCCTCGCCAGCAAGCTCTACCACGAGCTGATCCACCGCGTCCACCGCCTTCTGAAGGAACTCTCGACGAAGGGTGCTGCGCTCCGGAGCGCGCCTAAGCACGTATTCCATGTCGTCCTCCACCCCTGGCGCAAGCGGAGGGGCATGAGGCGGCATGCCCCCTCTCGGAAGGGGGTTGGGGCTGGCGCCCTCGTGATCGCCGGGCGTGCCCCGCCAGGGACCCAGCCTGGCGTTGGTTTGTCCCCCAAGGAGGAACTCAAGATCGACCTCATCCAGTCGCCGTCCACGACTAAGGGAGGAGCTCGGGGCAGGCTGGTTGTGCCCCAGGAGAGCTCGCGAAGGAGGGGCATGAGGCGCACAGGATCAAGATGCCCCGCAGGACGGTCCACTTCTCCAACTAGCCCCACGGCGAGGGCGGTACTCGAGCTCAGGGCGCTAAAAATCGGCGGTGAAGGTGAAGCTTGAGGGGATGGCTCCCCAGCTGTCTCCGTGAACTCGGCAGGAAGGGCCCTGAAAAGCTATGATCAGTTGAAGCAACAGAAAAGTAAGGGTCTGAGAAAGAAGAGGACTTACTCGTCGATGGTGAAGTACTTCCTACACTTCAACGGGCGGCAGGGGCGATCATTGCCACCTGAGGCCTCCTTCCTCTTGCGGAGGGCCTCGAAGTCTACGCGGAACCGGACTAAACGCCTAGCGCAAGGGTTGGTCTGCGGCGTGGAGGAGGCGTCGAGGTGATCAATGCCAAGGGAACCGGCCTGGGGGACGCCGCCAGGCGCCGCCTCATGAGGGGCGGCCGGGGCCTCAGGAGCCCCGGCCTCAGGAGCCGCACGCTGCAACTCCTCGCCTGCCACCGCTCCAGAATGGGCTTCGGGGGATGCCACCCCCGGGGGACCACGCGACATCGGCATCTGCATAACAGCCCCCTCAGCTCCTGGCGGTCCTCATCTCCCAGCTCCATCACCTAAGGCAGGACCGCCGTGGGCAACCGGAAGAGCAACCACAACAACTGGGTTCTCGCGGGGCCCTATGAGGCCGACTCGGCGCAGCCCCCATTCACCGAAGGTGGGCATCTGCTTCACAAAATCGGCCTTACCCGAGCAAAGATACAAGAGGGCAGCCCCGTGCCGAAGGCTGCCTGGGGAAGGATCGCCAGTCAGGACCTTGAGCACGTCCTCAGCGCTTCAGGCGCCAAATCTTCCTCCTGGAGCCTCATGCGGTCTTCATGCCCCGCAAAGGCCCACATTCGGCGGGAATGGCGCTGGAGAGGAGCAATGCAACGTTGAAGGAACTCCTTCACCACCTTGGGCGCCGTCACATCGAGCGCCCTCAAACTCTGGAAGCGATGCCAGACAAAGGTGAGTCGGGGGCTCGTGAGCATCTCATGACCCCAGCCAGAGTTGGGGACAGCGGGCGAGGTTGGGTGTGAGAGCAGGGGGCTGGGCACCCCGACATCCACATACAGCCACCGCTCTCGGAACCCGGTCGTAGGAGGAGGAAGGCTGAAATTGATCCCCGAAGCAGCTGTCTCTGGCACGGCGAGAAAGCTCACACACCCCGAGCATTGAGCGGGGTCACTCAGGCGCAAAGAGAAGAAGTGGCGCAGGAGGGCAACGGAAGGAGGAATGCCCATCATGGCCTCGCAAACAAAGGCAAAAACAGCAAGGAGAGTAATGGACTCAGGACCCAAATGCATCATGTGGATCTGATAATGGGAGAGCACAACATTGAAGAAAGCAGAAAAGGGGGGAACCAGACCCGCCCACAGGGCATCGGCGAAGAACCGGACCTCCGTGACGACCCTATCAAAGGAGGCGTGGGACGCAGGCCAGACCGTCGTCCTCCCGCACTCATTGAAGATGGAGGCAAGAGCAGAGTGGACCTTGTCCAAGGCTTCGGGGTTGAGTATGATCGACTGATCGACAGCAGGAGCTGCTGCTGGAGGCGAGCGGGGCGAAGGCGCGGGCTTCTTCCCCTTTCCTTGTTCGTTGGCGCCATGATGATGGGAAGGGGGGAGAGTCCGAGTTGGATTGGAGGTGGAGGTTGGAGCTCAAGGAAGAAGGAAGGACAGGGGACGCGCGAACGGCGAAAGGGGAATGACTGTGTGCAACCATGGATCCGCCTAGCTGGGCGCATAATGAGGGGTGTGGGGAAACGGAGACGCCCACGTCCAATCAACTGCCATGAAGCACCCAAGGCCGCAGGCTGTTGGGGCCCGTGGTGCTTCGCACTTGCCCCTTCGCTTCTCTGCTAAGCCAAGTCCGGGCGCGCCTTGGGCCCGGGGGCTACTGTCAGTGTTCTGGTAACGGGGGTCCCCAGACTTGCCTGCCTGCAGCCTGCGGCGTGGCTCAAGCAGTGGCCCAGTATGGCCCATCTTCATTAACTCAAGGTCAAGACCCTCACGAGGGGCCAGGCCTTGCAGGGCGGACGATAGGAAGCTTCCTCATGTGCGGCCTTGTCAGGAAGGCTCGCGGGAGGCGGAGAGATCAAGGCAGGGGTACCTCGCGAGGTGCCCATGACGCAAGCCATGATGACCCAAGCCAGGCGGGCGCCAGCCTGCGCAGTGTCCTTGTTTCCTCTTTGGTGCAAAGGGGGCAAGCACAGGCCAAGGCAGCAGGCAAAGGCTACCATTTCGGTGCAACAAGACCAAGACCAGCAGAGCGGCAGGATGGAGGTCACCGTGGAGCCCAAGAAGGCGTCATCATCAGAGTCTTTGGCAGGCGAGGACCAACTTTAGTCAAGATAAGTGTACTAGATGTTCCCCTTCAAAATGGCCAATTGTTGGCGCCCTTCTCGCTTAATATTTGGGGAAGAGGACCAGGGCCTCCCTCTATATATAGGGCTAGCCACCAAAGGATAGGGAGCTTGGATTTAGTTCATCCACACCACCACAAGAACATCCCTCGCGAGGTTGTTCTTTCCTTGTATTGTTCATTATCAGCCCCTGAGGCAATCCACCACACCACACACTGGAGTAGGGTATTACACCACAATGGTGGCCTGAACCAGTATAAACCCCGTGTCCCTTGTGTGTTCATCTTTTCTAGCTTAGATTCCTTGCAAAGCGGTGGGACGTGAGTTGGTAGAGGAGAGATTTCCGTGCGCACACCAGAGTTCGAACCTCAAGGGTCTGCCGGAACCCGAAATCTGACATGGCCCTCTCCTTGCGTGCGCCTTGGGTCCATCACGATGGCGACGTAGGCTTCTGGGTTGTTCGTGCCAGAAGCGCCGCCCGGCTGCCTCACGTTCCCGCCTACTTCTGTCACCCTCTGGTCCTGTTGGCCAGGGACTGGTGCGCCGATGCAGCCCTTAGCGACGTCGCCTGGAGCAGCCTCGTGCCAAGGGGGCGCGTTCGGGGTAGCGCGGGCCGCTGCGCGGGGCCGGTCAGCATCGAGAGGCTCCCCAGGTCCCCTGGGAGGGGGCACGCGATTGTGTCGGGGTTGAGCGCGCGTCCCCACCACTACCTGGGATGTGGGTAGAGTGCAGAATGGCGCCGCCCCCTGCACGCCACATCCAGTAGCTTGGCGAGTCGTTCTAGCAGGGTGTTGCAGCCGCCCTCCAGCAACCTGCATCGCAAGAGCTCCCGAACCTGTCACGCCCAATATGCGACCCTATCCAAAAGGAACTCGAAGGTCCCACCAAGGATAGACCCGCATATTGAAACGCTTTTGCAAGGTGGATATCATTACATCAACATTACATAATAGATGGGGATACATACAAGAGGCATACAATGCCACACGAATACAACATCACAATACATCAGAGCATCATCCGACTACGGATGAAACACAAACAGAAACTCAAACGACATCCACCCTGCTAGCCCAGGCTGCCGACCTAGAACCTATCCCCTGATCGAAGAAGCAGAAGAAGAACTCAACGCAAAGCAAGCATCGCTCTCGCGTCATGATCATCGCACAATCTGTACCTGCAATTGTTGTTGTAGTAATCTGTGAGCCACGAGGACTCAGCAATCCCATTACCATGGGTATCAAGACTAGCAAAGCTTAATGGGAAAGGAAGGGGTAAAGTGGTGAGGCTGCAGCAGCGACTAAGCATATATGGTGGCTAACATACGCAAATAAGAGCGAGAAGAGAGCAAGCAGAACGGTCGTGAAACTAGCAATGATCAAGAAGTGGTCCTGAACTCCTACTTACGTCAAACATAACCCAGAAACCGTGTTCACTTCCCGCACTCCGCCGAAAAGAGACCATCACGGCTACACACGCGGTTGATGCATTTTAATTCGTATCTGGTGTCAAGTTATCTAAAACCAGACATTAACAAATTCCCATCTTCCTATAACCGCAGGCACGACTTTCGAAAGATTATACCTTGCAGGGGTGTCCCAACTTAGCCCATGATAAGCTCTCGCGATCAACGAAGGATATACCTTCTCCCAGGAAGACCCGATCAGACTCGGAATCCTGGTTTACAAGACATTTTGACAATGGTAAAACAAGACCAGCAAAACCTCCCGCTGTGCCGACAAATCCCGATAGGAGCTGCACATATCTTGTTCTCAGGGCACATCGGATGAGCCAGACGTCGGGTTGGCATAGACCCTGATTGCCCAGGGGGCGCCGGACATCGCTCAGTTTGGACCAACACTTAGACAAGCACTGGCCCGGGGGGTAAAATAAAGATGACCCTCGAGAGCGCGACTCCCAAGGGAAAAAGGGCTAGGTGAGGCAAATGGTAAAACCAAGGTTGGGCCTTGCTGGAGGAGTTTTATTCAAAGCGAACTGTCAAGGGGGTCCCATAAATCACCCGACCGCGTAAGGAATGCAAAATTCGGGAACACAACACCGGTATGACGGAAACTAGGGCGGCAAGAGTGGAACAAAACACCAGGCATAAGGCCGAGTCTTCCACCCTTTACCAAGTATATAGATGCATTAATAATATAAGAGATATTGTGATATCCCAACCAAAATCCTGTCCACTATGGAGCAATCTTCAACTTCACCTGCAACTAGCAACGCTATAAGAGAGCTAAGCAAAGCGGTAACATAGCCAAACAACGCTTTGCATAGGAAAGTTGTCAAAAGTTAGAGGTTCATGGCAATTTGGGATGGCTTGATAAACAGGTGATAGGTAGCGCAGCATAGCGATAGAACGAAGCAACTAGCATAGCAATGATAGTAGTGAGATCCAGGGTAGCGGTCATCTTGCCTGAAATCCCGCAAGGAAGAAGAACGAGTCCATGAAGAAGATGAAGCCACGAAGACGAACCAAGCATAGACGAACGAATCCTCACGATCGCAACGAAACAGGAACTAACAAGAAGAAGCACACAACAAAGTAAACACACCACACATGAACATGACATGATGCACAAACACGTATGATGCATGGCAAGGCTACATGAAGCTACTCATGGCAAGAGATGATGCAAACAAGAGCAACACATCAAGACAAGTTTAAATGAGGCCGGGAACAACATATAACAATTCCGGTAAGTCCTCATATGCATATTTCGAAATTGGTCCAGAACTGAATAAACCTTATGTTCAAGTTGTTAAACAACAAGTTAAGATGCACAAAGATGATCTACACGAGATTCTAGTCAAGTTACATATAAAGTTCATTTAGTTCGGAGCTACGGCCTAGAAGATATGAGCAAAACAAGTTAAACATGGCATTGATGCAAAATGCATACAAACATCAAGAAAACACCTCTAACCAAGGATGCAACATGGTAATATGAAGCTACATGCAATTCTAAGCAAGTTTCATATAGAGCACACTCAAAACGGAGCAACGGTTCCACACATGCACTCTATACAAGTTTAAAGGACAAGCTGTCCAAAACAGCAACTAGGCATATTGCAAGCATCAAAATAACATGCTACAGCATCTCAACATGAAAACAAAAGGCAGGGGCATGATGTACAGGTAAAGCATAACAAAACATGAACACTGAGCTATCTCCAGAAATCACTAGAACATCCTCAAACACACATGGCAAGATTGCAAGTAAACAATTCAGACTTTGCAGAAAATAACCTCAGGTTGCAATGTTTAGAGCTATCAAACAACATGTTACAGGAACTTATCATGGCAAACAAAGGTATGGAATGAATCTACTAAATGCATAGATCAAAAGTCCCTTACTGACCATGAGCCAAAAAGGATCAGAAGATATGATGGCACCCATGTAAACATAGCAAGTTATATTACAGATTCAAACATGGCAGAAACAGAATTATGAAGGCATGTAGATGAGCTTGTGCAACTCACTACAGAGCAATATATAGCATGGCAAGGCAACCAACAGTAAGAAGACACATTTGTGAAGTTAAGCATAGCAAGAGCAAGGTCATAGGGTGCATGGAACACTAGCGAAACACATGGCAACAACTGAACTTAATGTTAACATGCTGATAGCAACATAATGAAGCAACTTTAGAGCAAGATATGAACAAGTTACAGCAGGCTATAATTGAAACCAGGGGCATGGATGGATAGAGCATGACATGTAGAACAAAACATATTTAGTGATTATCTCCAGATTATGCATAGAATGACTAGTAGCAGCAGGTTTACATAGCATCACGAAATAATAGATTCAGCCTAGCAAAACAGCAACAGCGAGTACCCTACTTAACAAGCTCGATTCACTCACCACAAGTCATTGCATGACAAGATAAGCATAGCATCAGCAAGAAGACATGTTTGTGAAACAAACCAAGGCAAGAACAAGTTCATAGCATACAAGGATCAACTACAACAACCTTGGCAAAATTGAATAACATGTAAACAATCTGCCAGGAAACATTTTGAAGCAAAAGTAAAGCACGAAACTGACATGCTAGACTACTCCATAATTGCAAACAAGGGCATGAATGGATAGACAATAACCACATGTTCAAAACACCCTTACTGAAGTATCTCAAAATATGCATGGATCTCTCTGTAGCATCAAGTTTACATGGCATCAAAATAATAGTAGAACAGGGACTAAAATCAGAATATCACGAAGCCTAGTTTGCATGCTTGTGCTAGTCACCACATTGAACACAAAAATACATGGTAAGCACCTCTGCAAAGAAGACATGGCATAGTTCAAAACACATGTAGACATCAACCTCATAGGATGCACACATCAATCATGGCAAAAATAACAAAAGAGCTCGCTCTGTTAACAGACAGCAGATAACATCATGAAGCACTCTTGCAACGATGACTCAGGCATCAAGATGAGCACAAATGAACATGATGCAATGGAATAAAATGATGTACTCGTTGAGACGAACAATTTGACATATTACACGCACGAAATGGAGCTACGGATGCAGAGATACGATGCGATGAACATGGCATGATAATTACTGCAGATTCAGGGACTTAGGCAAATTCTCACCCCGCAAAAAGTCAACGGGCACGGGAACCGAGGCTCGCCAGAGTTGGACTCGGGGATGGCCGGAGAAGACGAATCCGGGCTGGATCTCGCCGGATCCGGCCGGATCCCGGCGAGGGGAGGCGGAGGAGGCGACGGGGAGGCGACGGGGAGGCGACGAGGGCGGCGCGGAGGCGGAGGCCGGGGCACGAGAGAGCACAGGGGGCCGGCGGCGAGCTCGAGCTCGGGCTCGGGCGCCCATGGCCTGCGGCGGCGAGGCAGCCGCCCGAGGCGGGGTCAGGCGCTGGCGGCGCGAGGCGCCCGGGGCGGCGGCGAAGACGGGCGATGGGGCGGCGAGCGGCACGTCGGCAGGGTGGCGAGGAGACGGCCGGCGGCGGGATACCGCGGCGGCGACGGGCGGCGGACGGGCGCGGGGACCCGAGCTGCGGCGGCGGGGCGCTCGGGCCCGCGGGGCGCGGCGGCGAGCGGGGCGACGGGCCGCGGGGGACGGCGCTGGGCCTGCGGGCTGGCGGCGGTGCGCGGGTGGCCGGGGTGGCCACGTGGCGGACGGGGATTGGTCGGAGGGCGGCGGCGGACATGTCCAGCTGCGGCCGGACGTGTCCGGTGGCGCGGAGAGGAATGGATCTAGGGTTTCGGGGGTTTGGACTGCGAAATTTTCGGGGGGAGGGGCATATATAGGCATAGGGAGCTAGGAGAGTCCAAATGAGGAGCGGTTTTCGGCCACGTGATCGTGATCGAACGACCGAGAGCATGGAGGGGAGTTAGATGGGTTTTGGGCCACTTTGGAAGGGGTGTTGGGCTGCAAAGAGAAAGGGGGGTTTCGGGCTACGCGGTTAACCGTTGGAGTATCAAACGACCTCCAAATGGCACGAAACTTGACAGGCGGTCTACCGGTGCTATACCAAGGCCGCTTGGCAAACCTCAGGCCATTCCGAGAAAGTTTAACACCCACTCACAACAGGAGACAAAAGGGGAACGCCGGAGGACATAGGAGCGCCGGATTGCAAAACGGACAACGGGGAAAATGCTCGGATGTGTGAGATGAACACATATGCAAAATGAAATGCACATGATGACATGATAAAATGCAACACGCAAGCAAATGACATGGCAATGACGACGAATAACTGGCAGACACCTGGCGCATCGAATCCGGGGCGTTACAGTAGAGTGCAGAATGGCATTGCCCCCCTGCACGACGCATCCAGTAGCTTGGCGAGTCGTTCCAGCAGGGTGTTGCGGCCGCCCTCCAGCAACCTGCATCGCAAGAGCTCCCGAGCCACGATGAACGCTGCCCACATGTTTGCTTTCTCCCTGCGAGAGTGCGGGGCGGTTGTTGCAGTGTAGTTCGTGGATCGCGCGGCTGCACGGCTGCGGCGTGGAGCCAGTGGAGAGGGTTGCGCCGCGCGCCCCCTGCGGTCGGCCGGCCCTGACGGGACGCGGGTCGCGAGAAGGGCAGAGTGGAGGTCTTCTTCGCTAGTGGGTGCCGCCGAGGAGGTCTGGACGACCCAGTGCTAGACGTGCGCCCTCGGCGTGTCGGCCATGGTGTTGGTGGACCAGCGGAGGACTGGTCGACGGAAGAGAAGATCCGACCCACCCCTACCTAGCACGCCAAAATGTTTGATTTTGGGATCCGGCAACCCATGAGAGGTTCGAACTCTGGGGTGCGTGCGGAGATCTCAACTTGCCCATCATGCCTACTCGCGCGCGTCAAGCTCACAGAGACACAAAGACACAGCGATTTATACTGGTTCGGGTCACCGTTGTGGTGTAATACCCTAATCCAATGTGTTGTGGTGGATTGCCTCGAGGGGCTTTGGATGAACTAGTACAAGGATGCACAAGCCTTAGGAGGTGAGGTTTTCTTGAGCTGGTGTGGTGCTCGGGATGGAATGGATCTCTCCCTTGCTATGGTGGTGGCTATGTTCTATATATAGTGGTCTTGGTCCTCTTCCCAAATATGAGCGGGAAGGGATTCCACAACGGCGGGATTTGAAAGGGGACAAGTAGTACAGTCTATCCTGACAAAAGTAGTCTTCCCCTGCGAAAAGCCTCTGGTCCTGACGTTGCGGTGGGCTCGGTGATGACCTTTGTCCTGTCGTCCTGGCGGTCTTGGTCTTGTTGCACCAGAATGGAAACCTTTGGATGATTCCTTGGGACCATGCGCCTGCGGCTTGCCTCCCTTGCACCTAAGAGGAAACCTGGTCTCTGCGCCCGCCTGGACTTGGTCGTCATGGCACGTCAGCTGAGCCTCATGAGGTAGCTGCATAGAACTCTCTGCCCTTGAGGAGCCCTCCTGAGGAGGCCAACTCCTTCGGGGGTCTTGGCGTCGTCCCCCTCGTGAGGCTTGGCCCCTCGCGAGGGTCTTGCGATGTTGGTGCTGAAGCTGGGCCGTACCAGGCCGTCAATGGAGCTACATGGTGGGCCGCAGGCACACAGGGCTGGATACCCCCATATCCAGGACGCTGACAGCCATGACCAGGTGGATCTATCAAGATGAAGTTTTTTGCTAAGTACCGTACAAACAGGTTTCACAGATTACAATTATTATTTCAAATCAGTGGCAGTTCAGAAAAATAAAATAAATCAAGACATAAAACCAGTGCAGGGGAGTTCATAAGCTGTAATGAGATCCCTTTTCAAGGAAAAAGGGTCCGCTGGCATTGAAGGCAAGGGTAAAACTGTTACCGCACAAGTTTATACTATTTCCAGATCAACGAGTGCCTAGGGTTGAAGATGAACGACGAACTACGAAGAACACAAGAAGCTCAGAAACCCTAATGCAGATCTGGGGTACGGGAGAGCGAGTACTTACAGATGCAGATTAGCTGCGGAGCAGCACTGTCGTTCTCTGGTTTGTTCACGGTGATGCAGCGGCCAAGGACAAGGACGACGGTGTGCTTCGCAACAGCGGCGAAGCTAAAGCACAGGAGATTCGCGAGAGGAGGAAGACGAAGGAAAGAGGGGAGAATGAGAAGAGGTCGTTCGTAACTATTTATAAGGAGAAGGCTAATAAGTGGGCCCGAAAAATGAGTAGGCCAAGACATGGTTATCCAGCTACTCGGGCGCCTCGATTCTCAGGATGGTTATTAAGATAAAGATCCATTGAGATATGTTGGATATTGTGTGAATTAATGGCACGTGACGTCATGGAGGGTTATCCCAAATCCAGAACATGACATCACAGCGGGTTATGGATTCTCGCACAAATAAAGAACGGAAGATTCTTTCTAAGTATTGAAGATTGACATGAACCACTTCAAATCAATCTGGGGCCTAATGTTGGGGATATAACTATTAGGTATGACTCGCCCAGGAGACCGGGTTATACCTATGAGGATTCTTGATATGAAGCCCGCGGAGATATTAAAGATGGCAGTTTACGAGCAAGGGCCCAAGGCCCAAAGGTGACTTAAGGCCCGTAGGGATAAACCGCCATATATGTAAGACATGTATTATAAGGCATGTAAAGATAGTCACCGAGCCGGACACATTGTCTATGAGCCGGCCGGGACTCCGTGAGCCGCTAGGCGTCAACCTGTGTATATAAAGGGACGACCTGGCGACGGTTCAGGACAACAAATAACAGATCGAAAGCTAGGTCAAGCGGATTCGCTCCCCGGTAATCGAGACATAAACAATCCCACCTATAACTAGATTAGGCCTTTACCTTCACCGCAAGGGGCCGAACCAGTATAAACTCATGTGTCCTTTGTCCCGTTTAACCCCTTTAAGCTAACCTAGTTGCGATGGCTCTACGACTAAGTCCTTTCACAAGGACATCTGTCGTGACTATTCCACGACACCCGTAGCGATGCTTAAGTCTGTCTGAATCATGTTAGCAATTGCCGCATTTTATGATTATGAAATTTGGTAGATGGATGTCAAAACTGTATTCCTGAATGGATTTCTTGAAGAAGAGTTGTATATGATGCAACCAGAAGGTGTTGTCGATCCAAAGGTTGCTAACAAAATATGCAAGCTCCAGCGATCCATTTATGGACTGGTGCTTTGATAGTGTGATCAAAGCATATGGTTTTATACAGACTTTTGGAGAAGCCTGTATTTACAAGAAAGTGAGTGGGAGCTCTGTAGCATTTTTAATATTATTTGTGGATGACATATTTTTGATTGGAAATGATATAGAATTTCTGGATAGCATAAATGGATACTTGAATAAGAGTTTTTCAATGAAAGACCTCGGTGAAGCTGCTTACATATTGGGCATCAAGATCTATATAGATAGATCAAGACGCTTGATAAGATTTTTCAATGAGTAAATACCTTGACAATTTTTTGAAAGAGTTCAAAATGGACCAGTCAAAGAAGGAGTTCTTCTCTGTATTACAAGGTGTAAAGTTGAGTAAGACTCAAAGACCGACCATGGCAGAAGATAGAGAGAGAATGAAAGTCATTCCCTACGCCACAGTCATAGGTTCTATAAAGTATGTTGTGCTGTGTACCAGACCTATTGTGTACCTTGCCATGACTTTGGCAAGGGGGTACAATAGTGATCTAAGAGTATATCATTGGATATCGGTCAAAATTATCCTTAGTGAGGACTAAGGAAATGTTTCTCGGTGATGGGGGTGATAAAGAGTTTGTCATAAAGAGTTACGTCGATACAAACTTTTATCCAGATGACTCTAAATCTCAATCTGGATACATATTGAAAGTGTGAGCAATTAGCTAGAGTAGCTCTATGCAGAGCATTGTAGACATAGAATATTTGCAAAATACATACGGCTCTGATTGTGACAGACCCGTTGACTAAACTTTTCTCACAAGCAAAACATGATCACACCTTAGTAATCTTTGGGTGCTAATCACATAGCGATGTGAACTAGATTATTGAATCTAGTAAACCCTTAGGGTGTTGGTCACATGGCGATGTGAACTATGGGTGTTAATCACATACAGATGTCAACTATTGGTGTTAAATCACATGGCAATGTGAACTAGATTATTGACACTATTGCAAGTGGGAGACTGTAGAAAATATGCCCTAGAGGCAACAATAAAGTTATTATTTATTTCCTTATTTCATGATAAATGTTTATTATTCATGCTAGAATTGTATTAACCGGAAACTTAGTACATGTGTGAATACATAGACAAAACATAGTGTCCCTAGTATGCCTATACTTGACTAGCTCATTAATCAAAGATGGTTATGTTTCCTAACCATAGACATGTGTTGTCATTTGATGAATGGGGTCACATCATTAGGAGAATGATGTGATGGACAAGACCCATCCATTAGCTTAGCATCATGATCATTACAGTTTCATTGCTACTACTTTCTTCATGACTTATACATGTTCCTCGGACTATGAGATTATGCAACTTCCGAATACCGGAGGAACACTTTGTGTGCTACCAAACATCACAACGTAAAATGATGATTATAAAGGTGCTCTACAGGTGTCTCCAAAGGTGTTTGTTGGGTTGGCATAGATCAAGATTAGGATTTGTCACTCCGTGTTTCGGAAAGGTATCTCTGGGCCCTCTCGGTGATGCTCATCACTATAAGCCTTGCAAGCATTGTAACTAATGAGTTAGTTGCGGGATGAAGTATTATGGAACGAGTAAATATACTTGCTGGTAACAAGATTGAACTAGGTATGATGATACCGACGATCGAATCTCGGCAAGTAACATATCGATGACAGAGGGAACAATGTATGTTCTTATGTGGTTTGACCGATAAAGGTCTTCATAGAATATGTAGGAACCAATATGAGCATCCATGTTCCGCTATTGATTATTGACCGAAGACGTGTCTCCGTCATGTCTACATAGTTCTCGAACCCGTAGGGTCCGCATGCTTAACGTTCGATGATGATTGGTATTATGAGTTTATGTGATTTGATGTACCGAAGGTTGTTCGGAGTCCTGGATGTGATCACGGACATGACGAGGAGTCTCAAAATGGTCGAGACATAAGATTGATATATTGGACGACTATATTCTAACTCCAGAAGTGTTCCGGAGAAGTTTAGAATAAAACCGAAGTCATCCACAAATGGACGGCAACACCGCGGACAATGAGCCTAGCACGACCCATCCAACCATAGGCATCAAATGTTTGGCTGAGTTCAAACGTTTCAAACACAAACACGGACAAAATTCATACTAAAGAAATGAAATTTGTTAAAATTTAATATATATATACTCCCTTCATTTTTATTTACTCTGCATATTAGAGTTGACTGAAGTCAAACTTCGTAAAGTTTGATCAAATTTGTAGAAAACAATATAGACATTTATCATAATAAATCTATACGATGTGAAAGTACATTCAATAATAAATCTAATGTTGTTGATTTGTTATTGTATATCTTAATATTTTTGTTTATAAACTTGGTCAAAGTTTGTAAAGCTTGATTTTGATCAAAGCTAATATGCGAACTAAATAAAAACTGAGGGAGTACCATCAAACGGGCAAAATTTAACAAGTTCAAACTAATTTAAATCTAAACTAAACAAAACAAGGTATTGATGACCTCTTAGGCATGGCCGCGTTGGCCACAGGGACCTCCGTTCTTTTACATGCAGTCACCTGAGCCGCCATCCTCGCCGTCGTTGGAGTCATGATTGTTGTCGTCTTTCCGGTGGAGGAAAGCCCGTCAGGTGTCGTCGCAACATTGTGTGGCTGCCGCAACATGCTCGTGGCACGACCGCTTGGTTGCCTCCGCTTTGCGGCAATGGTTGGCCGTGGACTTTGCCTTGCACTATCCATCTTTGCCTTGGAGCCAGGGGAAGCGTTCGGACTCAGCCAGCCCCATTTGGAGGAGCGAGTTGCTGAGCTGGTGCTGGTGGCGAGCGGAGGTATGTTGGTGCTCCTAGAACGATCCAGGGCCCATTTCACTGCGAGGACCTGGCCGCCGTGACGTCCGACTTTGCGAGTGCCTTGCGCGCTGCGTTGTGCCACTCTTGGAGGTCTGCCTCCGCAAGACATTTGTTGGCCACCGAGGAGGACACGCCGCAACCACTTACATAGTAGTGCAGGTGTGGGGGCATCTTGGAGGACATAGGGGAGGCGCCACTCATTGCCCAACTGCCAACACGGCAGGACGGCTGCACCTGCTCCTTGTTAGTACAAGCCAAGGTAGAATAATATCCTACGCTATCCTAGCTTTCCTAATAATCACGATACTCAACATCCCCCTGCAGTCACAACGGTAGCGACCCAAACAGTAAGACTAGAGAATAATCCGAAGGTAAGCCAACAGACACCCCCTCCCCCCACAGTCATAACGGTCGATGCATCGCAGAGTCGTGGCTAGAGTGGAAACCGACGAGGTTGCTCAAGCAAAGCGGTAGCCCTTTGTGTCGTTTGTCGATGTAGCCGAGAGCGTAGGTGGTGCAGCCATAGTCGAGGTAGCCGTGCGAAGAACGTCGTGGTCGGTGTCGAGGTAATCATCGTGGAGCTGCGAAAGAAGAGCAGCGGTGGCGGCGGCCTAAGGAGGAGGAGGCGGTGGTGCTCGAAGTAAGCGATAATGAACCCGACATCATGACGAAGACCGGCGCGGACGGTGATGTTCCCGCCCCAAGGCAGGCGGTGGCGACGCATACCACAGGGAAGTCAACGCGTGTGGACGGCGGTGGACCGCGTGCTGCAGCTTTACGGCCTGGAGGGGCGACGCAACAGCGGCGAGCAGGTCGGGGCGACGGCGGGGAAGACCTCAGGGCGGTTGCAGGGGCGCGTGACATGCTCGCTATGGCCCGACGAGGCAACGCAGCGGCAACATGAGGGTCGGTGCAGCATCAGGGACGGCCTGAAGCAGACGGCCTCGGTGCGGCGGTTGACCGCGCACTAGTAGAAAATAGGCCATTTGTCCCGGTTGGTGAGGGCCTTTTGTCCCGGTTCTTGAACCGGGACTAAAGGATCGTTACTAATGCCTCCTCCCTTTAGTCCCGTTCTAACACGAACCGGGACAGATGGGCCTCCATG
The DNA here is from genome assembly GCF_002162155.2 of Triticum dicoccoides. Classification (NCBI taxonomy): domain Eukaryota; kingdom Viridiplantae; phylum Streptophyta; class Magnoliopsida; order Poales; family Poaceae; genus Triticum; species Triticum dicoccoides. The sequence continues at coordinate 683,394,161 of NC_041383.1, read as the reverse complement.
TGGCCGGTGTGCCGAGCCCAGGTAGGAGGGCCTTTGGTCCTGGTTGGTGGCACCAACCGGGACCAAAAGGCATCCACGCTTCAGCATTTCAGTGGCTGGGGTTTTTGTTTTTTTTTAAACG
>NC_041383.1:683388430-683393671 GCF_002162155.2 Triticum dicoccoides | reverse complement strand
GGGGTTTTGGGGGTTAATTTAGGTGTTTCATATATTGTGTTAGCTAACTAATTAATAGAGAGAAGTGTCCTCTCTTATGTCCGTGCTTGGTCGACGCTACGTACTGTACATAGAGAGACCCTCGACTCGCTAGCTAGTAAGAAAATGAAGGGAACTATTAAGTACAGAAGTTCGTCATGCATACCAAGAGAAGTGATCGACCGACCTCTCCTTCTCCGAGAGATTGGTCGAACAACAAGTTTCCGTATTATCGATCTGACGCTACTGGCTACATACATATACAATATGTAAGATCTCTTACAATCCCCTAGCAATTGAAATCAACTTCCACATGGTATTCTCCGGCTTTATTGATGACGTGGTCAAGAAAGAATCCCGCCAATTCCTCTTGAATTGCTTTCATGCGATCTTGTTCTAGGAGTTCATTCCGCATCTGCCACGTCTAATTTGAAGAAGGGGGTTAATACATATATGAATGAAACTCAACAGAAATGATGGTGTAATAAAATGAAATTGTGAATATTATTTCTTACGCACTTCATATTGTCTTTTAGAGTAGCCCCGCTTATTTTTCAATGTCGCGTTGTAGATGAACTCGCACACATAGTATCCACAGAAATTATTTCCTTCTTCCTGTCACAAGCACTTTACGAGAAATAAAGGTCAATCAAACTGATAATGAAGCATTATAAATGGCATTGATGGAAGTACAACAATAGAATCAACGGGAGATGCGCGCAACTAGCTAGCTAGTAGTACTTACTTTCGGGTATAAATATCGCAGCTCCTTCGACAGTCCCGGAACTTCTGCGGTGAACTGTTTCCAAACCCTATAAGACAAAGAAAATAATTATTATTACTTGAGATATCAGGAAATGAACAAAAACTTGCCGATATGGTGTGATAATGATCGACTGAACTTACTTGTTGAGCAAATTAGTGATGTCCGTATAGGTTTCCGGATCTTTGTGTCTCGAGTCTAAGACGGTTACTACTCCCCGCTCAAGCTTAATCTCTAGAAGAACATAGTGGAAGCTGCGCACGCATGCATAACTCATCAATTACATTACTATAACCTCGCTCGAGTAATAAGGGAAACCGAATATGCACACGACAGTAACACTCACTTGAAGTTGTAAGGGAAGAGTATTAAATCTTTGTTTTGATTTTTGATCAACGATTGTAGCAAGTTGGCCTCGGCCTCTTCGGCGTGCTTTTTAACCTGAATTTCATCTATGATATTTGTGTTAATGAACCCAATATCATAAATTTCTTGTTTTTTGCACTCGACGATCTTCAATCTGCATAATATAGTGAGGATAATTAATTATAAATACATGCAATGAAAGAGCCGAGCTATATCTAGAGACTTAATGATAGAAATAGTACTTACAGACAGTAGCAAAAGACCATTAATTTATCGAGGGCCTTTTGATTGAAGAACTCGAAGAACTCCTCAAATGGAACAGTCAATAGATCAGTTCCAAAAAGGTCGTTCTCCTCTTTAATATTCAGATACAAAGCATTCGTCCCCCCAGACTCTCTACAGGTTTTCATGTACCAATTATGGAATCTTCACATCATCGTTGTTAGAGATTTTTCATCTTTGATGAGAGGCTTCCCGTACTTGTATCTGTGTTCATCCACCTCCAAGAAATCAGGAAGTTGATCATCAGGCAGGTAATCTGCAAGATTGCCATAACCGACCACCATCCTCGGAGCATTAGCGATGATGTCGCCGCTAGACACATTGAGCGGGGGACACGATTGCTTTGCTTGTTCGCCGAGGTGGGCAATTTTTTTTCCCAGCTGCTCGTTCTTTTAACCTTTTATCACTGACAGTACTTCCCGACCGCTCCACTTCGAGATATGTCTATTCAGTAATGCGCTCATAGTTGGTTCTCGGCGGAGACTTTGGTGGTTTCCTCAGGGCATCGATAGTGCGCTTTGCTTTCACCAGATCTACCTTCTCCTCCGGAGGTGGATGTCTCTTTGCTTTCAACCCTTCAAAGAAGTCGACCACTTCAGCCTGCACGATCTTCGCGTTTTCCTCCTTGGTCCGCTCGTATGGTAACTTCTCTAGAGGCTTGAGAGAAGGACCTTATCTGTATTGCCTCCCGCCTCTGCTGGCTGTACTGCTAGACGCCAGAGCAGACGGAGCGGCTGCGGCGTCTGTCTTCTTTCGTGCTTGCTTACGAGGCGGAGGAGAAGGACTACGACGCGCCAGAGCAGCCGGGGCGGCGGCGGGTCTCTTCCACCCTTGCTGGCGAGGCGGAGAAGGAGGAGGCTGCTGGCTGCTCGGGCGCGCCAGCGCAGGCGGAGAAGGAGGCGGAGTGCCGCCACGCGCCAGAGAAGGACGCCGAGTGCCCTGATCGTCACTCGCCGGAGGAGGAGGCGGTGGAGGAGGCGGAGTGCCCTGACTCGCCGGAGGAGGAGGAGGAGGCGTCCAGTTCGGAAGCTTGATGAACTCCTTCCGCCAAAGGCATGGAGTCTTCAGAGCAGAACCCAGCCGAGTCTCCCCTTCACCAGTAGGGTGGTCAAGCTGGAGGTCCTCAAATCCCTCCGTTATTTCGTCCACCGTCACCCTAGCATATCCTTATGGAATCGAACAACAGTGAAAAGTTGCGCCGGCTTCAGAAGGTCGAACTTGGCCGACAGCCGCCTTGACTTTTAAGTTCTGCCATTGCATCATAAGGTGGCAATTTTGAGCCTCCGTGATAAAATCCACGGGGTAGCTAGCAGGAGCCGTCAAGACATGCTCCGGCTGAAGCAGCTCGGTGGAAGCCACGCTGCTTCTCCGCTGAGATGGCGGGGAAGCTTCGGCAGGTCGTTTTCTGCGATCTGCTTCACGTTCCTCTAGCCCTTGTACCCTTTCGTGCAGCGCCTGCAGTTGGCTCTGTTCCAGTTTATTCCTCCTCTCGTGGGTTTTATAACCCCCTGCGTCCGGAAAACCAACCTTCCACGGAATGGAGCCTGGCGTGCCTCGTGTCCGTCCAGGGTGCTCATGATTCCCGAGGGCCATTGTGAGCTCGTCCTACTTCCTGTCTGGAATGAACGTCCCTTGCTGCGCTGCATCGATATAGTGCCGAAGCCTGTTGACTGGTGTTTTCAGTTGCTCGTCCGTCCAATGGCACTTCCCACAAGGTCCAAGGTTCCGCCAGCCCCAAAGAACCAAGTCCGGCAATGGTCTGGCTAGTTCATTGTCTCTGGTTCGATCCCTTTATCAAGCAGATCATTCTCAGCCTTGGACCACTTAGGCCGGGCTTTGAGGTATCCACCTGACCCCGTGCGATGGTGAAACTTCTTCTACGCAGCATTTTGCTTGTTTGTCACCGACATCTTCTTACTATTTTCCGATGTCATGTGGGCCACAAATGCGGGCCAGTGATCTCTGATCTTCTCATATTTGCCGATGAACTTTGGTGTCTCTTCTTTGTCGACAAACTTTTTCAGCTCTTTCCTCCACCTCCTGAATAGGCCTGCCATCTTCTTAAGAGCACAAGACTTGATTAATTGCTCTTTAACTGGCTTCTCCGGATCCTCCTCTAGCGGTAGGGTGAAATTTGCCTTCAGCTCAGTCCAAAGATCATCTTTCTGCATATCATTGACATAAGACACCTTAGGGTCTTCCTCCTTAGGCTTATACCCTTGGTGGATGCTGATCGGGATATTGTCCCTAACAAGAACCCCGCACTGAGCAGCAAATGCGTTCTTTGTCCGGATGGGTTCAATCGTTTCACCGTCGCGCGCGATTGCTGTGATCTCAAACCTTTCATCCGAGCTCAACTTTTTCTTCGGGCCTCGTCTCCTTACCGAAGTTGTGCTCGATCCGGAGGGCTAGAAAAAACAAGAAAGACGAGAGTTAATTAATATGTGTACATATACCAAAACAATGAATGCATCAATTAGCTAGTCAGCACAGGCTTAACTAATATATATACCTGGCAAGACTCGGTTCGGTCACCGGAGCCGTCATCACGGTCTCCTTCTTGCACCTTCATTGGGTCACCGGAGCCATCCTCATGGTCTCCTTCTTGCACCGGCATTGGGTCAAAGGAGCCATCATAATTTCCTGCTTCTTCACCCTGTCCTTCCAGACCATCGGTGTCATTCAGAAACGATAAGACGGCATCACTTCCATGTGCGATTATCTCCTCCAACATCACTTATGTTGCTTCGTCTCGGGGGGTGTCCATAGTTTCTACAAATATTTACAACATGGCAATTATTATTCAAGCATGACAGATATGGATATATTAGTGGCAAACGTAGAACTAGCTAGATAATCACAGTAAGGAATCATATTAATTAGTGGCCTCGACGCTGCTTCTCTAGGGTTTGGGGTGGCCTCGATAACGCTTCAAGGGTTTGGGGTGGCCTCGACACAACGCTTCAAGGGTTTGGGGTGGCCTCGACGACAACACTCTTTTAACATGGTAAATTTGGGTGGCCTCGAGAGAGTTTGTCGGGTAGGGGCGCGGCGGGAGGGGGTAGGAGACCAACATCGTTTTTTTCTCTAGGGTTTGGGTGTCCTCGAGAGTTTTGGTCGAGCGAGAGGGCCGAGGGGGGTGCTGCCATGGTATAAGTTATCACGGTCGAGAGGGGGTATATATATCGACCGCCCCTCATGTCGAAGTTATCCGGGAGGGGTTATATCGACAATGACGCGACATACATATAGATGGGAAAATAACATTATCGGGGAGGGGGTATATCGACCCCCCCCCTCGTGTTGAACTTATCGGGAGGGGTATATGGACGACGACAGACCCGATAAAACATAAGAAAACGAAGAAGAAATAAAAAGAGGAGAAGAAGAAAGGAATGGAGGAGAAGATCGAAGAAAAAAGAGAAGAAAAAAAAGAGGAGAAGAAGAAAGGAATAGAGGAGAAGAAGAAAAAATAGAAACATTTCTATTTTTTCTTCTTCTCCTCTTCCTTTTCTTCTTTTTTCTTCTTCTTATTTATTTCTCCTCTTCTTCATCTTCTTATTTCCTTTTTCCTCTCATTCTTTTTCTTCTTCTTCCTTCTTAAAAATACATGAAGTAGCATTGCTTGTTTTTTTTAAAATAATGTTCAAATAGAAATTTTAGAAAAAAGTAAAGGTTTTGCCTAATTCATTGTTCATATGAATATTATCGGGGAGGGGGTATATCGACCCCCCCCCCCACGTGTTGAAGTTATCGGGAAGGGGTATATCGACCCCGGCCCCCTCGTGTTGAAGTTATCGGGAGGGGGTATA
>NC_041383.1:683387338-683388088 GCF_002162155.2 Triticum dicoccoides | reverse complement strand
TTGAAGTTATCGGGAGGGGTATATCGACCCCCCCTCGTGTTGAAGTTATCGGGAGGGGGTATATCGACCCCCCCCCCATGTGTTGAAGTTATCAGGAGTTTATATCAACACGACATACGTACATGAAAATAATATTATCGGGGAGGAGGTATATCGACCCCCACGTCCTTCTTAATATCACTTAGCAACTTTTGCAACAATAGGGAGGGGTGCTCCCGTGGTCTAAACTCCGTTTATGCACGATAGAAAATTCTGAAAAAAATACATCTATGATCCCTCGACGTCCCCGCCTCTCTCATAAACAAAAAAATTGTGAATAAAAAAACATCATGTTCTATGAACAAAAAAACATCATATTTCATCCACATCCGTACATACATCATATATGTGATCATCTATGAAAAAACATCGTATTTATAAAAAAAATCATCACATATATATGAACAAAAACAACTATGATAACAAGCATATATATCATCATATATATAAAAATATATGAAAAAAAACAAGCATATATATGAAAAAAAATGCTAGGGAGGGCGCCGACCGGACCAAGGTGAGGAGGACCGCGGGGTCGGCGGCGAGGATGGCGACGGGGCAGTGGGCGCGTGCTCGGGGTAGGGGCGACGTCGACGAAGGGCGAGGCAGGGCGACGGCGACAACGTACAGGGGCGGTCCGGGGCGGCGCGCGTCGGGGCAGGGGCACGGGCGACGATGATGGCGGGCCGGGACGGCGCGCGTAGGGGCAGG
>NC_041383.1:683386345-683387328 GCF_002162155.2 Triticum dicoccoides | reverse complement strand
GCAGGGGCGTGGGTGACGGCGACGACAGGCACGGGCGACGGCGACGGTGATGACGGGCACGGGTGATGGCGACAGCGACGGCGGGGGTGGCGGGCGGCGTCGGGGCAGCCTAGCGGCGTTGGCGTCGTCGGGGCGGCAATTGCAAGATGAGAGTGAAAATTTCCCAAGTGTGAACTTATATAGAAAAGCCTTTAGTCCCGGTTCGTGGCACCAACCGGAACTAATACACCCTTTAGTCCCGGTTGGTGCCACCAACCGGGACCAAAGGCCTCTTTTCAGCAGCCCAAAGGGCGGGAAGCGGCGACCTTTGGTCCCGGTTGGTGGCACGAATCGGGACTAAAGGGGGGGCATTGGTCCTGGTTGGTGCCACGAACCAGGACCAAAGGGTGGCATTGGTCCCGGTTCGTGGCACCAACCGGGACCAATGGCCTTGCACAGCGGCGTGGTGCTGGGAGTTTAGTCCCACCTCGCTAGTTGAGAGCGCCCCGCACCTGTTTATAAGCTCCGCTGCCTCTTCCCACTCGAACTCCTCTGAACTGCAGGCCTATGGGCCTAATCTGACACTGCTTTGCCTGTGGGCCTGCTGGGCCTTCTGTGGGTCTGAATCCTGGCTCATGGTAGGGTTTCTAGTCGTATTCAGGCCTGGGGGCCCAGTAGGAGGCACTTTTTTTGTTTTTTTGTTTTCTTTACTTATTTTTGCTATTTTTATTTTTTTCCAGTTTTTTGTTTTGTTTTTTGCATTACTTATTTTCTTTTGTTTTTTCTTTATTTTTTAATTCTTTTTGCTTTTAGTTTCAGGAAAATTATAAACTTTCTGTTAGTGCCATTAGTTTTCAAATTTGAAAACACTTTTTTTGTTTTTTTGTTTTCTTTCTTGCTTTATTTATTTTATTTTGTTTCTACTTACAACAAAATACTTATTGTTGATATTTTTAATTTTTTCCCATTTTTTGTTTTGTTTTCTGCATTATTTATTTTGTTTT
>NC_041383.1:683294818-683386099 GCF_002162155.2 Triticum dicoccoides | reverse complement strand
TTTTATTTTGTTTCTACTTAGAACAAAATACTTATTGTTGCTATTTTTATTTTGTTTCCAGTTTTTTTGTTTTGTTTTCTGCATTATTTATTTTCTTTTGTTTTTTGCTTTATTTTTTAATTCTTGTTGCTTCTAGGTCAGCAAAATTATAAACTTTCTGTTAGTGCCATTAGTTTTCAAATTTGAAGAGTTAAAATTTGAATTCTTTGAAATTTGTGTGAATCACAAGTTTGTGATTAACTTTACTAAAAAATGAACATAGATGCGCCTATAGAGAAAAATCAACCTAAATTCATAATAAATTTCTATGAATTTTAGAGAAATTCACTATGAATTTAGGTCAAATTCCCTGTATAGGGGCATCTATTTTGACTTTGAGAGGAGCTCAACAAGGCAGAGAGGGACGAGCTTATAAACCGGTGTGAGCGCCCTTCGGTTGGCGAGGTGGGACTAAACTCTGAGCGCAACAAGGACCAACCCATTAGTCCCGGTTTGTGGCACAAACCGGGACTAATGGTCATGGGCCAGGGGCGAGACACATTGGGCCCGGTTCATGCATGGAACCGGGACCAAAAGGTCCAGACGAACCGGGACCAATGGCCCACGTGGCTGCCCTCTTGAGAGTGTTCTTGGTGAGAACATAGTTGACAAGGAGAGAACCGGGATTAATGGTATTACGAGGGCCAAACCATAAGACATTAAAGCATTTCAAATGAACTCTGAAAAAGTTGAAAGTTGGCATGGTATCATAATTTCACCCACATAGCATGTGCATGTACAAAACGGACAATGGTATCATACTCGTCTATTACAAAGTTGGCATGGTATCATCATAATAGTTGCGGGAGAAAGTCTTCACTTTTTCTTCGCTTGTGTCATTTTCTTATTGCGCCGTAACCATGGATAATCTTCATCATTTATCAGGATGTTGGGGTCAGCCTTGACTTTGAAGGGAGGAATTTCAGGAAACTTTTCATAATCTTCAGACATGTCTATCTTGCCCTCCACTCCCACGATGTCCCTTTTTCCTGAAAGAACTATGTGGCGCTTTGGCTCATCGTATGATGTATTCGCTTCCTTATCTTTTCTTTTTCTCGGTCTGGTAGACATGCCCTTCACATAGATAACCTGTGCCACATCATTGGCTAGGATGAACGGTTCGTCAGTGTACCCAAGATTTTTCAGATCCACTGTTGTCATTCCGTATTGTGGGTCTACCTATACCCCGCCTCCTGACAGATTGACCCATTTGCACTTAAACAAAGGTTCCTTAAAATCATGTCCGTAGTCAAGTTCCCATATGTCCACTATGTAACCATAATATGTGTCCTTTCCCCTCTCGGTTGTTGCATCAAAGCGGACACCGCTGTTTTGGTTGGTGCTCTTTTGATCTTGGTCAATCGTGTAAAATGTATTCCCATTTATCTCGTATCCTTTCCAAATCGTAACAGTTGAAGATGGTCCCCTGGATAACAAGTACAGCTCATCACAAATAGTGTTGTCACCTCTGAGACGTGCTTCCAACCAACTGCTGAAAGTCCTGATGTGTTCACATGTAATCCAGTCGTCGCACTGCTCCGGGTGTTTGGAGCGCAGACTGTTCTTGTGTTCATCGACATACGGGGTCACCCAGGTAAAGTTCTGTAGAACTATGTAGTGTGCTTGAGACCAAGAATATCCGTCCCTGCATATTATTGAGTCCCTTCCAAGCGTGCCTTTTCCAGTCAGTCTCCCCTCATACCGCGATTTAGGAAGACCTATCTTCTTAAGGCCAGGAATGAAGTCAACACAAAACCCGATGACATCCTTTGTTTGATGGCGCATGGAGATGCTTCCTTCTGGCCTAGCGCGGTTACGGACATATTTCTTTAGGACTCCCATGAACCTCTCAAAGGGGAACATATTATGTAGAAAGACAGGCCCCAGAATGACAATCTCATCAACTAGATGAACTAGGACGTGCGTCATGATATTGAAGAAGGATGGTGGGAACACCAGCTCGAAACTGACAAGACATTGCGCCACATCACTCCTTAGCCTTGGTACGATTTCTGGATCGATCACCTTCTGACAGATTGCATTGAGGAATGCACATAGCTTCACAATGGCTAATCGGACATTTTCCGGTAGAAGCCCCCTCAATGCAACCGGAAGCAGTTGCTTCATAATCACGTGGCAGCCATGAGACTTTAGGTTCTGGAACTTTTTCTCTAGCATATTTATTATTCCCTTTATATTCGACGAGAAGCCAGTCGGGACCTTCATACTGAGCAGGCATTCAAAGAAGATTTCTTTCTCTTCTTTCGTAAGAGCGTAGCTAGCAGGACCTTCATACTGCTTTGGAGGCATGCCGTCTTTTTCGTGCAAACGTTGCAGGTCCTCCCATGCCTTAGGTGTATCTTTTGTCTGTCCATACACGCCCAAGAAGCCTAGCAGGTTCACGCAAAGGTTCTTCGTCACGTGCATCACGTTGATTAAAGAGCGGACCTCTAGGTCTTTCCAGTAGGGTAGGTCCCAAAATATAGATTTCTTCTTCCACATGGCTGCGTGTCCCTTAGCGTCATTCGAAACAGCTAGTGCGTCGGGACCCTTTCCAAAGATTACGTATAAATCATTGACCATAGCAAGTATGTGATCACCGGTACGCATGGCGGGCTTCTTCCGGTGATCTGCCTCGCCTTTGAAATGCTTGCCTTTCTTTCGACATTGATGGTTGGTCGGAAGAAATCGACGATGGCCCAGGTACACATTCTTCCTGTAGCTTACCAGATATATACTATCGGTGTCAAGTAAACAGTGTGTGCATGTGTGGTATCCCTTGTTTGTCTGTCCTGAAAGGTTACTGAGAGCGGGCCAATCGTTGATGGTCATGAACAGCAACGCCTTTAGGTCAAATTCCTCCTGTTTGTGCTCATCCCACGTACGTACACCATTTCCATTCCACAGCTGTAAAAGTTCTTCAACTAATGGCCTTAGGTACACATCAATGTCGTTGCCGGGTTTCTTAGGGCCTTTGATGAGAACTGGCATCATAATGAACTTCCGCTTCATGCACATCCAAGGAGGAAGGTTATATATAAGGTGTTGTGATTGCTGCTCTGCTCCCCGAAAGGATTAATGCCATCCGCGCTTAAAGTAAACCATACGTTCCTTGGGTCACTTGAAAACTCATCCCAGTACTTTCTCTCGATTTTTCTCCACTACGACCCGTCAGCGGGTGCTCTCAACTTCCCGTCTTTCTTACGGTCCTCACTGTGCCATCGCATCAACTTGGCATGCTCTCCGTTTCTGAACAGATGTTTCAACCGTGGTATTATAGGAGCATACCACATCACCTTCGCAGGAACCCTCTTCCTGGGGGGCTCGTCGTCAACATCACCAGGGTCATCTCGTCTGATCTTATACCGTAATGCACCGCATACCGGGCATGCGTTCAGATCCTTGTTCGCACCGCGGTAGAGGATGCAGTCATTAGGGCATGCATGTATCTTCTGCACCTCCAATCCTAGAGGGCATACGACCTTCTTTGTTGCGTATGTACTGTCGGGCAATTCGTTATCCTTTGGAAGCTTCTTCTTCAATATTTTCAGTAGCTTCTCAAATCCTTTGTCAGGCACAGCATTCTCTGCCTTCCACTGCAGCAATTCCAGTATGGTACCAAGCTTTGTGTTGCCATCTTCACAATTGGGGTACAACCCTTTTTTGTGATCCTCTAACATGCGATCGAACTTCAGCTTCTCCTTTTGACTTTCGCATTGCGTCCTTGCATCGACAATGACCAGGCGGAGATCATCATCATCGGGCACATCGTCTGGTTCCTCTTGATCTTCAGCAGCTTCGCCCGTTGCAGCATCATCATGCACATCGTCTGGTTCCTCTTGATGTTCAGTAGCATCACCGTATTCAGGGGGCACATAGTTGTCATCGTACTCTTCTTCTTCGCCGTCTTCCATCATAACCCCTATTTCTCCGTGCCTCGTCCAAACATTATAGTGTGGCATGAAACCCTTGTAAAGCAGGTGGGTGTGAAGGATTTTCTGGTTAGAGTAAGACTTCGTATTCCCACATATAGAGCATGGACAACACATAAAACCATTCTGATTGTTTTGCCTCAGCCACTTCGAGAAAATCATGCATGCCCTTAATTTACTCGGAGGTGCGTCTGTCACCATACATCCATTGCCGGTTCATCCGCGTGCATTATATATAATTAAGTGTGTCAAAAATCATTACAGAACATCATGAATAGATAATTAAGTGACCAAATTAATAGAAGTTCATCATCACATTAAAACCAAAGTACATACATAGTTCTCATCTAACAACATAAAGCTCTGCAGAGCATCTAATTAAACCATACATTGAAACTATGTAAAACATTTCAATGCAAAAACAAATGCGATCATAAGCGCAACCAAGATAACAACGGATCCAACGGCATAATGATACCAAGCCTCGGTATGAATGGCATATTTTCTAATCTTTCTAATCTTCAAGCGCATTGCATCCATCTTGATCTTGTGATCATCGACGACATCCGCAACATGCAACTCCAATATCATCTTCTCCTCCTCAATTTTTCTTATTTTTTCCTTCAAGAAATTGTTTTCTTCTTCAACTAAATTTAACCCCTCGACAATAGGGTCGGTTGGAATTTCCGGTTCAACAACCTCCTAGATAAATAAAATCTATGTCACATTGGTCGGCATAATTGTCATAAACAATAAATGAACCAAATAGTTATGAAAAGATAATATATACCACATCCGAATCATAGACAGGACGAGGGCCGACGGGGGCGGATACCAAAACCATCGCACTATATAAGATGTAATAATAAAAGTAAGAAAATAATACAAGTATCTATCTAAACATACAAGTAAGAATATTTTTCCTTTCAGAAAGAAGATAAGAACAAGAGGCTCACCATGGTGGTGCCAGCGATGAGATCGGCGCGGGTGATCGACGGCGGTGAAGACGGGGACGGGGCGTGATAGACCGCTAAACCTAGACAAATATTGAGGAAAATGGAGCTTGGAGGTTGAGCTTGGAGAGGAGAAAGCTTAAGTAGTGTGGCTCGGGCATTCCATCGAACACCTTGTGTGCATAGGAGGTGAGCTAGAGCACCACCAAGCCCTCTCCCCCTCGGCGGCCAGAAAAAACAGAGCAGTGTGCTCTACTCTTATGTGAGGGGGTATATATACGCACCTCATAGGTCCCGGTTGGTGGCATGAACCGGGACTAAAGGGCAGCCTTTGGTCCCGGTTCAAGCCACCAGCCGGGACCAATGTGTTGGGGAATGTTGCAGAAAATAAAAAATTTCTACGCTTCACAAAGATCAATCTATGGAGTCATCTAGCAACGAGAGAGAGGAGTGCATCTCCATACCCTTGTAGATCGCGAGCCGAAGCATTCAAGAGAACGGGGTTGAGGGAGTCGTACTCGTCGTGATCCAAATCACCGAAGATCCTAGTGCTGAGTGGACAGCACCTCCGCGTTCAACACACGTACGGTTGGGAAGACATCTCCTCCTTCTTGATCCAGCAAGGGGGAAGGAGAGGTTGATGAAGATCCAGCAGCATGACGGCGTGGTGGTGGATGCAGTAGCGATCTCGGCAGGGCTTCGCCAAGCTTCTACGAGAGGGAGAGGTGTAGCAGGGGGAGAGGGAGGCGCCAAGAGCATGGGTGTGGTTGCCATCCCTCCCCCCTCTATATATAGGCCCCCTAGGGGGGCGCCGTCCCTAGGAGATGCAATCTCCAAGGGGGGGCGGCGGCCAAGGGGTGGTTTGCCCCCCAAGCCAAGTGGAGGCGCCCCCCACCCCTAGGGTTTCCAACCCTAGGCGCAGGGGGGGCCCAAGGGGGGTGCACCTTCCCACCAGGGGCTGGTTCCCCTCCCACTTCAGCCCATGGAGCCCTCCGGGATAGGTGGCCCCACCCGGTGGACCCCTGGAACCCTTCCGGTGGTCCCGGTACAATACCGGTGACCCCCGAAACTTTCCCGATGGCCGAAACTTGACTTCCTGTATATAATTTTTTACATCCGGACCATTCCGGAACTCCTTGTGATGTCCGGGATCTCATATGGGACTTCGAACAACTTTCGGGTTACTGCATACTCATATCTCTACAACCATAGCGTCACCGAACCTTAAGTGTGTAGACCCTACGGGTTCGGGAGACATGCAGACATGACCGAGACGACTCTCCGGTCAATAACCAACATCAGGATCTGGATACCCATGTTGGATCCCACATGCTCCTCGATGATCTCATCGTATGAACCACGATGTCGAGGAGTCAATCAATCCCGTATACAATTCCCTTTGTCAATCGGTACGTTACGTGCCCGAGATTCGATCGTCAGTATCCCAATACCTCGTTTAATCTCGTTACCGGCAAGTCACTTTACTCGTACCGTAATGCATGATTCTGTGACCAGACACTTGGTCACATTGAGCTCATTATGATGATGCATTACCGAGTGGGCCCAGAGATACCTCTCCGTCATACGGAGTGACAAATCCCAGTCTCGATTCGTGCCAACCCAACAGACACTTTCGGAGATACCCGTAGTGCACCTTTATAGTCACCCAGTTACGTTGTGATGTTTGGCACACCTAAAGCACTCCTACGGTATCCGGGAGTTGCACAATCTCATGGTCTAAGGAAATGATACTTGACATTTGGAAAATCTCTAGCTAAACGAACTACACGATCTTTGATCTATGCTTAGGATTGGGTCTTGTCCATCACATCATTCTCCTAATGATGTGATCCCATTATCAATGACATCCAATGCCCATAGTCAGGAAACTATGACTATCTGTTGATCAACGAGCTAGTCAACTAGAGGCTTACTAGGGACATGTTGTGGTCTATGTATTCACACGTGTATTACGATTTCCGGATAACACAATTATAGCATGAATAACAGACAATTATCATGAACAAAGAAATATAATAATAACCATTTTATTATTGCCTCTAAGGCATATTTCCAACAGTCTCCCACTTGCACTAGAGTCAATGATCTAGTTACATTGTGATGAATCGAACACCCATAGAGTTCTGGTGTTGATCATGTTTTGCCCTAGGGAGAGGTTTAGTCAACGGATCTGCTACATTCAGGTCCGTATGTACTTTACAAATATCTATGTCTCCATCTTGAACATTTTCACGAATGGAGTTCAAGCGATGCTTGATGTGCCTAGTCTTCTTGTGAAACCTGGGCTCCTTGGCAACTGCAATAGCTCTAGTGTTGTCACAGAAGAGTGCGATCGGCCCCGGCACATTGGGTATGACTCCTAGGTAGGTGATGAACTCCTTCACCCAGATTGCTTCATGCGCTGCCTCCGAAGCTGCCATGTACTCTGCTTCACATGTAGATCCCGCCATGATGCTTTGCTTGCAACTGCACTAGCTTACTGCCCCACCATTCAAAATATACATGTATCCGGTTTGTGACTTAGAGTCATCCAGATCTGTGTCGAAGCTAGCATCGACGTAACCCTTTACGACGAGCTCTTCGTCACCTCCATAAACGAGAAACATATCCTTAGTCCTTTTCAGGTACTTCAGGATATTCTTGACCACTGCCCAGTGTTCCATGCCGGGATTACTTTGGTACCTTCCTACCAAACTTACGGCAAGGTTTACATCAGGTCTGGTACACAGCATGGCATACATAATAGACCCTATAGCCGAGGCATAGGGGATGACACTCATCTTTTCTCTATCTTCTGCCATGGTCGGGCATTGAGCCGAGCTCAATTTCACACCTTGCAACACAGGCAAGAACCCCTTCTTGGACTGATCCATATTGAACTTCTTCAATATCTTATCAAGGTATGTGCTTTGTGAAAGACCTATGAGGCGTCTCGATCTATCCCTATAGATCTTGATACCTAATATGTAAGCAGCTTCTCCAAGGTCCTTCATTGAAAAACACTTATTCAAGTAGGCCTTGATGCTGCCAAAAGTTCTATATCATTTCCCATCAAAAGTATGTCATCTACATATAATATGAGAAATGCTACATAGCTCCCACTCACTTTCTTGTAAACGCATACTTCTCCATAAGTCTGCATAAACCCAAATGCTTTGATCATCTCATCAAAGCGAATGTTCCAACTCCGAGATGCTTGCACCAGCCCATAAATGGATCGCTGGAGTTCGCATACCTTGTTAGCATTCTCAGGATCGACAAAACCTTCCGGCTGCATCATATACAATTCTTCCTTAAGATAGCCGTTAAGGAATGCCGTTTTGACGTCCATTTGCCATATCTCATAATCATAGTATGCGGCAATTGCTAACATGATTCAGACGGACTTCAACTTTGCTACGGGAGAGAAAGTCTCATCGTAGTCAACCCCTTGAACTTGTTGATAACCCTTAGCAACAAGTCGAGCTTTATAGATGGTAACATTACCATCCGCGTCCGTCTTCTTCTTAAAGATCCATTGTTTTCTATCGCTCGCCGATCATCAGGCAAGCCTGTCAAAGTCCATACTTTGTTTTCATAGATGGATCCTATCTCGGATTGCATGGCTTCAAGCCATTTGTTGGAATCTGGGCCCGCCATCGCTTATTCATAGTTCGAAGGTTCACCATTATCTAACAACATGATTTCCTGGACAGGGTTGCCATACCACTCTGGTGTGGAACGTGTCCTTGTGGACCTACGAAGTTCAGTAGCAACTTGATCTGAAGTACCTTGATCATCATCATTAATTTCCTCTCTAGTCAGTGTAGGCACCACAAGAACATCTTCCTGAGCTGCGCTACTTACCGGTTTAAGAGGTAGTACCTCATCAAGTTCCACTTTCCTCCCTCTTTCGAGAGAAACTCTTTCTCCAGAAAGGACCCGTTCTTAGCAACAAAGATCTTGCCTTTGGATCTAAGGTAGAAGGTATACCCAATGGTTTCCTTAGGGTATCCTATGAAGACGCATTTTTCCGACTTGGGTTCGAGCTTTTCAGGTTGAAGTTTCTTGACATAAGCATCACATCCCCAAACTTTTAGAAACGACAGCTTAGGTTTCTTCCCAAACCATAATTCATACGGTGTCGTCTCAACGGATTTAGACGGTACCCTATTTAAAGTGAATGTAGCTGTCTCTAAAGCGTATCCCCAAAATGATAGAGGTAAATCGGTAAGAGACATCATAGACTGCACCATATCCAATAAAGTGCGATTACGACATTCGGACACACCGTTACGCTGAGGTGTTCCAGGCGGCATGAGTTGTGAAACAATTCCACATTTCCTTAAGTGCGTACCAAATTCGTGACTTAAATATTATCCTCCACGATCTGATCGTAAGAACTTTATTTTTCGGTCACGTTGATTCTCTACCTCATTCTGAAATTCCTTGAACTTTTCAAAGGTCTCAGACTTGTGTTTCATCAAGTATACATACCCATATCTACTTAAGTCATCAGTGAGAGTGAGAACATAACGATAGCCACCGCGAGCCTCAACGCTCATTGGACCGCACACATCAGTATGTATAATTTCCAATAAGTTGGTTGCTCGCTCCATTGTTCCAGAGAACGGAGTCTTGGTCATTTTACCCATGAGGCTTGGTTCGCACGTGTCAAATGATTCGAAATCAAGAGACTCCAAAAGTCCATCTGTATGGAGCTTCTTCATGCGTTTGACGCCAATGTGACCAAGGCGG
Organism: Triticum dicoccoides; assembly: GCF_002162155.2. NCBI lineage: Eukaryota > Viridiplantae > Streptophyta > Magnoliopsida > Poales > Poaceae > Triticum > Triticum dicoccoides. The sequence continues at coordinate 683,376,417 of NC_041383.1, read as the reverse complement.
CAGTGCCACAGATATGTGGGACTATCATTAGCAATCTTACATCTTTTGGTATTCACACTATGAATATGTGTAACATCACGTTCGAGATTCATTAAGAATAAACCATTGACCAGCGGGGCATGACCATAAAACATATCTCTCATATAAATAGAATAACCATTATTCTCGGATTTAAATGAGTAGCCATCTTGTATTAAACGAGATCCAGATACAATGTTCATGCTCAAAGTTGGCACTAAATAACAATTATTGAGGTTTAAAACTAATCCCGTAGGTAAATGTAGAGGTAGTGTGCCGATGGCGATCACATCGACCTTGGAACCATTCCCGACGCGCATCGTCACCTCGTCCTTTGCCAGACTCCGCTTATTCCGCAGCTCCTGCTTTGAGTTACAAATATGAGCAACGGCACCGGTATCAAATACCCAGGAGCTACTACGAGTACTGGTAAGGTACACATCAATTACATGTATATCACATATACCTTTAGTGTTGCCGGCATTCTTGTCCGCTAAGTATTTGGGGCAGTTCCGCTTCTAGTGACCCTTCCCTTTGCAATAAAAGCACTCAGTCTCAGGCTTGGGTCCATTCTTTGGCTTCTTCCTGGCAACTGGCTTACCGGGCGCGGCAACTCCCTTGCCGTCTTTCTTGAAGTTCTTCTTACCCTTGCCTTTCTTGAAACTAGTGGTTTTATTGACCATCAACACTTGATGTTCCTTCTTGATTTCCACCTCCGCTGATTTCAGCATTGAAAATACTTCAGGAATAGTTTTCACCATCCCCTGCATATTGTAGTTCATCACAAAGCTCTTGTAGCTAGGTGGGAGCGACTGAAGGATTCTGTCAATGACCGCCTCGTCCGGGAGGTTAATGTCCAGCTGGGACAAGCGGTTGTGCAACCCAGACATTTTGAGTATGTGCTCATTGACAGAACTATTTTCCTCCATCTTACAACTATAGAACTTGTCGGAGACTTCATATCTCTCGACCCGGGCATGATCTTGGAAAACCATTTTCAGCTCTTCGAACATCTCATATGCTCCGTGTTGCTCAAAACGCTTTTGGAGCCCCGGTTCTAAGCTGTAAATCATGCTACACTGAATGAGGGAGTAATCAGCAGCACGTGACTGCCAAGCGTTCATAACGTATTGGTTCTCTGGGATGGGTGCTTCACCTAGCGGTGCTTCTAGGACATATGCTTTCTTGGCAGCTATGAGGATGATCCTCAGGTTCCGGACCCAGTCTGTATAGTTGCTGCCATCATCTTTCATCTTGGTTTTCTCTAGGAACGCGTTGAAGTTGAGGTTGACATGAGCGTTGGCTATTTGATCTACAAGACATTTTGCAAAGGTTTTTAGACTAAGTTCATGATAATTAAGTTCAACTAATCAAATTATTTAATGAACTCCCACTCAGATTAGACATCCCTCTAGTCATCTAAGTGATACATGATCTGACTCAACTAGGCCGTGTCCGATCATCACGTGAGACGGACTAGTCATCATCGGTGAACATCTCCATATTGATCGTATCTTCCATACGACTCATGTTCGACCTTTCGGTCTCTTGTGTTCCGAGGCCATGTCTGTACATGCTAGGCTCGTCAAGTTAACCTAAGTGTTTTGCATGTGTAATTCTGTCTTACACCCAGCACGTTGGAATCTATCACACACGATCATCACGTGGTGCTTCGAAACAACGAACTTTCGCAACGGCGCACAGTTAGGGGGAACACTTTCTTGAAATTATTATGAGGGATCATCTTATTTACTATCGTCGTTCTAAGCAAATAAGATGCAAAAACATGATAAACATCACATGCAATCAAATAGTGACATGATATGGCCAATATCATATAGCTCCTTTGATCTCCATCTTCGGGGCTCCATGATCATCTTCGTCACCGGCATGACACCATGATCTCCATCATCATGATTGTAAGTGCATCTAGTGCCCCTTAGTGATTTTGGTGTATTGAAGACTTATAGGTTAAGGGACTAATGCGTTTGTGAGTGTACACAGGTCTATAAGTCTATGAGGAGTTTGATATTTATAGAGAAAGTCGACCCCTAAAATTGAATATCTTCGACTGAAGATTGTGGTATTCCTGTAGACTTTGAAAGTGAAGAAATTGGTGTGTCCGTGAAGACTTGATATTCATGCGAGGAATATGAAGCTTGAAGACTTTTGTTTTCATAGTTTTGTTTTTCTCTTTCTTGAGTCATAGGAAACACCGTACTGTTAAAGGGGGTCGAGGAAATACTAAGGAAAAATTTCCAAGTGATGCTCAACTCAAAATCCTAAACCTACCAAACCCTTCGAGTGAAGTCTTTGGAAATCTCATACAGTTCAGTCACTTTCTTCAGTGACAGAGACGAAGTTCTTCTGGTCACTGAGGAATTTGTTCTGACTGAGGAGTTAGGACTTCGCCAGTGCGGATTGCCTACACAGTGAGGAACATGATAGCCCTGAGGAATTTGGAAGTCAAATTTCTGACCGTTGCTGTGCTGCGTGCCAGTTGTCCCAAAATATCTTATCCACCTAACGGTCATATCAGATAAGGGCATTTATGTCTTATCATGTCGGGCTGCTCCCTAGGCTATAAATAGCCGCCCCCTACAACCACTAGCTGGTTGGCTGCTCTGAGAGAAACTGACACTTGTCATTTGAGAGCAACCCATCCTCCGAGGACTTCGAGCGAAAATCATCGAGTGAGGAAAAACCCAAACCCAAACACCTACAAACCCCAAAGTGATTGAGCATCACTAAAGAGATTGATCCTGCGTGGATCCGACGCTTGTTACCTTTGTAGACTGTGCTTCTTCCAGACGGTTAGGCGTCATGGTCTAGAGCATCCAAGAGGAATTGTGGATCGCCGAGTGACCTAGTCTGTTAAGGTTTGGAAGTCGCCTGAAGACTTACCACGAGTGATTGGACGAGGTCTGTGTGACCTTAGTTCAAGGAGAATACGGTGAGGACTTGGTGTCCTGAGCTGCGTGCTCAGCGACTGGGTGTCCGGGACTGTGTGTCCTCGAGTTTAAATACTTAGCCGCTCCAACCAGACGTACAACTGAGATAGCAGTTGGAACTGGTCTACCAAATCATTGTCTTCACCAACCTTACTGGTTCTATTTCATCAACTCTTTCATTTCTTCATTACTGTGTTGAGTGATTGTTCATATCTGTGTTTGAAGACTTTGACTGAAGACTTTCTCAATTTCCTCAGTTCAATTTCTTCAGTCTGTTTGTCTTCATCTTGTGTTATCCTGTGTTTACGCTTTCTGTACTCTGTGCGTGTATTCATTTCATCATGATGACCATGCCTGTATTCTGTTATGCTTACCTCTGAGTACTTATTCCGCTGCAAGTAGTTCTTCGCTAAGGAATTTCCTCACCGGCAAATTCCTCAGTGAAGAATTCATAAAAATCATCTATTCACCCCCCCCCCTCTAGTCGATATAACGCACTTTCAATTGGTATCAGAGCAAGGTACTCCATTATTCTGTGTGATTTTGGTTTAACCACCTGGAGTTCTAGTTATGTCGACCGCAGGTATGATCAAGGTCTCCATTGGGTGTCCTACCTTCGATGGCACGGACTACCCCTACTGGAAGAATAAGATGCGAATGCATCTTGAAGCAATTGACAACGATCTCTGGTACGTTGTGGAAAATGGCGTTCCCTCAGTCACACCTTCCCTGAATGCTACTGATGTGAAGAGATTCAAGCAACTCGATTCTCAAGCGAAGAATATCATATGTGGTCATCTGAGTAAAGGGCAGTATGGTAGAGTGAGTACTTTGGAAACTGCTAAGCTTATCTGGGATAGGCTCTCCAAAGTAAACGAAGGAGTCTCAACTCAATGTGACTCTCGTGTTGACGTTCTTCTCAATCTCTTCAACCGCTTCAAAAGACTCGACAATCAAAATGTTTAGCAAACCTTCGATCGCCTCACTGATATCTCAAATGAGCTTCAAGCGCTCGGTGCCACTAATATCACCGACCATGAGGTGGTGAAGAAATTGCTGAGATCACTTGATTCTTCATTTGACACTCTGGCACTGATGATTCAAGAGCGCGCTGATTACAAGTCACTAGATCCGGCTGATATCCTCGAGAGGCTAAATACTCATGAGTTCCAGCTTGCTGAAAAGAGAGATCGCTATGGTTCAAGCTATGGCAAACCACGTGCCCTGAAGGCCAAGGCTGTGTCTGAATCTGAATGTGAAGACTCTGGTAGTAGCCTTGGTGATCCTGAAGAATTGAGCCAGGAGCTAGCATGCTCGTGAAGAAGTTCCAGAAGTTCTCAAGATGTGGTTGCTTTGGAAAATCCTCAAGGAGCAGCGATTCCTCATCAAGTGACTATAAGAGAAGGTTATGCCACAAATGCAAGAAGCCTGGTCACTACATCCAAGATTGTCCTTAGTGGGACAAGGAATTAAAGAAGAAGAAATACAAGGATTACAGTTCTGATGATGCCAAGAAGAAGAAGAAATCTTCAAAGTCTTCATCATCAAAATCCTCAAAGTCTTAATCTCACAAGAAGATCAGCTCCAAGAAGGCTCGGGCATTCATTGGCAAGGAAATGGACTCTGAAGCTGAATCTAAGGAACATGAGGAAGAGAAGGCATCCGAGGAGTCTGAGTCAGGTGTGGCAAGTCTAGCTCTTGCTACCACATTTGTCAGCAAGTCTATCTTCAACTCTGAAGAAAATGGCAACACCAACAACGCTGATGAAGATAATGATGACTACGCTCCCACCTATTGCTTCATGGCAAAGGGTGCCAAGGTAACAAAATACCCCTCCTCTGAATCTAGTGAGGATGAATCTGATGAAAATCTTAAGCCTAGCTACTCTAAACTTGCTAAGATTGCTGTGAAACAACAAAAGGCTATTGAAAAACTTCAAAACATGCTAGATAAAAGTGATGATATGTTGGGTGATGAAATGGACCGCACTAAAGACTTAACTGAAAATCTTCAGAGACTTCAGTCTAAGTTTGACAACCTTCAAAGTCATCATAACAATCTCTTATCTCATCACGAGAAGCTTTCTTATGAATTTCTTCAAAGAAAGCAAGATCTTGAGAAGCTAAGAGTGAGTTATGAAGATCTCCAGAAGGATCACGATTCATTACTTGCTCAACAAATCAGCGCTACTCAAGAAGAATTTGTTCCTCCATGCTTAAAATGCATTGAACGTGAATCTGCTAATTCTTCACCTGAATGTTCAAATGCTTCAACTGTTACAAATTCTTCACCTGCCTCTGCTATCACTAATTCCTCATCTGAGGACATTGCTAGTACTACTAATGATGCAGGGCTGAAGGAATTGTACACTATAGGCATGTACAAAAGCCTCAAAGGGCATCAGATTCTTTGTGATGTGCTCAAAAAGAAGATCCTCAACAGAAACCCTAGGAAAGAGGGTATTGCCTTTGAGAGGAAACTCAATGCTGATGGAACATATTGGAAGCCTGAGCAGTACCCCAAAACCTCATGGGTTGCTGCAAAGGGACCTCGAGTTGATCCATCTAACTTATTTGGCTTCATGTGAATCTCCTCATTCTTCTGATGAGTCATTTGCTCCAACTATAAACTGTTCAAAAATCAGAATGGTGAAGTATTTGCTAGATATGTTGGCACTAACTGCAGGAACGGTTCCCCTATGAAGAAAATCTGGGTCCCCAAAAGTTATGTTGAAAGTCTTCAGGTGAATGTCCTCATGACACCACCAGTGAAGAACAGGAACCCCAGATCTAATTCTTCATATGGACCTAATTCTTCACATGGATCAAATTCCTCAAATGGATCAAAGTCCTCATATGATCATCATCGTGCTAACAACTCTGTTTCGCAGGGTAGAGCTAAGGGCTATGAATATGCGCATTATTCTTCAAATCATTATGTTCATAAGTCCTCGAAGAATTTCTCTGCTTATTCATATGCTTACGCTAACCCCTCTTATGTGAAACGAAATGGATTGGCCTCTATGCCACCTTTCTCATATGGTGCTCGTAGAGTGATGAACTCTTTGCCACCCCATCAGATGTGGGTGGTGAAGAAAAAGAACTAATTTCTTTTGCAGGGTCAGGTCTTCAGACGTGCTTTAACGTCTGAAGAATTTGCTGGGGGCCTGACAAAATGCCTGAAAGGATGTAGGCGAATCATGATGAAATGAACTTTCATTTCACATGTCCTCACACTGCTTATATGTGCTATTGCTTGATGAAATTGAACTGATGAATTTGATGTCATATTCTTCACTGATGAAGTATATGAGTTCGTAAGATGCACTAATTCATCTGTAGGATGATCAGCCCAAAGCAAACGAGTGGGTCCTCGATAGTGGATGTACAAATCACATGACTAGTGACAAGAACCTATTGATGGATGCTCCCTTAACACCGTCACATCTGAAGCACATCATCTTCGCTGACAAAGGCAAAAGTCAGGTATTGGGTCTAGGTAAGGTTGCGATCTCAAAGGATCTACACATGGACAAAGTCATGCTTGTCGAGTCCTTAGGATACAACCTCATGTCTATCTCAATGCTTTGTGATCTCGATATGGTTGTTGCCTTTGGAAGATATCGATGTGTTGTGATCATGGAAGCTGAGCATTCTAAAGTCTTCGAAGGCTTTAGCAGAGGAGATCTGTATATTGTTGATTTCTCTACAGGACCACAACCAGCCATGTGCTTACTGGCAAAAGCTTCACATTTATCTAACTTTTGTGGGCACTATGCTTTTGTCTCTATCACAGAGCCCACTAAGGTAGATGAAGCATTTCTGGAGCCTGAGTGGATTCAGGCCATGCAAGAAGAATTACATCAGTTCGAGCTCAACAATGTCCGGGAACTGGTCAAACGTCCAGATCCTCGCAAGCATAATATCATTGGCACAAAGTGGATCTACCGCAACAAGCAAGATGAAAATGGCCTTGTGGTGAGGAATAAGGCACGACTTGTAGCTCAAGGCTACACACAGGTTGAAGGAATTGATTTCGATGAAACTTTTGCACCTGTTGCTAGACTTGAGGCTATTCGCATATTACTTGCTTATGCTAACCATCATAATATTATCTTACAACAAATGGATGTGAAAAGTGCATTCCTCAATGGTAAGCTTGAGGAAAAAGTATATGTTGCTCAACCCCCAGGTTTTGAAGATCCAAAGAATCCTAACAAAGTCTTCAGACTCAACAAGGCCCTGTATGGCCTCAAGCAAGCCCCTCGGGCGTGGTATGACACTTTGAAGGAATTCTTCATGAAGAATGGCTTCACACCCGGTTCACTCGACCCTACTCTCTTTACTAAATCTTATGATGGTGAACCGTTTGTGTACCAAATATTCGTTGATGATATTATCTTTGGCTGTACTGACCAACGTTATAGTGATGAATTTGCCTATATGATGAGTGAATAATATCAAATGTCTATGATGGGAGAGTTGAAATTCTTCTTAGTTCTTCAAATTTGTCAACAGCACAATGGCATATTCATATCTCAAGAGAAATACCTCAAGGATGTTCTGAGGAAATTCGGCATGCAAGATTGCAAAGGCGTCAAAATTCCTATGCCCACAAATGGCCATCTATGCACTGATGAAAATGGTATTGACTTCGATCACAAGGTATACCGCTCCATGATTGGTTCATTATTGTACTTATGTGCATCTAGGCCAGTTATAATGCTTAGTGTTTGCATGTGTGCCCGATTTCAAGTTGCACCGAAGGAATCACACCATAAGGCTGTGAAGCATATTCTTCGATATCTAGATCACACACCAACACTAGGATTATGGTACCCCAAGGGCTCTACTTTTGATCTCATTGGATATTCTGACTCTGACTATGCTGGTGATCGTGTGGACCGCAAGTCAACATCTAGTACTTGTCATTTCCTCGGACGATCTTTGGTCTATTGGTCCTCGAAGAAACAGAACTGCGTATCACTGTCTACTGCTGAAGCTGAATACATTGTTGCTGGTTCTTGCTGTGCTCAACTGCTATGGATGAAGCAAACCCTCAAGGACTACGGCATCAATGTGAAGAATGCGCCTCTCCTATGTGACAATGAGAGTGCAATCAAGATTGCTCACAACCCAGTTCAGCACTCGAAGACAAAGCACATTCAGATTCATCATCATTTTCTTCGTGATCATGTGTTGAAGGGCGACATCTCCATCGAGCACGTGAAGACTGAAGAACAGCTGGCTGATATCTTCGGAAAGCCCTTGGGTGAGAAGAGATTTAGCAAGTTGCAGTGTGAGCTAAATATCTTACAGTCTTCGAATGTTCTTTTGAAAAGGACACACATCCTAACACTTATGCAAAATTGATTACTTAGATGTGCAACACATGAAGAAACGTTTTTCTTCAATCAATGAAGAATAACACTCTAAGTGTGAAGAAATTAATGAAGAATTTGATTCTCAAAACCCTACGACAATTGTACGCGGTGTCTGAAATCATCATTCTTATACGGTGGGTCACGCCACCACCAAAGTTGATTTTTTTAAAAATTCCTCAGTTTTTGAAATTCTTCAGTTTTTCAAATTCTTCAACTTTGCAAAATCTTCACTGATTCAGTCGTTTGTCTTCATTGGCTATATATATATATATATATATATATATATATATATATGGGTTTATGTCCTCTACAGCATTCACTTATGGCTATTTCTTCAAGTTGCATTTTCTGCTAAGTGAATGTGATCGGACCCTTCCCCCTCTATGCTATACTCAACCCAATATATTCACAAATTCTTCATGTGCGTTCTATTTTGAAACTCGTTCAAAATCTTCACTGTGTCCTTGACAGCTGAAGAATTTGTAAACGGAACTTTGAAACTAATCTTATCCAAATTTTTGGTTTTACCGCTCAAACCGTCACATATCCCACGATAGACTTATCTATTCACCCACGATCTAACACGATCTCCACTTCTCAGTACGTGGGTGACACATGTTAGGCGAATGAGAAGGGTCAGGGGCACGTTCGTCCTAAATCTTCGGGCGAACAGTTTTTCACTGTGACTATAAATACCCCCTCACCCCTTCCTCACCTCCTTTACTCCGCTCGACCTCTCTCTCTCTCCTGCTCGAGCTTCTCAAACCCTAGCGCCGCCGCTACTCCATCTTCGCCGGTGAGGCAGAGCTTCACTACCTCGACCTCGTCGCCGTCATACTCGCGCCGACCGCAAAAATCTTCACTCAGCCGCCGCCGTAGCCGTCTTCCTCCGCCAAGTTAGGGCGTGTAAGATCTACACCGATGAACTTCACTGTTCTACTTCACAGTTCGTCGTGTTCTTCATTCAGGGTAATTAAAAGTTACTTTTACTACCCTCTTTTGATTCGAAATTTCACAACAAAATCTTCAAAGGTGTTTTATTCTTCAAATCCTTACACACAAAACACCTCACTAGTCAACTAGTCTTGATTCGTTTCTCTAAGCATCATTTTTCTTCAAGATTCCTCAATTGTGTGGATCACCGATCTATACAACACTCGAACCTAAGACAAAGAACGCTTAGTGAAATTCTTCAAGGCTCGTCTGGTTAAATTCCTCAAACTTGTTCTTTTTGAAAAACCTTCTGAGAACGCATATGACCTCTCCAAATTCCTCGCAACTATACTCTGTTCACAGGTACTCATGTCCGCTGCTGAATCACTAGGTTCTCATCAACTTAACTCATTTGCAGCGTTCCTCGAAGAAAATTTGCACACTTCTTCAGAAAATTCCATTGTTCAAATTCCTCATCTGAAGAATATGGCTGACGGTAAGAAGCCGCAGAAAGGAGGAAAGAAGCCTGAGGTCATGACTGCTTTTGAAATACCTGAGGCCACCTATGCTGACTATTGCACACCTGATGAAGCTAAGTTCGGAAAGGAAAATAAAAATCAGCGCAAGGTGCGCATACAAAAGATTGAAAGGAGATGGGCAAGAGAATGGAGGGAGTACAAATATAACTCCAAAGTATATGAAGAAAATTCGCACTTAATCCTCCATGCCCAAGAGCTCCATTGGCACCTGGCCAAGTAGCTGACCCCACCAGCATCAAGCGTGGTGAGGATTTTCCTGAAGAATGGGCCAAACGCCAAGCCAAGTTGGCGAGACATGCCAAAGAAGCAATGAGGAAATTCAATGAAGACTCTCCTGCTGCTACTGCCACTAAGGCCTCTGTCAAGCCTAGAAAATCAATGGCAAAGAAGCCCGCTCACAAGACAAGTGCTTCACCAACTATGCCCTCACGGCCAAGTACCTCAGCAATGCCCTCATGGCCAGAATCTTCAAAGCCCTCACGGCTAGTTCCTCATGCTGCTCCTGCTCCTCCAAAGTCCTCTGCTCCTCCTCCAAAGTCCTCAGCTGCTCCTACAAGGTCCTCAATACATGCACATCTGTCCACGTGCCAAAGGACAACAGGCATCTCTATTGCCTCTAGTGCCTCGGCAAGTTCCTCAGCTGCACCAAAATCTTCATCAGGCCCCACTCTGCTGAAGACAAAGGCAACGGCTGGTCGAGGTCCTCGGCCAAGTCCAAAGAAGAAACAGGTTGCCTTCCAAGTGCCATCTGACGATGAAGCTGATGATGATGAACTTGCAGAAATCATCAGAGACCGACAAGAAAGGGCCACTAGAGCCAAAGGCACAAATGTGCCACTACTTTTGGATCCATGGGCGATCCTTGATTATATTGATCTCTGGCACAAGAATCCAAATACTCCTATGCCTGATTTCAATCTGACTCCTAGTCAAAGTCACATGCTGACCCATTTCATCACTGAAGAGAAATGGAAATTTGAGAAGGCCAGGCAGATCAAGAAGGCTCGGTTTAGAAAGGAGAAGTTCCTGAAGAAATACGTTGTCAATATGACAACTGATGAACTCCTCAAGATCCAAGCTGAAATCAAAGCCCTCAATGATGATTTCAATGCTTACTATGCTGATTGGCAAGGAGCCAAAGTCAGGTTTGTGAAACTGACTGAGAAGTTCACCAATGTTGTAGCCCATCGCAACAAGAAATTCCTCAAGCTGAAGCATCTGCTCAGCCAACTGAAGAACATGACAGCACTGCTGATGACATTCAGGCTGCTGATGAAAATGCTAGTTCCAGGGCTGATGACTCCATTCTAGCCGCTGAAGAAATTGTCAGGGCATCCACTAGTGGTGCGCCTGAAGAAACTGAAGAAGTTAGGGCAACTGCATCAGTTGCGCCTGAGGAAAATCAACCAGATTCCTCAGCTCCTCCTGTGCCTACACCAACTCCTACCCTTCCATCTGCATTAGATGTGAGGAAGACCAAGGCAGCAGAGCGAGCTGCAGTGAAGAAAAGGAAAGCATCAACTGCTTCAGAATCTTCAGCTCCGAAGAATATGAAGCCTTTGACAAGCTCGATTGAAAATCCAATTGATGTTGTTTCGATTTCCACCAGGACATCAAAGGACCTTGTTCCTTTTGGTGAAGAATATGTGATCCCAAGCGGATTTGATGAAGAACCTCAATTTGCTGCTTCGTCAGAGCAGATTTATGAAGAAATTGAAGTGGATACGATCCCTTCAACGACTGTTACTTCCTCGCCAATGCCTCAGTTCACAGCTGAAGAGGCTGGCGTTGAAGAAAATGAAGATGAAGTCGTGGACATTGGCTGCACAACGCCCGTGATGAATGATGACTTTTGGGAAAGTCAGCACCCCAATTCTCCACTCTTCACTCCAATTCAACAAATACCTCAGTCCCATGCACCAACCGTTCAAATGGGCTCTGAAGAAACTCATCCCACCTTGTCTGTGCATGAAGAAATTCCAGCCACTAGTGCTGAAGAAACTGTTGTTGCTGATCCTTTGAACACGCAGACTGCCACTGGAGAGGAACCAGAAATTCCTCAGCCTGAAGAACCTGATATTGCGATTCTTGAGGTTGTGATGCAACTCACTGACACACCTCTGCCCAAGCCAAAGGATCCATTCTCCAAGAAGCAAAAATTCAAGGCTGAAGATTTCTTCAGCGAACATGTGTTCTTCACAGATTACAACCCCTATGATTCTGCTCGCATAAGGAAGAGGCGTTTCTGGACTGCTAGTCAAGAAAATTTCTATTCCTTAGTACTGTTCAACAAAGACAAAGTCTTCGATCATGAACATATTCCTCATGTGGACATGGAATCTCTGCCGTGCTTCGAGCCAGTCCTCAGTGTTCTTCACGATGCTGGATTGCTAAATTTCTGCACTGACATCTGTGATTGGAATAAAGAACTCATTCTTCAATTCTTTGCGACGCTGCACATCACAGGAAACTCTAAAGATGTGAATTCATGGGTACTAGACTGAATGTCTGAAAATACTCACTACAAGGCACCAGCTACTGAATTGCTTTGTGTCTTACCACTTAGTCCTCCTCTTGACGGTGCACGTTGCGTCTACAGTGAACCTGAGCTTTCAAATCATTACATGCAAGTGTTGATGAAGCCTTTGAAGCCAGGACAGACTCCTCGAACTAAATTCCTCGTCAAGGAATTACTCTATGTGCCTCGGATTGTCTATCGTATTCTGACGAAGACAATGAGTCCTATCAAAGGCCATGACTCAAATGATGAATAAGTCGTTGGCATCATGAAGAATATGCTTTTCAACATCATTCATGGCGTTCCCGTCAACTTCCATGATTTCTTCATGAGGACTCTGGTGAATATTGCTATGTCACCATTTGAGCTGAAGCCTTATGCACCATGGATTATGAGATTCATCGGGACAAGGTCTTCACTCAATTACAAGGCTGATACTCTGAACCATGGCAGCTACTTGCCTCCAATTGAAGTCCTCAAACGGACATATTCCTCAGCTGATGACAAAGGCAAGGCAACTGCTCTGATAGATGAAGGCATTCGTCCATTGGATGGTCAATTCCGCAAAGCTGCATCCTACTCCACCAATGATGACTCTGCCACACATGATTCTGCCGCTAAGCAAAATCCTCAAGCCACAGCACCCAGGGTGATGACTGGTCGTGAGTTACTCCTCAGTCTTCATCAGAAGGTTGATCGAAATCATAAATGGGTCAAGCGTCAGTTTGGTTCAATTCTTCACAACATGACATCAACACACAATGCAGTGAAGAAAAACCAATACTACCTCCATGAAACCTTCAACCATACCTGGGTTGTTCTATCTCATGTCTACAGCGCTACAGATCTGAAGAATATGGGTCTCAAGGAAGAATTTGACTGGTCTGCACCTTCACCGAAGAAATTCAAGAAGGTCAAGGTTCCTTCCTTGGTGGCCAGCTCCTATTCTTCATCGCGCGACACTGATGAAAATGAAGACTTGGATGACACTGTGGCAGGCCCTACTACGACAAACAACCCCGACAACACTAATGCTCCTCCATCAACTTGATATTCTTCAGGGGCGTTAGTCCTCAGTTTCGATCCTTTTGGTCATTCGATGACAAAGGGGGGGAAATTTGAGTTAGTCTTCAAGCGGGTCTATTATATGGGCGCTTTTGCTAAAGTTACAATTCTCGTTCTTCTGAAACTTTATTTGATCGAGTTGTAAACTTAAACCCGATGGTGCTCTGATACTTTTGATGCACTGTACTTTGATACTCTTGATGCGTTATTCTGCATGCTTATTCCTCATTAATATTATTGCATGCATGCTGAATTTCATCAGGCACCATATCTCATCATGCATTTCAAATTCTTCATATTATATGTCAAATGCATGTATGAATTACAAGATATAGGGGGAGATCTCCATGATTCAACTCTTCAAGTGTGCATTGCTTCAAAAGCAAATTCCTCACTATGCACATCTTCAGGGGGGGTTCTTCTATATCTTGCAATCAAATTCCTCAATATCAGTACTTACACTTCATATGTTTATCCCCGTTGAAAACTTAACCTATATTGTCATCAATCACCGAAAAGGGGGAGATTGTAAGTGCATGTAGTGCCCCTTAGTGATTTTGGTGTATTGAAGACTTATAGGTTAAGGGACTAATGCGTTTGTGAGTGTACACAGGTCTATAAGTCTATGAGGAGTTTGATATTTACAGAGAAAGTCGACCCCTAAAATTGAATATCTTCGACTGAAGATTGTGGTATTCCTGAAGACTTTCATGAAGACTTTGAAAGTGAAGAAATTGGTGTGTCCGTGAAGACTTGATATTCATGCGAGGAATATGAAGCTTGAAGACTTTCGTTTTCATAGTTTTGTTTTTCTCTTTCTTGAGTCATAGGAAACACCGTACTGTTAAAGGGGGTCGAGGAAATACTAAGGACAAATTTCCAAGTGATGCTCAACTCAAAATCCTAAACCTACCAAACCCTTCGAGTGAAGCCTTTGGAAATCTCATACAGTCCAGTCACTTTCTTCAGTGACAGAGACGAAGTTCTTCTGGTCGCTGAGGAATTTGTTCTGACTGAGGAGTTAGGACTTCGCCAGTGCGGATTGCCTACACAGTGAGGAACATGATAGCCCTGAGGAGTTTGAAAGTCAAATTTCCGACCGTTGTTGTGCTGCGCGCCAGCTGTCCCAAAATATCTTAACCACCTAACGGTCATATCAGACAAGGGCATTTATGTCTTATCATGTCGGGCTGCTCCCTAGGCTATAAATAGCCGCCCCCTACAACCACTAGCTGGTTGGCTGCTCCGATAGAAACTGACACTTGTCATTTGAGAGCAACCCATCCTCCGAGGACTTTGAGCGAAAATCATCGAGTGAGGAAAAACCCAAACCCAAACACCTACAAACCCCAAAGTGATTGAGCATCACTGAAGAGATTGATCCTACGTTGATCCGATGCTTGTTACCTTTGAAGACTGTGCTTCTTCCAGACGGTTAGGCGTCATGGTCTAGAGCATCCAAGAGGAATTGTGGATCGCTGAGTGACCAAGTCTGTGAAGGTTTGGAAGTCGCGTGAAGACTTACCACGAGTGATTGGATGAGGTCTGTGTGACCTTATTTCAAGGAGAATACGGTGAGGACTTGGTGTCCTGAGCTGCATGCTCAGTGACTGGGTGTCCGGGACTGTGTGTCCTCGAGTTTAAATACTCAGCCACTCCAACCAGACGTACAACTAAGACATCAGTTGGAACTGGTCTACCAAATCATTGTCTTCACCAACCTTACTGGTTCTATTTCCTCAACTCTTTCATTTCTTCATTACTGTGTTGAGTAATTGTTCATATCTGTGTTTGAAGACTTTGACTGAAGACTTTCTCAATTTCCTCAGTTCAATTTTTTCAGTCTGTTTGTCTTCATCTTGTGTTATCATGTGTTTACGCTTTCTGTACTCTGTGTGTGTCTTCATTTCATCATGATGACCATGCATGTATTCTGTTATGCTTACCTCTGAGTACTTATTTCGCTGCAAGTAGTTCTTCGCTAAGGAATTTCCTCACTGGCAAATTCCTCAGTGAAGAATTCATAAAAATCAGCTATTCACCCCCCTCTAGTCGATATAATGCACTTTCAATGATCTCCATCATCGTGTCTCTGTGAAGTTGCTCGCCAACCATTACTTCTACTACTATGGCTAACGGTTTAGCAATAAAGTAAAGTAATTACATGGCGTTGAATCATTGACACGCAGGTCATACAATAATTAAGACAACTCCTATGGCTCCTGCCAGTTGTCATACTCATCGACATGCAAGTCATGTTTCCTATTACAAGAACATGATCTCATACATCACATATATATATCATTCATCACAACTTTTGGCCATATCACATCACAAGGCACATGCTGCAAAAACAAGTTAGACGTCCTCTAATTGTTGTTGCATGTTTTTACGTGGCTGCAATAGGGTTCTAGCAAGAACGTTTTCTTACCTACGTAAAAGCCACAATGTGATATGCCAACTTCTATTTACCCTTCATAAGGACCCTTTTCATCGAATCCGCTCCAACTAAAGTGGGAGAGACAGACACCCGCTAGCCACCTTATGCAACTAGTCCATGTTAGTCGGTGGAACCTGTCTCACGTAAGTGTACGTGTAAGATCGGTCCGGGCCGCTTCATCCCACGGTACCGCTGAAGCAAAATAAGACTAGTAGTGGCAAGAAAGTTGACAACATCTACGCCCACAACAAATTGTGTTCTACTCGTGCAAAGAGAACTACGCATAGACCTAGCTCATGATGCCACTGTTGGGGAACGTTGCAGAAAATAAAAAATTTCTACGCTTCCCCAAGATCAATATATGGAGTCATCTAGCAACGAGAGAGAGGAGTGCATCTACATACCCTTGTAGATCGCGAGCGGAAGCGTTCAAGAGAACGGGGTTGAGGGAGTCGTACTCGTCGTGATCCAAATCACTAAAGATCCTAGTGCTGAACGGACAGCACCTCCGCGTTCAACACACATACGGTTGGGAAGACGTCTCCTCCTTCTTGATCCAGCAAGGGGGGAAGGAGAGGTTGATGAAGATCCAGCAGCACGACGGTGTGGTGGTGGATGCAGCAGCGATCTCGGCAGGGCTTCGCCAAGCTTCTACGAGAGGGAGAGGTGTAGTAGGGGGAGAGGGAGGCGCCAAGAGCATGGGTGCGGCTGCCCTCCCTCCCCCCCTCTATATATAGGCCCCCTAGGGGGGCGCCGGCCCTAGGAGATGCAATCTCCAAAGGGGGGCGGCGGCCAAGGGGTGGCTTGCCCCCCAAGCCAAGTGGAGGCGGCCCCCACCCCTAGGGTTTCCAACCCTAGGCGCAGGGGGGCCCAAGGGGGGGTGCACCAGCCCACCAGGGGCTGGTTCCCCTCCCACTTCAGCCCATGGGGCCCTCCGGGATAGGTGGCCCCACCCGATGGACCCCCGGGACCCTTCCGGTGGTCCCGGTACAATACCGGTGACCCCCGAAACTTTCCCGATGGCCGAAACTTGACTTCCTATATATAATTCTTTACCTACGGACCATTCCGGAACTCCTCGTGACGTCCGAGATCTCATCCGGGACTCCGAACAACTTTCGGGTTACTGCATACTCATATCTCTATAACCCTAGCATCACCGAACCTTAAGTGTGTAGACCCTATAGGTTCGGGAGACATGCAGACATGACCGAGATGACTCTCCGGTCAATAACCAACAGCGGGATATGGATACCCATGTTGGCTCCCACATGCTCCTCGATGATCTCATCCGATGAACCACGATGTCGAGGATTCAATCAATCCCGTATACAATTCTCTTTGTCAATCTGTACGTTACGTGCCCGAGATTCGATCGTCGGTATCCCAATACCTCGTTTAATCTTGTTACCGGCAAGTCACTTTACTCGTATCGTAATGCATGATCCCGTGACCAGACACTTGGTCACATTGAGCTCATTATGATGATGCATTACCGAGTGGGCCCAGAGATACCTCTCTGTCATACGGAGTGACAAATCCCAGTCTCGATTCGTGCCAACCCAACAGACACTTTTGGAGATACCCATAGTGCATCTTTATAGTCACCCAGTTACGTTGTGACGTTTGGCACACCCAAAGCACTCCTACGGTATCCGGGAGTTGCACAATCTCATGGTCTAACGAAATGATACTTGACATTTGGAAAATCTCTAGCTAAACGAACTACACGATCTTTGAGCTATGCTTAAGATTGGGTCTTGTCCATCATATCATTCTCCTAATGATGTGGTCCCTTTATCAATGACATCCAATGCCCATAGTCAGAAAACCATGACTATCTGTTGATCAACGAGCTAGTCAACTAGAGGCTTACTAGGGACATGTTATGGTCTATGTATTCACACGTGTATTACGATTTCCGGATAACACAATTATAGCATGAATAACAGACAATTATCATGAACAAAGAAATATAATAATAACCATTTTATTATTGCCTCTAGGACATATTTCCAACACAATGGTGGTGGGCCAGGAGCGAGGTCCATTGGTCCCGGTTCGTCCCACCAACCAAGACCAAAAGGGCCAGATGAACCGGGACCAATGGCCCACGTGGCCCGGCCGGTCCCCGGGGCTCACGAACCGGGTCCAATGCCACCATGGGTCCCGGTTCTGGACTGAACCGGGACTAATGGGCTGACCCGGCCTGGACCATTGCCCCCTTTTCTACTAGTGGCAGGCCGCGGCACTAGGCCCGAAGGGGCGACGCAGCGGCAGCGTATGAGGTGGTGCAACCACGGGGACGGCCTCAGGACGGCGGCGGGGACCACATGCCATGGTGCTATGGCCCGAAGGGGCGACGCAACGGCGATGCGGATTGGTGCAGCCATGGGAAGAACCACAAGGCAGCGATGCTGCGGTCCAAAGGGATGACACAGCTGCAGCCTGTTGCTCAATCGGTGAAGGCGCGCTGCACTCCGAGATGATCTTCAATCTTCAAGAGATCTTGCATGTCGCACAGCGTGGGATAGACCGTGTACAAGAGGGTTGATGGGCATGTACGTTCGTACATGAACAACCACACATGCATGGGACACAACATGTGCATGCAGAGGCGTCGCACGGGAGGATTGGCCGGCCAGGGCCAGCGCTCACAGGCAACCACGCCAGCGCGGGCACATGATGTGGACAAGAGGCCGGCGCCTCGACGCGCTAGCGGCCGCCTATCAGCGCAGTTGCGTGCGTGAAGCCCGGGCATTATGCGGCGACCAATTCTGTCCAAGATGATGAAGATGTCAACGAAGCAGACACGTGTTGAGATGACGAATGACGGTGGGCGACGCAAACCGATCTGTAGATCGGATAATCAAAAAAGAGAACGACGATCAAAGTGACCGGCGAGAG
This sequence comes from Triticum dicoccoides, assembly GCF_002162155.2. Classification (NCBI taxonomy): domain Eukaryota; kingdom Viridiplantae; phylum Streptophyta; class Magnoliopsida; order Poales; family Poaceae; genus Triticum; species Triticum dicoccoides. The sequence continues at coordinate 683,357,662 of NC_041383.1, read as the reverse complement.
AGAGAAAAATCCGGATCAAGCGATCGGGAAAATAGACTTTTTAGGGCAGCCGGTCAACATGATCGCGTACGAACCCTAGGTACGGGCGGCGCGGCGCCCGGCGGCAGTCATGGAGGCCGACCGTCCCGGAGGCAGCGCAGAGCGAAAGCGGTGGGCGGCAGCTACGGTTGGATGGGTTAGGTTGATACCATGTTAGAAGGGAGAGGGGGATTGGCGAAATATGATAAATTTATTATTGAGCCTCATGGACATATATATAGGAGTACATGATCATCTTGAAATACAAGGCAAGGTAGAATAATATCCTACGCTATCTTAGCTTTTCTAATAATCACGATACTCAACACTTGTAGCGTCGTCAGACTTGAACGTTGTTGCTGTATGATGGAGATCGATGGATCATGTTGATCAACTCTGAACGGGCATGATCAGTGGATCAATGGCAGAAGTGGGATGGACATTGGCCCCAACTTATTCTCTTTTATTAGGGCATCAGGGGTGTTCGTAGCATTTCTTTCTTCTTCGCTTCTTTGTTTGTTCGTTCTTTTATATATTCTCTTTACTTCACTTTTCTTTTCTTTTTTTAAATATTCAAAATGCACATATTACAAAAATTATTTACTTAAATTTTAAAAACATTCACCGAGTATTTGAAAAATGTTAATGCGGTCTAAAATTATTATTTTTGCAATTTTTAGAAATGCTTGGAGCATAAAAACAATGTTAATGCCATGCAAATAATGTTCACACGTTTCTGAAAAATGTTTCATGATATTTGAGGAAATAATATTATGCAATGTTAAAAAAAATTCTCATATTTTTAAAAATGTTTCATACCATTTATATTTCTTGTTACATTTTAAAAAGTGCACGCATCTTAAAAAAATTGATGACATTTAAAGAAAACATTTATATAATGTTAAAAAATCCGCATACTCTAAAAATTGGTTCACACCGGTACCATGCAAAAAATATTCAAAGTCTATTCTACATGTAGCATGTATTCAAAAACATGTTCAAACATGTATTTGAAAAAAAAATCATGTATTTGGGAAGTATTCAACATACATAAAAAAAGGTTCCACATGCATACGAAGAATGATTGATGTGTATTTAAAAAAATTATCATCATATATTCTAAAAGATGTACAATGTGTATCTGAAAATGTTTCACATGTACTGAAAAAATGTTTTAAAGTGTATTAAAAAAGTTCAATGTGTAACTAAAAATGTTTAACATGTATTAAAAAAGAGTTCAAACATGTTCATGGTGTATTTAAAATATGTGCAACATGTATATGAAAAACACACAAGGTGTATTTAAAAAGTAGATATTTATTTCAAGAAAGAAAAGGAATAAATATGAAAGAAAAACAAAAATAGGTAAAGGAAAACACAAAAAATAGAGAGAAAATTCGTGGAACCTTCCTAAAGGCGACCAAAAAGGGTGGAAGGTTCCAACCAAGTGTTCGGAACCTTCCTAGGTACCGCTTCATTGGGCTGGTCCACTCAGCCGACACAGCAACTCGCACTATAGGCGAGTGGAGCTACATCTTGCAATAAACGAGACATAGCTCCCACGGTGAAACGGTGTGCAAGAACCACTCGGCCTATATGCTTTGTTGCAGCCCATAAACTTCTGTACAAATCCATAAACCTCACATCCATATGGCTAGCACGGGCGTGTCTGCTCAACAACTATGTGTTGTTCGTACGGATTCCTAATAGGAATCACATACGTGCCATAACTAGCAGGTTTCCCACTTAGCGCGTTGGTCGCTGTAGGTTCGCTCCATCCTTTTTCTATCCGTTTCCTTTTTCATGTTCTTTTCTTATTTTCTTTGTTTTTCTCCTGTTTTCTTGTACTTTGGTTTTGTTTGTTTCTCATTGGTTTTTTTTCTCTTTTTTTTTACATATTCTTTAATTCTCCTTTTGGTTTTCCTTGTTTTCTTTGGTTCCCGTTTTGTTTCTTTCTCGGCTTTTATTGGTTATCTTTTTTTTAACACATGTATATTTTTTATTTGTACAAAATGTACAATTTTAGAGTACACGTGAAACATTTTTTAGATACACATTGGAATTTTCTCAAATACATGATGTATATAGGATTTTTAAAAACGTAATGAACATATGTTTTGGAAACGCGGAAAATTTTCATAAAAGGTCCAGCACATTTTTCTAATGGTACAAAACATTTTTTTTAATTATGCAACCAGAATTTGTACCATTTATGCCATTTTTTAGAAAACTTTCTTTCATTTTTTGAAACGTGGGAACATTTTTCATACGCACTACCTGTTTTCTTAACTGTGCTAATAAAAAATGTATGCTAACATTTTCCAAATTTATGATTTTTAATTCTTATTAAGTAAATTTTACTTTTTTGTACTATATTGATTTGAATATAAAAAAAATATTTACTAGCCATGTCCTTCTGGGCCTGGGAATAAGGAGAACATAGCCTCGGCCTCTCTGTCTTGTCTGCAGCGAGATGAAAGAAGTGCTCGCCTCAGGCGTTTCTCAAATAGGCCGGCCCATCACGGCAGAGAGTGCTGGCGCGTCAGCGCACATCCGGTTCTGCTGTTTTTCTTTTATTTTTTTATTTTTTTAATTATATTTCTGAAAATGGTTTCGTGACATTAATTTTAAAATATTCACCACGCATTAAAAAAATCTCTTTAATTTTAATAAATCGTATAATTTATAAAAAATTACGAATTTCAAAATTAGGTTCGTGACATTTTCAAAATACAATATAGTTTTTGCACGTAATTTATAAAATGTTTTCGTACCATTCAAAAAATATTGAACATGTATTTGAAATTTTAAACTTTTATTAAAAAACTTGAAACATATATTTGAAAATACGATCAGTGTGTATGAAAAAAATATTAACATGTATACAAAAAAATGTATAACATGTATTGAAAATTTTTGACATGTATTTGAGATAAAATATACCCAATGAGTATTGATGAAAACCGATAAGAAAACACATAGAAAGTTAGAAGGAAAGGAAATAATATCTCATCGATTTTTTCAAGTGGTTCAAACCGGTCCGTAGAACCTTTCCAAAACCACTGCAGGGAGCTACTTGTTTTTACGTCGACCTGTTAACGGATTGCAGGGTACGTGCAGCGGCTTGGTGTGCATTCCCGTCTGGCTAACAAAATCTTTAATCTTGTATACAAAAGAAAAACTCTTTCCAACAAATGTGCCTAAGAAAAAGTTTGTCAAAGAAACTGTGCCTAAGAAAAATCTGGCCAACAAATCCACTAAAAACGAATTTCTGGCCACCCATTTATTCCGAGCAAGTACAGGTCAAGAGAAAAAAGACAATGCTTACAGTCATACTCCAGAAAGAAGAGTATCCATTGACTGACCAGGACGAGTTGATGGAGTAGCAACCAAGGTGCTACGTAGTGTACTTATACAACGCAAAAGAAAGGGGAAAAGGCAGCACGTCGGACCGCACTAACGTCGATCTCCCACAACACCTCACACGAAAACGACCAAGCATTATTGTAGAATCATTGAGGAGACTAGACTTGAGTCGGGTCGAGCTGGATCGACTTGCGCCGCACGGATCTCTAATCTTCCTCCGCCACCCACTTTGTCCTGCCCTGTGTACCGACCTAGTTTTTCCCGCCCGATCGAGCCGATTACGTGGCCGGCATTACGTCCAGCTTTGCACCCAAGGTGATTAAGCATGCGATATAAGAAGTTTCTCCGATGACTCCTTGTTTGTTGCTACCGGCTCCAAGTACGTACGTGATCGAGATTCGAAAGTGACGAGTGTGGGAAGTGCGACGACGTGTACAAGACACTGCTTATTTGGTTGTGGCGGTGCATTCTCCTTGGTGACCAGTACAGACTTCTCAACCTATGATGACGGGGCTCCAATAATTGCACACGGCGCGGGAAAGGAATGATGTGGTCACTGTCTTAACGGTACAACTTGTGGATCTCGGCCACCTAACCACTGCATATCGTGGCTGCATCCATCGATCGACCAGCACACCGCACACGCACCGAAAGCAAGCAGGAACCAATGTGCGCTTTCCGATGTCCGATCAATCGCATATGCTCTCAGTCATATCTGCACCAGTAGTTGTTTAACTCTTGTAGTGTCGTCCTATGCTATGAGCGGCAGCGCAATTGGTCTAGTCTATTGTGTTGCATCTCACCTTTGTTAATCTTGGCGCTTCAAACTTGTCACCGAGCACTGAAAGAAACTCGAGGAGCTACGTACGTAGGGTAAACTGATCCGGCTGGTTCACTGGAATATTTCAAGTGCAGTAGTTGTCTGACGAAGCTCGAGTATTTCTCTCTGTACAAAGTTTGTACAGTATTCATACCGATGGAACGTCACATGAAGCCACACACACACGTACAGCTTGCCTACTGTAGCCAGGCTCTACAGTTTGTGCAGTAGTACTACCAGTAGTCTTTCTAGCACGTATAGGACAGAGAGCGGCGATAGTGCACACGAGCTCGCCCGCTCCTGTTATACGGGCCAATAGCACAGCGTCTGGTTGGGAGCAGCATTTATGGCGGAAGGAAATGCTGGCGTGTATATGGCAGAGAAATAGTGCGCGTACATGATGGGTCCATATGACGGGGCAACGGAGTTAGTCATTGCCGTGACGGCCGGACCTGATAATGTTCGATTGGTACAGAATGGCGAATGGCCGCAAAAAGTGGGTGGATTCAAGCTTTTCGCCCAGGTAAGCGGTGGATCGACGTGCATGCATGATTGCTTGATTCTTTTACCTGTTTGTACTCACGATGCACTTGGCTTTAGTATCATTTTATTTTCTGCTTGTCAGCAGGTGTTCCTCCTGAAATGGATGGACATTGAATCTGCTCACGGGCCAAAATCACTCTTTTGACTTTGATTGATGAGTTTAGCATGAAATAATCCACATTTGAAAAAAAATCATGATCTGACATTTTTCGCTGCCATCTGCGATGGTTGGGTGGACGAGCTACCCACAGAGTCAATGGCGATAGGATATGTGTCATGCTCGCTGACTACGTTGATGTTGCAAACAACTACCTGTATCAGCTAGCTAATATCAGCCGTCTGCATGCCTGTTGGTAGCTTAAGGATATCTCCAACGGCGTAGATCAAAACGAACACACCAAACGTCTGTGGAAGCGTAAGCGGGGCTTGGATACGGCAACCGGCCATTCAATCTTGTGCATCAAAGTTCGACCATATCTGAAACGGAAATTTAACAAAACTGACGAAACAGAAGTATACATCAAATTTTTCATTATTATTTGGGATAAGTATATTTTTTCGTCCTCGAACTCTTCCAAGAGTTTAGAAATCGTCCCTCAACTTTAAACCGGAGAGTTTTTGTCCCTCAACTATCAAAACCGGATAGTTTTTGTCCCTCATGCCGCTTCGGGCGGTTTTAGTCCGGGATGAACAGTAAATCGGTGAACAGTAAAATCGAAAAAATTAGCAAAAAAAACTGAAATTTTACAGCATCTAATACTCTGGTGCCCAAGACCCGTGCAAAATTTCGTGTTATTTCGACATTCGAGCAGCTCGTGGGAAACAAAAAACTGTAAATATGTACATCGGTGAATATTAAATTCAAAAACATAGCAAAAAACATGAAACTTTTTGGCATCAAAGATGCTCAGGTACGCAAGATGCGTGCAAAAATTCGTGATCAAATGACATACGAGGAGCTCTAGCCAAAAAAAAATAGCGCACTTTAAAAAAATTTGAGCCAAATTTTATTTTTTTGTCACGAGTTCGTACAATGCCCAAACACCACGAAAATTTGCACGCACGTTGCGCACCCAAGCCTCTTTGATGCCAAAAAAACTCATATTGTTTTGAATTTTTTTTGCTATTTTGTTTTGAATTTACTGTTCACTGACGTACATATTTATAGTTTTTTGTTTGCCACGAGCTGCTCGAATGTCGGAGCACCACAAAATTTGCACGTGTCTTGCGCACCAAAGAATCTTCGATGCTATAAAATTTTATATTTTTTTATTTTGTTGCTATTTTTTTCGATTTTACTGTTCACCGATTTAGTGTTCATCCCAGACTAGAACCGCCCGAAGCGGCACGAGGGACGAAAACTATCCGGTTTTGATAGTTGAGGGACGAAAACTCTCCGGTTTAGAGTTGAGAGACGATTTCTAAACTCTCCAAAGAGTTCAAGGATGAAAAATATACTTATCCTTTAATATTTGGACGGAATTTACGGGGACATGGATTTTTTTACATAACAAAAAGTAAAACTATCCTAGTCTACACGACTTTGTTGGACATATGGATGTCCATGCTCCACATCCTTCTCTTTGTCGTCTGCCTCTGGCCGTGGGAGGCCGTCACATATTGGCTAAGGACTATTGTTAAAAACACATATTTTGCTTATTTGTGAGTTTGTAACTGACTACCATTGGCCTATGCATATATATGCTGCTGGTCCTATAACATATACTTCTTGAAAAGTACGCAACCAATTAATTCATTCAGGAAAGATTAATGGCTACAAAGGAAAGCTCTTCCTCCAGGTTATTAACAATGTAGAGTAACTTGAAACAGGAACCGAATTTATGAAAGGAAAAAAAACATGGTAGCTATCACCTGGCCAATGCAACAAAACACAAATGTGCAAACAGACCATGGATTCAGTTTATGGTTTCCTCTATCTCTTCAAATTTTCAAATCAGCAAAATAAAAAGAAAAAAAAAACTATGATCTTGGCTGATTTTGGCACTGACCGTTACCTCATGTATAATTAGGGTTGCAACATGAGTTTCATGTGTAGTAGCACTTGTGTGGTTAATTTTTTTTTTGCAGTGAGTCGAAGCAAAGTGGATAAAATACATTAAAAAAAAGCTATGTGGATTAATACTGCTTTTACTTTCTAATTTATGTACGCTAAAGCAAAGATGGGATTTACATCACAAAATATGTATTTTCAGTTATGTACGCTAAAGTAAAAACATGTTTTCTTCCGACAATAATCCATATCCAATATTAATTAGATGCTCTTTGTTATTGGGGAAAAACAAAGAAAAGAAAAGAATTGCCAGATTGCCACTCTCAAGAATCGAACCCAACACCTCTTCTAGTTTTTTTTTTGAGAATCACACCTTCTAGCATTAAGGTTCGTTCAGAACGTATGCATGTCAAAAGAAAAAAAAGAGAACGTATGCATGTCAAAAAAAAAATCATAACGTATGCCATCTAATGGGCCGTGAGTACAGATTTTATGCAGACGTCGTTTTCACGGCGAGAAGGAACGGCGCTTACTGTGCCGTGGGTCCGGACCAGAGTCCTTAATATGTATGGCGTTGCGTACAGCATTATACCACGTTCAATGCGAGCCCAGTCTCCCATCCCAACGAGAACGAGCGCGCAACGATAACATGTGCAGCGAGGACGAGCACTCCTATGGATTTTCGGTATAGGACACTCGTTTGTCACGACGTGAAGCATACTCGTACACGCAGAGAGACGCACGTGTACGTACGTACGTATCGTACGGTGCGATCTGCAGTGCAGTTATCTGTTGTCGCATGCTAGCCGGCCCATGCCTAGCTGCATAAAGTTTGGGCGGTGACACTGATGGGTGCATGCATATGCGCCGTCGCTTCGTTTGGCCAGGTCGTTGTCAGGTATATCGCGCCCACGCCGCGGGATCATCTCAGGCCAACTCAACCCCGAAACTGCTATGCAGACGACACTACACCGAGCCTAAGGCCAACTCCATTGCGTGACCCCAAACAGACATCCGCTTTGCCCGGATTCTGTCCGTTTGAATAGGGCGATGAGTCATGTCCGGGCCTGTTCTGTAATGCGGTGGTCGTGTGCCCAGCGCGCGGCCGCATCCTTTGGCCTCATCTTGTCCGCCTCCATATTAAAAAGAGAACAACATTTCAAATATCAGCGGCCCTAGTTCACGCCGGCAACAGAGCCAGCGGCCTGCATGTCCTTGCCGGCAAAATGAATAGTTTTATTCGCCGGCAACACAGACAGCCTTCAAAATGAATATGTTTCTCACCGGCACACAGCCAACGGCCTAGCAGGCGACACCCATGCCAGCCTCCAAAAAGAACGGTCACGGCCGATCGGACGACCTAGTTTAGGCCGTCGGCGCCGAACATCTCCTTCTGTCTGGCCTCAAACCAGCTCCTCGTCTTCTCGCTCACCTTGGTCAAGTCCATGCTAATGATTGCAAGGGCCACCTCCTTTACTTTGGTTGCGGCATTGGTGGCCTCGATGTCGAGCTGCCTCTGCCTGGCCTTGACATTGGTGGCCTCGATGTCGAGCTGCCTTTGCCGGGACGCCTCCTCCATGTCGATCTTCCTCTTCTTGGCCGCCTCCTCCATCTCAAGCTTCTTCCTTTGAAGCTCTAGGTATTGCTTCGTTTGCTCGTCCTTGCTTTGCCACTTCTTCTCGTCCCTCACATCCTTTTGAGACATCATGCCATGCAAAGTCTCATGCAGGGCCATGGATGAGGCATCACGTATGTCGTCCACCTTGGAGTTGTTCTTGCCCCTCGGCCTCTTCAACGCCTCGCCATCTTCACCTTCGGCGAACTTGGTCGTCTTCTTGCCTCTTTTCCTTTGAAGTTCACGGTATTGATCCATGAACTTAGGACAATTGTTGATGATCGTCCAACAATGCGTAAGGGTGAATGGCTTGTCATTACGTCGAGCCTTGAATGCTTCCAAAGATTGAAATGCCTACACCACATGATCAACAAGAACCGGACATGCAAACATATACAAGGCCGAAGTCTCATGGCCATAGCAAGGAAAGGACTAGGATGAGGAGAGCATACCATGTCCCCAACGCCGAGATCACTCACGGGTCGTGCTTCAACGCTCTCAAATGCGGCGCAATACTTGTTGCACTCTTGTTGGATGAACAACCACCTCTTTTGAATCGAGGTGATGCCACGGTTGCTTGTAATTTGGTAGGGCTCAAACATCTTCCTTTCATGGAAAGTTTTGTGGACTCTCGTCCAAAAAACTAGGCCCCTTTGTTGCGCGCCCGTCCTCGGATCTTGGCTAATCTCCATCCAACATTGGCAAATCAACTTGTCCTCCTCTTGTGTATATGAACCTGTGCGAATGCTTTTCCTCCACTTTTGTGCTTTCGCACTTCGGGTGAGCTCATCGATGAATAATGGCTCGCCACTAATATCAATGTCATTGCCTTCTTATTCATCACCATCACCTTCGCAATAGATGTCATCGTCTTCATGCCACGAGTCACCATGGTCGTAGTCAGCACGGTCGTCGGCCTCTTCATCGGCAACGTATTGGGCGCGGCCATCCTGACTTTGGGTCTCCTCGGGATCGTAGGCAGGGCCATGCCACCGTTGTAGATCACATCCTCCATGAACTGGTTGTAGAAGGGGTCATCGACCGGCAGCGTTGTTGTTGGCTGAAAGTGCGTTATATCGACTAGAGAGGGGTGAATAGGCGATTTTTATGAATTCTTCACTGAGGAATTTGCTGGTGAGGAAATTCCTAAATGAAGAACTACTTGCAGCGGAATAAGTACTCAAAAGTAAACATGGTAGAACACAAGCATAGTCATCATGATGAAATGAAGACAAGCATAAAGTACAGAAAGAGTAAGCACAGGATAACACACGATGAAGACAAATAGACTGAAGAAATTGAACTGAGGAAATTGAGAAAGTATTCAGCCAAAGTCTTCAAACAGATATGAACAAGCACGCACAACAGAATTGAGGAAATGAAAGAGTTGAGGAAATAGAACCAGTAAGCTTGGTGAAGACAAAGATTTGGTAGACCAGTTCCAACTGCTGTCTCAGTTGTACATCTGGTTGGAGCAGCTGAGTATTTAAACTCGAGGACACACAGTCCTGCACACACAGTCCTCATCGTATTCTCCTTGAGCTAAAGTCACACAGACCTCACCCAATCACTCGTGGTAAGTCTTCAGGTGACTTCCGAACTTTCACAAACTCGGTCACTCGGCAATCCACAATTCCTCTTGGATGCTCTAGACCTTGACGCCTAACCGTCTTGAAGAAGCATAGTCTTCAAAGGTAACAAGCGTCGGATCCACGCAGGATCAATCTCTTCAGTGATGCTCAATCACTTGGGTTTGAAGGTGTTTGGGTTTGGGTTTTCCTCACTTGATGATTTTCGCTCAAAATCCTCGGAGGATGGGATGCTCTCAAATGACAAGTGTCAGTTTCTCTCGGAGCAGCCAACCAGCTAGTGGTTGTAGGGGGCAGCTATTTATAGCTGGGGAGCAGCCCGACATGATAAGGCATAAATGCCCTTCAATGATATGACTGTTAGGTGGGTAGATATTTTGGGACAGCTGGCGCATAGCACAACAACGGTCAAAATTTTGACTCTCAAATTCCTCAGGGCTATCATGTTCCTCACTGTGTAGGCAATCCGCACTAGCGAATTCCTAACTCCTCAGTCAGAACAAATTCCTCAGCAACCAGAAGAACTTCGTCTCTGTTACTGAAGAAATTGACTGAACTGTATGAGATTTCCAATGGCTTCACTCGAAGGGATTGGTAGGTGTAGGATATTGAGTTGAGCATCACATGGAAATTTTTCCTTAGTATTTCCTCGACCCCCTTTAACAGTACGGTGTTTCCTATGACTCAAGAAAGAGAAAATGAAACTACGAAAACAAAAGTCTTCACGCTTCATGTTCCTTGAATGATTGCCAAGTCTTCAAGGTCACACCAATTTCTTCACTTTCAAAGTCTTCATAAAGTCTTCAGAAATCCAAAGTCTTCAGTTGAAGAACTTCATTTTTGGGGGTCGACTTTCTCTGTAAATATCAAACTCCTCATAGACTTATAGACCTGTGTACACTCACAAACGCATCAGTCCCTTAACCTATAAGTCTTCAATACACCAAAATCACTAAGGGGCACTAGATGCACTTAAATTCTCCCCCTTTTTGGTGGTTGATGACAATATAGGTTAAGTTTTCAACGGGATAAACATATGAAGTGTAAATGCTGATATTGTGGAATTTGATTGCAAGATATAGAAGAACTCCCCTGAAGATGTGCATAGTGAGGAATTTGCTTTTGAAGCAATGCACACTTGAAGAGTATAATCATGGAGAACTCCCCCTATATCTTGTAATTCATACACGCATTTGACAATATAATATGAAGAATTTGAAATGCATGATGAAATATGGTGACTGATGTAATTCAGCATGCGTGCATTAACATTAATGAGGAATAAGCATGCAGAAGAACACAAGAAAAGTATCAAGCCACCATAGAGTTTAAGATTACAACTCGATCCTGCAAAGTCATCAAAAGAACGAGAGTTCTAACTTAGAAAAAACGCCCATATAAGATAGACCCGCTTGAAGACTAACTCAAACTTCTCCCCCTTTGTCATCGAATGACCAAAAGGGTTGAAGATGAGGACTAACGCCCCTGAAGAATATCATGATGATGGAGGAGTGCCAGCACTGTTGGGGTCTTGTGTCGTTGTAGGGCCTGTCGCAGTGTCGTCCAAGTCTTCATACTCGTCCATGTCGCGTGATGAAGAATATGAACTGGCGACCAAGGGAGGAACCTTGACCTTCTTGAATCTCTTCAGTGGAGGAGCAGACCAGTCAAAATCTTCCTTGAAACCCATTTGCTTCATATCTTCTTCACCATAGAGATGTGAGAGAATAACCCAGGTGCGATCAAAGACTTCATGGAGGTAGTAATGGTTTTTCTTCACTGCATTATGTGTAGACGTCATGTTGTGAAGAATAGAGCCAAACTGACGCTTAACCCATTTGTGGTTTCGATCCACCTTCTGGTGAAGACTAAGAAGCAGCTCACGGTCAGTCATCACACGAGGAGCAGTGGCTTGAGAATTTTGCTTGGATGCATTTGCAGCAGAATCATGAGTGGCAGAGTCATCATTGGTGGAATAAGATGCATCTTTGCGGAACTAACCATCCAATGGACGAATACCTTCATCGATGACAGCTGGTGCCTTGCCCTTTTCATCAGCTGAGGAATATGTCCTCTCGAGGACTTCAATAGGGGGCAAGTAGCTGCCATGGTTGAGTGTATCTGCTTTCTAGTTTAGTGAAGACCTTGTTCTGATGAATCTCATAATCCAAGGAGCATGAGGCTTCAGCTCAAACGGAGAAAGTGCAACATTTGCCAGAGTCCTCATGAAGAAATCATGATAATTGATAGGGATGCCATGCATGATGTTAAATAGCATATTCTTCATGATGCCAACAATTTCCTCATCAGATGAGTCGTGGCCTTTGATAGGACTCATAGCCTTCGTCAGAATGCGGTAGACGGTTCTTGGTACATACAGCAATTCCTTCACGAGGAATTTGGTCCTGGGGGCTTGACCAGGCTTCAGAGGCTTCATGAGCACTTGGATGTAATGAGCAGTAAGTTCAGGTTCTTGGTATAGACAACGAGCACCTTCAGGTGGAGGACTGATTGGCAGGGCATGAAGTAATTCAGAGGCCGGTGCCTTGTAATGAGTGTTTTCGGTCATCCAGTCCAACACCCAAGTGTTGATATCATTAGCATCACCTGTTATTAAGGATGGCAATGGGTCGGGTTTGGATCGGGTTGAACAATATCAAATCCATATCCATATCCATGAAGACAGTCTTTGCCCACCCATGAAAAAATCCACGGGTGAAAAATTGTGTCCGTGTCCAAACCTAATGGATATCCATACCCACCGGATATCCATTGGGTCCTCTCTAGACATATAAATAAGACATAACACAATGTTAACATAAGCTCTTCCATTCTTCACTTAAGGGCATGCTAGGCTTCACTTATGGTAAATCAACCTCCACTAACAACATAAGATCATTTAGTATTTTTCTAACAAATGAGAATGACGAGTCAATTAACAAGGAGATAAAAATAAGGGAAGGGCGTTGGGGTATGTTACAGAGGGTATTGAATGTCAACTAATAAAAGTTATGACAGGGATTGTGTAATTTCTTTTGCATGTTTTGGATAACAAAGTGTAAAATTGCACTGGGACATGTAACTGTGGGGTAGGGATAGTCGATTCTTGCCCATTAAGTCATACTATCGGGTCGGGTTTGGATATACCCACGGGTACAAGATTATATCCAAGCCCTACCCACGAGCAATTGGGTTGGGTTTGGGCGTTGCCCATGGACAGAAAAGCATATCCAAACCCTATCCACTTGGGTCGGGTATCCATGGATATCCATGTCCATGGATAAAATTGCCATACTTACCTGTGATGTGTAGCGTTGCGTAGAACTGAAGAATAAGCTCTTCATTCCAATCAACTATGTCAGTGCAAAAGTTGAGCAGTCCTGCATCATGAATCATACTGAGGACTGGTGAGAAGCAAGGAACTGATTCCATGTCCACGTGAGGAATATGCTGGTGGCCGAAGACTTTGTATTTGTTGTAAAGCAATGAAGAATAGAAGTTGGCCTGGCTGGCAGTCCAGAAGCGCTTCCTTCGAAGACAAGCAGAGTCATAAGGATTATAATCAGTGAAGAACACGTGCTCGCCGAAGAAGTCATCAGCCTTGAATTTCTGCTTCTTTGAGAATGGATCCTTTGGCTTGGGCTGAGGAGTGTCAGTCAATTGCATCACCACATCAGGAATCACAATCTTAGGATCCACAGGCTGAGGAATTTCAGGCTCTTCTTCAGCTGCAGCCTGGGTCTTCAATTCTTTATTTACAATATCTTCAGCACTAGTGGCTGGAATTTCTTCATGCACAGATGGGGTTGCATGAGGTTCTTCAGATCCCATTTGTACTTCAGTAGCAGCAGGGGACTGAGGAATTGCTTGAAGTGGAGTGAACATTGGAGAGTTGGGGTGCTGACTTTCCTAAAAGTCATCATTGAGCACAGGTGTGGTACAACCAATGTCCATATCCTCATCTTCCATTTCTTCAATGCCGGCCTCTTCGGTAGTAAACTGAGGCATAGGCGAGGAGACAACCGGTGTTGAAGGGATTGCATCCACTTCAATTTCTTCATCCAACTGCTCTGACGAAGCAGCAGAAGGGTTATCTTCATCAGATTCACTTGGAATCACATAATCTTCACCAAAAGGAACAAGGTCCTTTGATGGCATGAATGAGACACGAACGACATCAATTGGGTTGTCAATTGAGCTTGTCAAAGGCTTCATCTTCTTCGGGGCTGAAGAATCTGATGAAGTTGATGCCTTCCTTTTCTTCATCGTTGCACGCTCTGCAGCCTTGGTCTTCTTCACATCTGATGCAGATGGAAGGATTGGAGCTGGCGTTGGTGTTGGTGCAAGAGGAGCAGAGGGAGTTGGTTCATTTTCTTTAGGCACAACTGATGCAGTTGCCCCGACTTCTTCATTTTCTTCAGCCGCACCACTAGTGGATGCCCTGGCATTTTCATCAGCCCTGGAACTTTCATTTTCTTCAGCAGCCTGATTTTCATCAGCGGTGCTGGCATGTTCTTCAGTAGGTTGAACATATGCTTCAGCAGAGGGAACTTCAATGCGCATAGGAGCAGCAGCAGTTGAAGTGAAAGTCTTCGTCAGGTTGACGAATCGGACCTTGGCGCCCTTCCAGTCAGCCCTGTAGGCTTCAAATTCTTCGCTGAGCTTCTTGATTTCAGCTTGTAGTGCAAGAAGCTGCTCAGGAGAAAGATTGAGGATGTTGTCCTTTAGGTAACGCTGCTTCTTGTATTGCGTTTTATTCAGAGACCTTGCTTGGTCATACTTCCATTTTTCTTCTCCAATGAAAGCAGTCAAGACATGACTTTGACCAGGAGTGAAGTTCATCTTCGGCAAAGGTGTGTTCGGGTCCTTGTGCCATAGATCAATGAAGTCTAGGATCAACTTTGGATCTAGTAGCATTGGCACAGTGCTGCCTTTGGCTCTAGCGGCCTTGACCTGCCTGTCCCTGATGATTTTGGCAAGTTCTTCATCATCAGCCTCATCATCATCAGATGGAATTTGAAAAGCAACCTTCTTCTTGTGAGGACTTGGTCGAGGGCCTCGTCCAGCAGTGGCCTTTTTCTTCAGCAGAGAGGGGCCAGTTGAAGAATTTGGTGCAACAGAGGAACTTGCAGATGCTCCTGAGGCAGTTGAGAAGCCTGTAGTCCTTTGACACATGGCGAGATGCACAGGTGCAGAGGATTTTGTTGGAGCAGCTGAGGACTTTGACGGAGGAGCTGAAGACTTTGAAGGAGGAGCAGTTTGAGGAGTTGGCCATGAGGGCTTTGAAGAATCTGGCCATGAGGGCATTGCTGAGGAGCTTGGTCGTGAGGGCATTGAGGTTGAAGCACTTGGCTTGAAAGCAGGCTTCTTAGGCATGGCCTTCCTTGGCTTGCTTGCAGATGCCTCAGCGGCAGAAGCAGCAGCAGCAGAGTCTTCATTAAATTTCCTCACTGCTTCTCTTGCCTGTTTGGACAGTTTGGCCTGGCGCTTTGCCCATTCATCAGGATAATCCTCAACGCGCTTGAGGCTGGTGGGGTCTGCCAGCTGGCCAGGTGCCAACGGAGGTCTTGGGCATGGAGGGTTGAGAGCGAATTTCTTCATGTACTTGGGAGTAACATATGTGTACTCCCTCCATTCTCGTGCCCATCTCCTCTCTATCCTTTGAATGCGCACCTTGCGCTGATTTTTATCCTCTTTGCCAAATTTGGTTTCGTCAGGAGTGCAATAATCCTTGTATATGTCATCGGCGATTTCAAAAGCAGTATTGACCTCAGGCCTCTTTCCACCCTTCTGTGGCTTCTTACCATCAACCATTTTCTTCAGCTGAGGAATATGAACAGCTGAAGTATCCGAAGAGGTGTGCAACTTTTCTTTGAGGAACATTGCAAATGAGTTAAGTTGATGAGAACCTAGTGATTCAGCGGCAGACATGAGTACCTGTGAACAGAGTATAGTTGCGAGGAATTTGGAGAGGTCATATGCGTTCTCAGAAGGTTTTTCAAAAAGAATAAGTTTGAGGAATTTGACCAGATGAGTCTTCAAGAATTTCACTAAGCGTTCTTTAGGTTCTAGAGTTGTATAGATTGAAAATCCACACAATTGAGGAATCTTGAAGAAAAACATTGCTTAGAGAAACGAATCAAGAGCAGATGACATGTGAGGTGTTCAGTGTGTGAAGAGTTGAAGAATAAACACATTTGAAGATTTTCAAGAAAAACATTTGAATCAAAGAGGGCATTAAAAGTAAGTTTTAATTATCCTTGATGAAGAACACGACGAACTGCGAAGTGTAGATGAGAAGTTCGTCAGTTCAAATCTTCCACGCCCTAACTCGGCAGAGGAAGACAACTATGGCGGTGGCGGAGTGAAGAAATCCGCAACGGGCATGAGTACGACGGCGACGAGGTCGAGGCAGTGAAGCTCTTCCTCACCGGCGGCGATGAAGTAGCAGCGGCGCTAGGGTTTGAGAAGCTTGAGTGGGAGTGAGAACGAGCGGAGTAAAAACAAAGTGAGGAAGAGGCTGGGGTATTTATAGTAGGAGTGAAAAACTGTACGCCCAAGGAAATCGGACGAACGTGCCCCTGACCCCTCTCATTCGCTTGACATGTGTCACCCACGTACTGTGAGGTGGCAATCGTGTAAGATCGTGGGTGAATAGATAAGTATTATTGTGGAATGCGGAACTGTTTGAGCGGCAAAACCAAAAATTTAGATAAGATAAGTTTAAAGTTCCGTTCGCAAATTCTTCAGCTGACAAGGACACAGTGAAGATTTTGAACGAGTGTCAAATAGAACGCACATGAAGAATTTGTGAAAAGATTGGGTTGAGTTTAGCATAGAGGGGGAAGGGTTCGATCACATTCACTTAGCAGAGAAAATCAACTTGAAGAATTAGCAATAAGTGAATGCTATATATATATATATATATCCAATGAAGAAAAACTACGGAAAGAGTGAAGACAATCCAAAGTTGAAGAATATGAAAAACTGAGGAATTTCAAAAACTGAAGAAAAACTCAAATTGAAGATTTTCAACTTTTGGTGGTGGCGTAACCCACCGTATAAGAAAGCTGACTTCAGACACCGCGTACAATTGTCGTAGGGCTTTGAGAGTCAATTTCTTCATTAATTTCTTCACACTTAGAGGGTTAGTCTTCATTAATTGAAGAAAAATGTTACTTTGTGTGTTGCGCATCTAAGTCATCAAGTCAGCATAAGTGTTAGGATGTATGTCCTTTTCAAAGAACATTCGAAGATTCTAGGGTATTTAGCTCACACCACAACTTGCTAAATCTCTTCTCATCCAAGGGCTTAGTGAAGATATCAGCTAGTTGTTCTTCAGTCCGTACATGCTCAATGGAGATGTCACCCTTCCACACATGATCACGAAGAAAATGATGACGAACCTGGATGTGCTTTGTCTTCGAGTGCTGAACTGGGTTGTGAGCAATCTTGATTGCACTCTCATTGTCACAATAGAGAGGCACATTCCTCATGTTGACACCGTAGTCCTTGAGAGTTTGCTTCATCCATAGCAGTTGAGCACAGCAAGAACCAGCAACAATGTACTCAGCCTCAGCTGTAGATAGTGATACACAGTTCTGTTTCTTCGAGGACCAATAGACCAAAGATCGTCCAAGGAAATGGCATGTGCTAGATGTTGACTTGCGGTCCACACGGTCACCATCATAGCCAGAGTCTGAATATCCAATGAGATCAAAAGCCGAGCCCTTGGGGTACCATAATGCAAGTGTTGGTGTGTGAGCTAGATATCAAAGAATATGCTTCACAACCTTATGGTGTGATTCCTTCTGTGTAGCTTGAAATCGGGCACACATGAAAACACTAAGCATAATATCTGGCCTAGATGCACATAAATACAATAAAGAGCCAATCATGGAGCGGTATACCTTTTGATCGAAGTCGATACCATTTTCATCAGTGCATAGATGGCCACTTGTGGGCATTGGAATTTTGACCCCTTTGCAGTCTTGCATGCCGAACTTCCTCAATACATCTTTGAGGTATTTCTCCTGAGATATGAATATGCCATTGCGCTGTTGACGAATTTGAAGACCTAAAAAGAATTTCAATTCTCCCATCATAGACATTTGATATTCTTCACTCATCATATAGGCAAATTCATCACTGTAACGTTGGTATGTACAGCCAAAAATGATATCATCAACATATATTTGGCACACAAACAATTCATCATCATAAGATTTAGTGAAAAGAGTTGGGTCGAGTGAACCGAGTTTGAAGCCTTTCTTCATGAGGAATTCCTTCAAAGTATCATACCACGCCCGAGGGGCTTGCTTGAGGCCATACAGGGCCTTATTGAGTCTGAAGACTTTGTCGGGATGCTTTGGATCTTCAAAACCTGGGGTTGAGCAACATATACTTCTTCCTCAAGCTTACCATTGAGGAATGCACTTTTCACATCCATTTGATATAAGGTGATATTATGATGGTTAGCATAAGCAAGTAATATGCGAATAGCCTCAAGTCTAGCAATAGGTGCAAAAGTTTCATCGAAATCAATTCCTTCAACCTGTGTGTAGCCTTGAGCTACAAGCCGTGCCTTATTCCTCACCATAAGGCCATTTTCATCTTGCTTGTTGCGGTAGATCCACTTTGTGCCAATGATGTTGTGCTTGCGAGGATCTGGACGGTTGATCAGTTCCCAGACGTTGTTGAGGTCGAACTGATGTAATTCTTCTTGCATACCTTGAATCCACTCAGGCTCTAGAAATGCTTCATCTACCTTAGTGGGCTCTGTGATAGTGACAAAAGCAAAGTGCCCACAAAAGTTAGACAAATGTGAAGCTTTTGAGCGTGTGAGAGGACCTGGTGCTTCAATGTCATCGATGATTCTCTCAATTTGCACTTCGTTTGCAACACGAGGATGAGCGGGTTGTCGTCGAGGAATTTGATCCGCATTTTCTTCAGGACCATTTTCCTCAGCACCATTTTCTTCAGGTGCTCCAGCTCGATGTTCTTCATGTTCTGGAATGAATTCTTCAGCAGATTCTTTGGTAGGAATGACATCCTCAGTAGCCTTGAACATGATAGATTCCTCAGGTGTTGGTTCATCTACCACATAAGGTAGGTGCTCTCTTTGCGAGCCATTAGTTTCATCGAACCGCACATCTACAGTTTCAACAACTTTGTGAAGAACGTTGTTGAAGACTCTGTAGGTGTGCGAGTCCTTTCCGTAACCAAGCATAAAACCCTCATGTGCTGTCGGTGAGAATTTGGAATTGTGATGAGGATCTCTAATCCAACATTTAGCACCGAAGACTTTGAAATAACTCACATTGGGCTTTTTGTCAGTGAGGAGTTCATAAGCAGTCTTTTTGAAGAATTTGTGAAGATATACCCTGTTGATGATGTGGCATGCAGTATCAATTGCATCAATCCAAAAGCGACGAGGCGTCTTGTATTCATCAAGCATAGTGCAAGCCATCTTAGCAAGGGTTCTGTTCTTGCGCTCCACGACGCCATTCTGTTGAGGAGTATAAGGAGAAGATAACTCATGAGTAATACCAAGTTCATCCATATAGCCATCAAGACCAGAATTCTTGAACTCAGTCCCATTGTCAGTTCTGATGTGCTTGATCTTCACACCAAAGTTGGTTGAAGCCCTCGAGGAAAATCGTTTGAAGACTTCCTGCACTTCATGTTTGTAAGTGACAATGTGCACCCATGTGTAATGAGAATAATCATCAACAATAACAAAGCCATATTGAGTCGCATCATTTAAGATTGCAGAATAATGATTAGGACCAAAGAGATCCATGTGAAGCAATTCAAATGGTCGAGTGGTAGTCATGATAGTCTTCGCTGGATGTTTGGCCTTTGTCATCTTTCCAGCTTCACAGGCTCCGCATAAGTGATCCTTGAGGAATTTGACATTCTCAATGCCAATGACATTCTTCTTCTTCGCAAGCGTGTGCAAATTCCTCATGCCAGCATGACCGAGTCGTCGATGCCATAGCCAGCCTTCTGAAGCTTTTGCAAGTAGGCATATGGCCAGTTGTGGTCCTGTAGAGAAATCAACAATATACAAGTCTCCTCTCCTAAAGCCTTTGAAGACTTTGGAATTGTCAGCTTCCATGATCACAACACAATGATATTTGCCAAAGACAATAACCATATCGAGATCACAAAGCATTGAGACAGACATGAGGTTGTATCCTAAGGACTCGACAAGCATGACTTTGTCCATGTGTCGATCCTTTGAGATTGCAACCTTACCTAGACCCAATACCTGACTTTTGCCTTTGTCAGCAAAGATGATATGCTTCAGATGCGAAGGTGATAAAGGAGCATCCATCAATAGATTCTTGTCACCAGTCATGTGATTCATACATCCACTATCGAGGACCCACTCATTGGCTTTGGGTTGATCATCCTGCAGATGAATTAGTGCAACTTACGAACTCATATACTTCATCAATGAAGAATATGACATCAATATCATCTGATCAATTTCATCAGGTAATAGCATAGATAACAGTATGAGGACGTGAGAACTGAAAGTTCATTTCTTCATGATTAGCCTGCGTCCTTTCAGGCAATGTTCAGGTCTCCAGCAAATTCTTCAGACGTTTAAAACACGTCTGGAGACCTGACCCTGCATAAGAGATTAGTTCATTTTCTTCACCACCCACATCTGAAGGTGGCAAAGAATTCATCACTCTGCGAGCTCCATATGAGAAAGGTAGCAAAGAAGCCAGTCCACTTCGTTTCACATAAGAGGAGTTAGGATAAGCATATGAATGAGGAGAGAAATTCTTCGAGGACTTATGAACATAATGGTTACAAGAATAATGCTGATATTCATAGCCCTTAGCACTTCCCTGCGAAATAGAGGGGTTAGCACGATGATGATCATATGAGGACTTTGATTCTTTTGAGGAATTTGATCCATGTGAGGAATTTTGTCCGTATGAGGACTTGGATCCATATGAAGAATTTGGTCCATATGAAGAATTTGATCTGGGGTTCCTATTCTTCACAGGTGATGTCATGAGGACATTCACCTGAAGACTTTCAAGACACCTTTTGGGAACCCAGATTTTCTTCATAGGAGAACCGTTCCTGCAGTTAGTGCCAACATATCTAGCAAATACTTCACCATTCTGATTTTTGAAAAGTTTATAGTTGGAGTCAAATGACTCATCAGAAGAATGAGGAGATTCACATGTAAAGCCAGATAAATTGGATGGATCAACTGGAGGTCCCTTTGCAGCAACCCATGAGGTTTTGGGGTACTGCTCAGGCTTCCAATATGTTCCATCAGCATTGAGTTTCCTCTCAAAGGCAATTCCTCTTTCCTAGGGTTTGTGTTGAGGATCTTCTTTTTAAGCACATCACAAAGAATTTGATGCCCTTTGAGGCTTTTGTACATGCATGTCATGTACAATTCCTTCATCCCTGCATCATTAGTGATACTAACAATGTCCTCAGATGAGGAATTAGTGATAGCAGAGACAGATGAAGAATTTGTAGCATTAGAAGCATTTGAACATTCAGGTGAAGAATTAGCAGTTTCACGTTCAATGCACTTCAAACATGGAGGAACAAATTCTTCCTGAGTAGCGATGATTTGTTGAGCAAGTAATGAATTGCGCTCCTTCTGAAGATCTTCATAACTCACTCTTAGTTTCTCAAGATCTTGCTTTCTTTGAAGAAATTCATAAGAAAGCTTCTCGTGATCAGATAAGAGAGTGTTATGATCACCTTGAAGGTTGTCAAACTTAGACTGAAGTCTCTAAAGATTTTGAGTCAAGTCTTTAGTGCAATCCATTTCTTCACCCAACATATCATCACTTTTGTCTAGCATGTTTTTAACCTTTTCAATAGCCTTTTGTTGTTTCACAGCAATCTTAGCAAGTTTAGAGTAGCCGGGCTTGAGGTTTTCATCAGATTCATCCTCTAGATTCAGAGGAGGGGTATTTAGTTACCTTGGCACCCTTTGCCATGAAGCAATAGGTGGGAGCATAGTCATCATTGCCTTCATCAGCATTGTTGGTGATGCCATTTTCTTCAGAGTTGAAGATAGACTTGCTGACGAATGCAGTAGCAAGAGCTAGGCTTGCCACACCAGACTCGGATGCCTCCTCTTCCTCATGTTCCTCAGATTCAGCCTCAGAGTCCATTTCCTTGCCAATGAATGCCCGAGCCTTTTTGGAGCTGCTCTTCTTGTGAGATGAAGATTTTGAGGATTTTGATGATGAAGACTTTGAAGATTTCTTCTTCTTCTTGGCATCATCAGAACTGTCATCCTTGTACTTCTTCTTCTTTAATTCCTTATCCCACTGAGGACAATCTTGAATGTAGTGACCAGGCTTCTTGCATTTGTGGCATAGCCTCTTCTTGTAGTCACTGGATGAGGAATCATTGCTCCTTGAGGATTTTCCAAAGCGACCACGTCTTGAGAACTTATGAAATTTCTTCACGAGCAGTGCTAGTTCCTGGCTCAGTTCATCAGGATCACCAAGGCTGCTGCCAGAGTCTTCATCTTCTAACTCAGAGACCGCCTTGGCCTTCAAAGCACGTGGTTTGCCATAGCTCGAACCATAGAGATCTCTCTTCTCAGCAAGCTAGAACTCATGAGTGTTTAGCCTCTCGAGGATATCAGCGGGATCAAGTGACTTGTAATCAGCACACTCTTGAATCATCAGTGCCAGAGTGTCAAATGGAGAATCGAGCGATCTCAGCAATTTCTTCACCACCTCATGGTCGGAGATATCAGTGGCGCCAAGCGCTTGAAGCTCATTTGAGATGTCAGTGAGGCCATCGAAGGTTTGCTGAACATTTTCATTGTCGAGTCTTTTGAAGCGGTTGAAGAGATTGCAAAGAACGTCAACATGAGAATCACGTTGAGTTGAGACTAATTCATTCACTTTGGATAGCCTATCCCAGATAAGCTTAGCAGATTCCAAAGCACTCACTCTACCATATTGCCCTTTGCTCAGATGGCCACATATGATGTTCTTCTCTTGAGAATTGATACGTCTCCAACGTATCTATAATTTTTTATTGTTCCATGCTATTATATTACCTATTTTGGATGTTTATGGGCTTTATTCTACACATTCATATCATTTTTGGGACTAACCTGCTAACTGGAGGCCCAGCCCGTATTGCTGTTTTTTTTTGCCTATTTCAGTATTTCGAAGAAAAGGAATATCAAACGGAGTCCAAACGGAATGGAACCTTCAAGAGCGTGATTTTTGGAACGAACGTGATCCGGAGGACTTGGAGTGCAAGTCAATAAGCAATCGAGGCGGCCAGGAGATAAGAGGGCATGCCCACCCCTCCTGGGCGCGCCCCTGTCTCCTGGGCCCCACGAGCGGCCACCGATGTACTTATTCCTCCTATATAAGCCTACATACCCCAAAAACATCCAGGGAGCCACGGAAGAAATATTTCCGCCACCGTAACCTTCTGTATCCACGAGATCCCATCTTACAGCCGTCGCCGGTGTTTTGCCTGAGGGGGAATCCACCACGGAGGGCTTCTACATCAACACCATAGCCCTTCCGATGAGTTGTGAGTAGTTTACCACAGACCTTCGGGTCCATACTTATTAACTAGATGGCTTCTTCTCTATTTTTGGATCTCAATACAATGTTCTCCCCCTCTCTTGTGGAGATCTATTCAATGTAAACTCTTTTTGCGGTGTGTTTGTCGAGATCCGATGAATTGTGGGTTTATGATCAAGTTTATGTATGAGAAATATCTGAATCTTCTCTGAATTCTTATGTATGATTGAGTTATCTTTGCAAGTCTCTTCGAATTATCGGTTTGGTTTGGCCTACTAGATTGATCTTTCTTGCCATGGGAGAAGTGCTTAGCTTTGGGTTCAATCTTGCGGTGTCCTTACCTAGTGACAGAAAGGGTTGCAAGGCACGTATTGTATTGTTGCCATCGAGGATAAAAAGATGGGGTTTATATCATATTGCTTGAGTTTATCCCACTACATCATGTCATCTTTCTTAATGCGTTACTCTGTTCTTATGAACTTAATACTCTAGATGCATGCTGGATAGCGGTCGATGTGTGGAGTAATAGTAGTAGATGCAGGCAGGAGTCAGTCTACTTGTTACGGACGTGATGCCTATATACATGATCATGCCTAGATAATCTCATAATTATTCGCTTTTCTATCAATTGCTCGACAGTAATTTGTTCACCCACCGTAATACTTATGCTATCTTGAGAGAAGCCACTAGTGAAACCTATGGCCCCCGGGTCTATCTTTTATCATATAAGCTTTCAATCTACTTTTATTTACATCTTTACTTTTTTGCATCTATATTATAAAATACCAAAAATATATTTATCTTATCATATTATCTCTATCAGATCTCACTTTCGCAAGTGGCCATGAAGGGATTGACAACCCCTTTATCGCGTTGGTTGCGAGTTCTTTGTTTGTTTGTGTAGGTTCGTGGGACTTGTGAGGAGCCTCCTACTGGATTGATACCTTAGTTCTCAAAAGCTGAGGGAAATACTTACGCTACTGTGCTGCACCATCCTTTCCTCTTCAAGGAAAACCTATGCAAGCTCAAGACGTAGCAAGAAGGATTTCTGGCGCCATTGCCGGGGAGGTCTTCGCTCAAGTCAAGACATACCAAGTACCCATCACAAACTCATCTCCCTCGCATTTACATTATTTGCTATTTGCCTCTCATTTTCCTCTCCCCCACTTCACCCTTGCCGTTTTATTCGCCCTCTATTTCCCAATCTTCTCCTTCTTCTCCTCCCTCTTTCGCTTGCCTCTTTTTGTGTGCTCTGTGTTAGTTATTTATTCCATTGCCATGGCTGAGTCAAGAAGAGCTAAAGGTGTGCTTCCAAGTTCTAGTGCCTTGGATAGCCCCTCCGTCCTCTCTAAACTCCTTAATAATAATGTTTTAGAAAGACCTATCGGGGTTACCAATGAGAATTTAAATAATTTTTATGAAGAGGACTCCGGAATTTTTTGTTACTTACTTGATGAGTCTTTAAAAGATGCTTGGGATAGGTTATTAAGAATTCGGGCTAGCTATGTGCCACAATATCAAATTGAGGTTTACTTAAAAAGTTTCTATGTTGGCTTACCCGCTTCTTTCAAACAAGTTCTAGATTCTATTTTTGAAGGGGGTTTTCTTGAAGGGGATGCTATAGAAGCCTATGAAAGAATGAAAACTATATTTGGGCACCCCATGAATGATAAGGTTGAATCTACCACCCTCTTATGCTTTTATCAAAATGAAATTATCAAAGAAATGAAGGCTAACTTAGATGCAAATTTCCGTAATGTGCTTAATCTTACTTCCTCCATTAATGGAAATGTGCTCTTCCAAAATAAAAGAATGAATGCCATAGAAAGGAAATTCACTCTTTTCTCCAAGTGCCAAAGATGGCACTACTTAGATCTATCTTCGCTTTTATGCCTAGCTAGGGGCGTTAAACGATAGCGCTAGTTGGGAGGCAACCCAATTTTCTTTGTGGTTTTTTTTTGTTACTGTTTAGTAATAAAATTTGCATCTACTTTTTGTTTAGATGTGTTTTTATGTTTTAATTAGTGTTTGTGCCAAGTAGAACCTATAGGATAACCTATGATATGAGTTGATTTGATTCTGCTGAAAAACAGAAACTTTGCGCTCACGAGAAAAAATTCAATAAATCACAGAAACGTTATTTTGCATTGATTCTTTTTGCTTATGTTCAATAGACAAATTGTTTAGGACTTCTATTTTGGTAGGATTTTTGGAGTTCCATAAGTAACCGAAAGTTACAGATTGCTACAGACTGTTCTGTTTTTGACAGATTCTGCCTTTCGTGTGTTGTTTGCTTATTTTGATGCATCTATGGCTAGTATGTAAGGGTATGAACCATAGAGAACTTGGAATACAGTAGGTTTAACACCAATATAAATAAATAATGAGTTCATTACAATATCTTATGTGGTGGTTTTTCTTTCTTTCACTAACGGAGCTTATGAGATTTCCTGTTGAGTTTTGTGTTGTGAAGTTTTCAAGTTTTGGGTAAAGATTTGATGGACTATGGAATAAGGAGTGGCAAAAGCCTAAGCTTGGGGATGCCCATGGCACCCCAAGATATTCAAGAGTAGCCAAAAGCCTAAGCTTGGGGATGCCCCCGGAAGGCATCCCCTCTTTCGTCTTTGTTCATTGGTAACTTTACTTGGAGCTATATTTTTATTCGCCACATGATATGTGTTTGTATTATATTAGTCTTTGCTTTTTAGTTTACCACAATCATCTTTGCTGTACACACCTTTTGGGAGAAGCCCACTTGATTAAAATTTATTAGAATATGCTATGTGCTTCACTTACATCTTTTGAGCTAGATAGTTTTTGCTTTAGTGCTTCACTTATATCTTTTAGAGCACGGCGGTGTATTAATTTTGAAGAAATTGCTAGTCTCTCATGCTTCACTTATATTATTTTGAGAGTCTCTTAGAACAGCATGGTATTTGCTATGGTTATGGATTTGGTCCTAGAATGATGAGCATCCAAGTTGGGTATAATAAAAAAAAACATAGAAAGTGAATTGGACGCTATGATCAATTTGATGCTTGATAATTGTTTTGAGATATAAAGGTAGTAATGTTAGAGTCATGCTAGTGGATAACTATGAAATTAAGAAATACTTGTGTTGAAGTTGGCAAGTCCCGTAGCATGCACGCATGGTAAAAGTTGTGTGACAAATTTGTTGCATGAGGTGCTCTTTTGATTGTCTTCCTTATGAGTGGCAGTCGGGGACGAGCGATGGTCTTTTCCTACCAATCTATCCCTCTAGGGGCATGCGTAGTAGTACTTTGCTTCGAGGGCTAAGTAGGCTTTTGCAATAAGTATATGAGTTCTTTATGACTAATGTGAGTCCATGGATATACGCACACTCATCCCTCCATTTTGCTAGCCTCTATTTTACCGCACAACTTTCGCTGGTAGCATGCACCCATTATTTACCTTCCTCAAAACAGCCACCATACCTACCTATTATGGCATTTCCATAGCCATTCCGAGATATATTTCCATGCAACTTTCCACCGTTCCATTTATTATGACACGCTCCATCATTGTCATATTGCTCTTTGCATGATCATGTAGTTGACATCGTATTTGTGGCAAGGCAACTTTCATAATTTTCATACATGTCGCTCTTGATTCATTGCATATCCCGGTACACCGCCGGAGGCATTCATATAGAGTCATATCTTGTTCTAGCTTTGAGTTGTAATTCTTGAGTTGTAAATCAATAAAAGTGTGATGATCTTCATTATTAGAGCATTGTCCCAGTGAGGAAAGGATGATGAAGACTATGATTCCCCCACAAGTCAGGATGAGACTTCGGACTTTACAAAAATAAAAGAGGCCAAAGATGCCCACCAAAAAGAAAAAAAAAAGAAAAAAAAGAAAAAGAAAAAGAAAGAAAAGAAAGAAAAGAAAAAAAAGAAAAAAAAGAAGAAAAAGAAAAAACTAAATGAGAGAAAAAGAGAGAAGGGACAATTGCTACTATGTCTTTTCCACTCTTGTGCTTCAAAATAGCACCATGATCTTCATGATAGAGAGTCTCCTATGTTGTCACTTTCATATACTAGTGGGAATTTTTCGTTATAGAACTTGGCTTGTATATTCCAATGATGGGCTTCCTCAAAATGCCATAGGTCTTCGTGAGCAAGAAAGTTGGATGCACGCCCACTTAGTTTCTTTTGTTGAGCTTTCATACATTTATAGCTCTAGTGCATCTGTTGCATGGCAATCCCTACTCACTCACATTGATATCTATAAATGGGCATCTCCATAGCCCGTTGATATGCCTAGTTGATGTGAGACTATCTTCTCCCTTTTGTCCTTACAACCACCACCATATACCACCATAGTTCTATGTCCATGGCTTGCGCTCATGTATTGCATAAGAGTTGAAAAAAGCTGAAGCGCGTTAAAAAGTATGAACCAATTGCTCGGCTCGTCATCGGGTTTGTACATGATGGGAGTATTTTGTGTAATGAAAATGAAGCATGGCCTAACTATATGATTTTGTAGGGATAAGCTTTCTTTGGCTATGCTATTTTGATAGGACATGATTATTTGTTAGTATGCTTCGAAGTATTATTATTTTTATGTTTTATAAGCTTTTGTCTTGAATCATTTGGATCTGAACATTCATGCCACAATAAAGAAAATTACATTGAGAATTATGCTAGGTAGCATTCCACATCAAAAATTCTGTTTTTATCATTTACCTACTCGAGGACGAGCAGGAATTAAGCTTGGGGATGCTTGATACGTCTCCAATGTATCTATAATTTATAATTGTTCCATGCTATTATGTTACCTGTTCTGGATGTTCATGGGCTTTATTCTACACATTTATATCATTTTTGGGACTAACCTACTAACCGGAGGCCCAACCCGTATTGCTATTTTTTTTGCCTATTTCAGTATTTGAAGAAAAGGAATATCAAACGGAGTCCAAACGGAATGAAACCTTCAGGAGCGTGATTTTTGGAACAAACGTGATCCGGAGGACTTGGAGTGCAAGTCAATAAGCAATCGAGGCGGCCAGGAGATAAGAGGGCATGCCCACCCCTCCTGGGCGCGCCCCTGTCTCCTGGGCCCCACGAGCGGCCACCGATGTACTTATTCCTCCTATATAAGCCTACATACCCCAAAAACATCCAGGGAGCCACCGAAGAAATATTTCCGCCACCGTAACCTTCTGTATCCACGAGATCCCATCTTACAGCCGTCGCCGGTGTTTTGCCTGAGGGGGAATCCACCACGGAGGGCTTCTACATCAACACCATAGCCCTTCTGATGAGTTGTGAGTAGTTTACCACAGACCTTCGGGTCCATACTTATTAACTAGATGGCTTCTTCTCTCTTTTTGGATCTCAATACAATGTTCTCCCCCTCTCTTGTGGAGATCTATTCAATGTAAACTCTTTTTGCGGTGTGTTTGTCGAGATCCGATGAATTGTGGGTTTATGATCAAGTTTATGTATGAGAAATATCTGAATCTTCTCTGAATTCTTATGTATGATTGAGTTATCTTTGCAAGTCTCTTCGAATTATCGGTTTGGTTTGGCCTACTAGATTGATCTTTCTTGCCATGGGAGAAGTGCTTAGCTTTGGGTTCAATCTTGCGGTGTCCTTACCTAGTGACAGAAAGGGTTGCAAGGCACGTATTGTATTGTTGCCATCGAGGATAAAAAGATGGGGTTTATATCATATTGCCTGAGTTTATCCCTCTACATCATGTCATCTTTCTTGATGTGTTACTCTGTTCTTATGAACTTAATACTCTAGATGCATGCTGGATAGCGGTCGATGTTTGGAGTAATAGTAGTAGATGCAGGCAGAACGGACATGATGCCTATATACATGATCATGCCTAGATAATCTCATAATTATTCGCTTTTCTATCAATTGCTCGACAGTAATTTGTTCACCCACCGTAATAGGTATGCTATCTTGTGAGAAGCCACTAGTGAAACCTATGGCCCCCGGGTCTATCTTTTATCATATAAGATTTCAATCTACTTTTATTTGCATCTATATTATAAAATACCAAAAATATATTTATATTATCATATTATCTCTATCAGATCTCACTTTCGCAAGTGGCCGTGAAGGGATTGACAACCCCTTTATCGCGTTGGTTGCGAGTTCTTTGTTTGTTTGTGTAGGTTCGTGGGACTTGTGAGGAGCCTCCTACTGGATTGATACCTTGGTTCTCAAAAACTAAGGGAAAAACTTACGCTATTGTGCTGCATCACCCTTTCCTCTTCAAGGAAAACCAACGCAAGCTCAAGACGTAGCAAGAATCGAGTTGCTTGAATCTCTTCACATCAGTAGCATTCAGCGAAGGTGTGACTGAGGGAACACCATTTTCCACAACATACCAGAGATTGTTATCAATTGCCTCAAGATGCATTCGCATCTTATTCTTCCAGTAGGGGTAGTCCGTTCCATCGAAGGTAGGACACCCAACAGAGACCTTGATCATACCTGCGGTCGACATAACTAAAACTCCAGGCGGTTAAACCAAAATCACACAGAACAAGGGAGTACCTTGCTATGATACCAATTGAAAGTGCGTTATATCGACTAGAGGGGGGTGAATAGGCGATTTTTATGAATTCTTTACTGAGGAATTTGCTGGTGAGGAAATTCCTAAATGAAGAACTACTTGCAGCGGAATAAGTACTCAAAAGTAAACATGGTAGAACGCAAGCATAGTCATCATGATGAAATGAAGACAAGCACAGAGTATAGAAAGCGTAAGCACAGGATAACACGTGATGAAGACAAACAGACTGAAGAAATTGAACTGAGGAAATTGAGAAAGTCTTCAGTCAAAGTCTTTAAACAGATATGAACAAGCACTCACAACAGAATTGAGGAAATGAAAGAGTTGAGGAAATAGAACCAATAAGCTTGGTGAAGGCAAAGATTTGGTAGACCAGTTCCAACTGCTGTCTTAGTTGTACATCTGGTTGGAGCGGCTGAGTATTTAAACTCGAGGACACACAGTCCCGGACACACAGTCCTCATAGTATTCTCCTTGAGCTAAAGTCACACAGACCTCGCCCAATCACTCATGGTAAGTCTTAAGGTGACTTCCGAACTTTCACAAACTCGGTCACTCGACAATCCACAATTCCTCTTGGATGCTCTAGATCTCGACGCCGAACCGTCTGGAAGAAGCACAGTCTTCAAAGGTAACAAGCGTCGGACCCATGCAGGATCAATCTCTTCAATGATGCTCAATCACTTTGGGTTTGAAGGTGTTTGGGTTTGGGTTTTCCTCACTTGATGATTTTCGCTCAAAGTCCTCGGAGGATGGGATGCTCTCAAATGACAAGTGTCAGTTTCTCTCGGAGCAGCCAACCAGCTAGTGGTTGTAGGGGGCGGATATTTATAGCCGGGGAGCAGCCCGACATGATAAGACATAAATTCCCTTCAATGATATGACCGTTAGGTGGGTAGATATTTTGGGATAGCTGGCTCATAGCACAACAACGGTCGGAATTTTGACTCTCAAATTCCTCAGGGCTATCATGTTCCTCACTGTATAGGCAATCCGCACTGGCGAATTCCTAACTCCTCAGTCAGAACAAATTCCTCAGCAACCAGAAGAACTTCATCTCTGTTACTGAGGAAATTGACTGAACTGTATGAGATTTCAAATGGCTTCACTCGAAGGGATTGGTAGGTGTAGGATATTGAGTTGAGCATCACATGGAAAATTTTCCTTAGTATTTCCTCGACCCCCTTTAACAGTACGGTGTTTCCTATGACTCAAGAAAGAGAAAATGAAACTACGAAAACAAAAGTCTTCACGCTTCATGTTCCTTGAATGATTGCCAAGTCTTCAAGGTCACACCAATTTCTTCACTTTCAAAGTCTTCAGAAAGTCTTCAGAAATCCAAAGTCTTCAGTTGAAGAACTTCATTTTTGGGGGTCGACTTTCTCTGTAAATATCAAACTCCTCATAGAGTTATAGACCTGTGTACACTCACAAACGCATCAGTCCCTTAACCTATAAGTCTTCAATACACCAAAATCACTAAGGTACACTAGATGCACTTAGATTGGCATTCCGTCGAACAAGACGCGGGAGGACGACATGGTGCCCGCAAATGGTGGTCGTGCTTGCTTTCTTTGCATCTAGATGGACGTTCGGCCGCCGCTGCTAGACCCAGGTGTGACGTTGAGGTCGATGACGGCCGAGGGGTGCGGGGTGGACGGCGCGATCACGCCAACGTTCGGCAACCCCGAAAAACGGGTCTGGCCATCGTGCCTTGGCGGGGGAAAGCCGGGCGACATAGGCGTGGTCCACGATGTCGGCGACTGGCAGTGCAGAGGTCAGGCGACCGACGAGCATGTGCTCGTCGGGCCGACGGCCGCTGCAGAGAAACCCGCCGGACGACAACTGCCAAGCATGAGGAGGGTGTGCACTTTGTTGATAATGGCCTCCTTCTCCTCGACCTCTGCCTTGCGCGGCGCAGCCTCCATCGCATCGCGCTCGGTGGCGAACTTGGCCGCGGCGACATTGTCCTTGATGACCGCCCTCCGGTTCCTCCTCTTCGTCGATTCCGCATCCAACTTGGCGATCTCCTACAGCGTGCACTCCGACCGCGGCTTCCTTGGCACCTTTGACTTCTTCTTCTTGACCATTACGGGCGGGTTGATGGCCAGGCCGCCAAAATTCGACTGGGCGTCGGCCATGGATGGGGGAGAAAGGGGGCGACGGGATGTGGGAGGGTTTGGCGGGAAATGGCGCCAAATGGGGCGCGGGGGGGGAGGGGGGTTGCTTTGTGCCACCGACAGGCGGGCCAAGGGAGGACAAGCATGCGCGTCCTGCCCATATGCACGCTGCCCGTTTCACCCCAAAATTGACGCAAACTTGGGTCGGGGATGGGTCGAAAGCGGACAGAAAACAGACAAAAGTCCATTTGCTCCCGTGTGCTGGGCCGTCTGGTTCGTCCTTTTACCCCAAACGGACGCGCGCGGATAGGATGGGGTCGCGCGGTGGAGTTGGCCTAAGAGCATCTCCAGTCTCGGGTTGCCCCAGCGGAATTTTTGCACTGAGGGTGAGAATTTTTCCAGCCGTTCTCACACTCAGGCGGGTGCTGTACGAGCAGACGAGCGACAAGGAGGGTGCGCGTCGAGCGCGGGCGGCGAGGAGGCGTGGTGAGGGCGCGCAGTGGCCAGGGGGTCACCGTTCTGATCTGGATCAAACGTGGCGATGGAATCCCTTCCCGTCGCGGTGGTCACCATGTCGTCCCCAGTGCAAGGGCCACCTGAACCAGCTCCTGCACGTGTCGCTGTTGCTCGCGGGGCGGGGGATCTCCGTGCACTTTGCCGCGCTAGAGCCGCACCTCCAGGAGGCCCGCGCATGTGTGCAGGGCGAGGGCTCAGCGGCCTGTTGATCTCCAAGGTCCGACAGGGAGCCACGGTTGGCACCGTCGTCGGGGAGGGTGGAAGCAGCGGCGAAGTGAGCCCACACGGCATGGCACTGTTGCGGTGGCTGGGGTGGCCAGGCGGTCGTGGCAGCGTACAACTGAGGTGGCACTGCTCGCGCACCGTGGCGCATGTGCTGCTCGCGCACTGCGGCGCCCTCGGATGGAGGAGGCGGGGTGGCGAGTGATGTCTACTACACAACCTTCTTCTTGTAGACGTTGTCGGGCCTCCAAGTGCAGAGGTTTGTAGGACAGTAGCAAATTTCCCTCAAGTGGATGACCTAAGGTTTATCAATCGGTGGCAGGCGTAGGATGAAGATGGTCTCTCTCAAACAACCCTGCAACCAAATAACAGAGAATCTCTTGTGTCCGCAACACACCCAATATAATGGTAAATTGTATAGGTGCACTAGTCCAGCGAAGAGACGGTAATACAAGTGCAATATGGATGGTTGATAAAGGTTTTTGTAATCAGAAATTATAAAAACAGCAAGGTAGCAAGCAATAAAAGTGAGCGTAAACGGTATTGCAATGGTAGGAAACAAGGACTAGGGTTCATACTTTCACTAGTGCAAGTTTTCTCAACAAGGATAACATAATTAGATCATATAACAATCCCTCAACATGCAACAAAGAGTCACTCCAAAGTCACTAATAGCGGAGAACAAACAAAGAGATTATGGTAGGGCACGAAACCAACTCAAAGTTATTCTTTCTGATCAATCCATTGGGCTAGCCCTAGAGTTCATAGTAAAATAACACCTTAAGACACAAATCAACCAAAACCCTAATGTCACCTAGATACTTCAATGTCACCTCAAGTATGCGTGGGTATGATTATACGATATGCATCACACAATCTCAGATTGATCTATTCAACCAACACAAAGAACTTCAAAGAGTGCCCCAAAGTTTCTACCGGAGAGTCAAGACGAAAGCATGTGCCAACCCCTATGCATAAGTTCACAAGGTCACTGAACCTGCAAGTTGATCACCAAAACATACATCTAGTAGATCATGTGATATCCCATTGTACCACAGATAAGCACATGCAAGACATACATCAAGTGTTCTCAAATCCTTAAAGACTCAATCCGATAAGATAACTTCAAAGGGAAAATTCAATCCATTACAAGAAGGTAGAGGGGGAGAAACATCATAAGATCCAATTATAATAGCAAAGCTCGCGGTACATCAAGATCGTGCCAAATCAAGAACACGAGAGAGAGAGAGAGAGAGAAAGAAAGAGAGAGAGAGAGAGAGATCAAACACATATCTACTGCTACATACCCTCAGCCCCGAGGGTGAACTACTCCCTCCTCGTCATGGAGAGCGCCGGGATGATGAAGATGGCCACCGGTGATGGATCCCCACTCCGGTAGGGTGCCGAAACAGGGTCCCAATTAGTTTTTGGTGGCTACAGAGGCTTGCGGCGGCGGAACTCCCGATCTAAGTTTCTTTCTGGAAGTTTGGGTATTTATAGGAGGGTTTGGCGTCGAGAACAAGTTAGGGGGACACACGAGGAGTCCACGAGGCACAAGGGCGCGCCCCAGGGGGTGCGCGTGTGTCGGGGGTTGGGTACGACATATGCCAAAGGATGGCTTATCATGGTGGGAGCGAGTAGAACGTCGCCGGTGCCCGGAAGCGGGATGAGGCGAAGACATGCACGCCGGCGGAACTTACCCAGCTTCAGGGCTCTCCGAGGAGATAACACCCCTACTGCTGCTTTGTGGGGTCTCCGCATGGTCACTATGGCAAAGTGGTTACAATGGTGCTCCTGGAGCTGTTTCTGGAGGTAGGAGAGGGCAATGCTAGCTCTCTCCTTCCTATGCTCTAAGGTCTATCTCTATCTGGGTCCGAACCCTTTGCATGGGCTTCCCGGGGGGTTTATATAGGCCTACCCCCCAGGGGTACAATGGTAATCCGGCTGGGCGTGGGTCCCAGCCGTCTGTCTCTCAGGCCGTCGTCCTCTCTGCCGACTACTGGGGCCCGCCGACTGGCGGGCCCCGTGGACAGGCCTGATATTGTAGCGGTACTCCTGATGACGCTAGTTTGGTCATGCGGTCATGGCAACAGCGCCGCCGTCTGGCGTGCATTCACTGTCGCCATTCCCCATCTTGTCTGGTTAATGGCGTGCGGGGCCCGTGGGAGGGGTCGGCCGACTCCAGGGGGCCGACTCCCACGGGTCTATCTCCAGGGCGCTCGTGCCGTCTTTTGTCTACCCACTGACAGGCGGCCCCGCCGTCCTTGGGTCGTACAGGCAGGCGTTGTGGGCACAGTGCGCCACCCACCATGGCTGAGGTCAGGGCAGGCATGGCAACAGTGCCGCGCCTCGCCGGAGATCTTCAGCGATATGGCTTACTATAGCCATGCCGGCCCCTTGTAAGCAAGGGGAGGGACGGCCATGCCGTGGCCGTACCCCGCCTCGCCCTTCGAGACGAGGGTGGAGTTGCGGGCCGACTCTCCATAGCCGGCCTCTCTGGAAGTCGCCGGCCATGAGTCGGCTTATCTTGGAGTCGCCGTCTGGGACTCGGCTTATCTTGGAGTCGCCGTCTGGGCCTCGGCTTATCTTGGAGTCGCCGTCAGGGACTCGGCATATCTTGGAGTCGTCCCTGGAACTCGGCATAACTTGGAGTCATCCCTGGGACTCGGCATAACTTGCAGTCGTCCCTGGGACTCGGCATAACTTGGAGTCGTCCCTGGGACTCGGCATAAGCGGCGCTACTGATCTCAATGTCTTGAAAAGGTTCTGGGGCTCGGGTTAGCCTACCCGTGGCCCATTACTCCGACAGTAGTCCCCGAAGCTGGTGAGGCTCCGTGGATACTGCGTCGTGGGGCCTCAACAGTTTCATTCCTCTAGGACTTCGCTTGCCGTCTTCCTTCAGGCCGACTGTCCAAAAGTCGGATTCGCAGAGGGCCGTCTTGCTTCGTAGAGAGTTCGAAAGTCGTGGCAGGAGACCAGGCGGCGTGCCTGATACGCTTCCTCACGGCCGCCCGCCGCGGTCCTATCGCGCGGTGCCACGCGGCAAGGATAGTGTGCCTACCCACACGCGTGACGGGACGGGCCGTCAGGCGGGGCCCGCCACTACCGCGCCTCGGCACGCGAACGGATCCGTTGTGGCCGTGCGGACGGTTGGGTTTCCCACGTCGTTACTGCATGCAGTAACTTCATGGGGTAAATCGTGGGGGGCGTGGGGTCCTGCACGCAGTTAATCCCACACCCGCCCCATCGGCTTCTCAGCCTCAAGGCTATAAGTAGGCGGGGGGGAGTGGAGCGGCAAGCACGCGCGCCCATCTTCCCTGCTCCCCCGCCTCCTCTTGCCTCCTTTCCTTCCTCTTGCCGCCGTCGAGCAGAAACACCCCGCACTAACTGCGATGAGCTCTTCCTCCGCCGCTGCGGCTCCTGCCGTGCGCTCCGGCGTGTGGGACGGCTCGGAGGTGGATGATGACCACATCGAGTTCCTCCGCAGGACGTGCCGCCTCCCCGGCGCAAACCTCATGCGCGCCCGTGCTGCGCCGGAGGGGGAGATATTGCCGGCGCCGGAGGAGGGCGAGCGGGTCATCTTCCGCTCGCACCTCATGTGCGGCCTGGGGCTGCCGGTCAGCGGCTTCTTCCGTTCCTTCCTGGAGTTCCACGGGCTCCAGCCGCACCACCTCACCCAAACACGGTGGTGCTGCTGTCTGCCTTCGCCACTCTGTGCGAAGGCTTCCTCGGCGTCCTCCCCACCATCGAGCTGTGGGGAGAATTCTTCTCATCCAAGCTCGACACGCACGTCACCGGCGTGCCGGCTCAATGCGGCGCCTTCATCGCGATGCGGCGGTCGACGGCCGACAATCCATTTCCCGCCATTGCATTAATCGAATCGGTGAAGATGTGGCAACGGTCGTACTTCTACGTGAAGAGCGTTGCCCCTGACGGGGACTGGGTCAATCTGCCGCCTTATGAAGCCGGTGCACCGGCTGGAAGGCTCCCCAGCTGGTCTCACCGAGCCAAGACGCTGACTCCCGCCGGAGCTGCCGCCATGGCGTGGCTCCGAGTTCTGATGCAGTCGGAGGGCCTCGTTGGGGCCGACATGCTGGCCGCCTTCGTGACGCGCCGAGTCCTCCCTCTTCAAGGCCGGCCTCATCTGATCAGTCAGATGAGCGAGCACCGAGACCCGAGTGGGATGTGCACCAGGGAAATGCCCCGCGCAGAGGTGGCAAACATGGTGAACCACATTGCGAACTGCGAGCTCGGGGAGGACTGGCAGTTCGGCAAGGAGCCGTACTCGCGCGCCAACCCCCCTCCAGTGGTAAGTCACATCTATTTATTGCTTTGTCTTCTTCATAGCCGACTTCGACTTCTGATTTTCATTGGTTTCTCTGAATTAGAACCCCCTCATGCAGCCCGCAGCCGGCGTCATGAGACCGCCCCGCGAGTTCGTCCTCGACTGAGCGGAGAGCGACGTTGACGACCCCGACTTGGGGGCGGCAGCGATGGAATCCGACGCCGAAGGCGGGGGAGGAGGAGCGGGAGGCGGCCTCAGGCCCTCGGCCACCTTCGCCGATTGGCCTGATGACGACGCCGAAGGGGAAGTCGTCCCGCGCCACCAGCCAAGGGTTGGCCCATCGGGCGCGGGTTCCTCTGCCGGCCTGGCCGGCCAAGGCGGCTTTGAAGAGGCGCCAGACTGGGCCGAGTTCATTCGACGGCAAGCCGGAAAAGCTTGAGGGGGTGGCCGCCGCGACCAGACGGGAGGAGGCGGCCGCGAGGGCCAACCGCTTCCGCAAGGAAGTGAAGAGGCCGCTGCTAGTCTCTGCGTAATTGTTTCCTCCTTCGTCTTTATTTTTCTTTGGTGAATATCGTCCGAGTTTCCTTTTTCATTCCCTTTTTGCTTCAGGGCTCCCCTTACCCTCGATAGGGTCGCTGTCCCCTCCGTCATGGGGTCGGCGGAGACGTCAGCCAACACTCAGAGGGTTGACCCTGCCGCCGACCTCCGGGAGGCGACGGAGCGAAACGCGCGGGAGAAGCGCTATCAGGAGGAGGCCGACCGCTTGGAGAAAGCGGAGGCCGAGAAGGCGGCGGCCTCCGCCCAGAAAAAACTGGAAGAGCCCGAAGCCGCTGCCGCAGCAAGGCAGCAAGCCGAGGAGGCCGCGCGCCACTAGTCGGCGTTGTTCGTCACCCCACTGTCCTCGGCGCCGCCGCCCCCGGAGTTCACGGGGCAGACTGGAGAAGCCGGCGCCGAGAACCCCGTTGTGGAGAAGGAAAGTGGCGAGGCCTCCATGTCGGACACGCTCGTGCTGCCACCGCCGCCTCCGCCGCTGTCTGGGAGAGCGCACGGCAAACAGCCGGCGGGCCCGCCGGTGCCGCCGACTGCGAACGAGTCCGAGGCGAGGCTGATTCTCCAAGTCGCCTCGCCGGTGCGCTGCCATCTTGAGAGGGCGACCTCGGCGCCGCGACCCCGGGAGACCGGCGCCGCCAGCTCGGCAATTCCAGACGCCGAGGCGACAAGCGCCGCGCCCGTTGGGTGGTTGCGCGGAGGCGACACAGGGCCGCTGAACCAAGCGCTTCTGGACGTCCAGGCGAAGCTGCGAGCTGAAGGCGACGCCCTTCAAAACTGCACCAGGGCGCATCTGGCAGCGCGAACAGCCGTCCGAGTATGTTTCCCTCTTCTTTTTGATTCTTGTTTTTCTCTGTGGGGGTGCGCCAGCGCACCCACTAGGTGTAGTCCCCGAGTTTCGGGCCGGCTGCTGAGCAGGTGGTTCGGAACTCCCTCTGGCGAGTTCCAAATATTAACTTTGTCTGAAATGCTTATTGCAGGAGTATCACAACCTCCGCGCCACCGCCTTCAACCGCAATATTGAGGAGTTAGGCAAGCGGACTGCCGACTTGTCGGAGAGCTGGGGTGAGTCCTTCTTCTTTCTCGCGGGGGCGCGCTGGCGCACCCGCGGGCTGTAGTCCCCGAGATTCAGGCCGACTGCTGAGCAGTCGGGCCGGATCTTCTCAGCGACTTTCTTTGTTGATGGCTTATCGTCTTTCGTCTTTTTTCTTCTTCAGAGGCCAACGCCGCTCTTCAGCAGCAGCTGGGCGAGACCAACACTGCCCTGCGCGCCAAGGAGGAGGAGTGCAGCAAGCTTGCTACAGAGCGCGATCTGCTGGCTGCGCAGCTGGCCGAGCAGAAGGAGCTGCTCAAGAAGGCGCAGGACGAGGCCGAGAAGAAGGAGGCCGCTCTCCTGGCCGAGTTGAGAGCGAGCGCTCCTTCTGGACTGACAGGGAGGCGATGCTGACCTCCAGCTTTCATGAAATCGAGGACATCGTCGACGGTGAGTTTCTTTTCTTCCTTTCTTTCTTCGAGCTTCCGACTATTGGTCGGGCTGATTTCTGATTTTTTCGACTCACTTCTTTTTTGTCTTGGCAGACTTCTTCCCTGGCCACTCGCAGGCAGTCACTCAAGCCATCGAGGCTGATCGCAAGATGCGGAGGGCAAGCGGTGTGGAGATCGCCGCCAATGCCCCCCGAACCATCGATGAGCAGCTTCTGAGCATCGAGGCCCGTCTTCGTCCGGCCCACCGGCTGATGCACCGGCTTCAGCGTGCCGGCGCCCAGGCGGTTGCCGCTCTGTGGCCAGACATGCCGGCCCTGCGCACCGTCAGTCGGACCGCCGACTGGCTGGAGGTCGCAGCTGGCCGTCTTGAAGCTTGGAAGGGTTCCTCGGCCCGGGCCGGGGCACGCCGGGCCTTGGAATTCGTCAAGGCGTGGTATCCAGGGCTGGACCTGGACCGGCTGGCCGCGTTCCAGTCAGAGGCCCAGGCAGAGTTGGTGGCAGTGGAGGGTGCCCTTGTCGAGCGTGCGGCGGCGATTGCTGACTACACGGACACCAGTGTCTTCGTCCCCGAGCGGGCTGCAGGCGGCGAGGAGGTGCCGCCAGAGTGGTTCGGGATGAACCCGTACTTCGGCGAGGACTCGGCGGAGGTGATTGACTCCAGCACCAAGGAGGAAGGCGAGGCGGAGGACGAAGGCGAGACAGAGGTGCCAGAAGACGGAGCGGGCGGCCAGCCTCAGCTCGACCGTGCCTCCAGCAACGAGCCACGTCTAGAGAAGGCGACTGCCGCGGGAGGTGATCAAACCAAGACCGCCCAGCCGGCCGCCCCGGCGCCTGACACCACCATCTCCTCCGATCCTCCGATCCCAGATGCCGCCTCCTAGGCTGCCGTTTTCGCCTCTGCTTTATCTATCTTAGTAATCTTTTGGAAAACTTTGTTAAATTCGAACAGTTCCACCCGCGGGGTGTATCTTGAACTTCTACTCGAAGATTCGGCCAAGGGCCTATGTAAATATTTATCTGAGTTCTATCTTTCGTTGCTTATTGCTCTTTAGGCTTTTCCCGTTGCCGCCTTCCTTTAGTCGCTGCCTTACCAGTCGGATAACCGCTCTGCGGACTGTCGCTGGATCAAATGCTTGGCTACTTTGGGAAGGCAAGTACTCGGCCATTTTAGAGTCTTCTTTAACAAGTTGGATAGAAGGC
The DNA here is from genome assembly GCF_002162155.2 of Triticum dicoccoides. Taxonomy (NCBI): domain Eukaryota; kingdom Viridiplantae; phylum Streptophyta; class Magnoliopsida; order Poales; family Poaceae; genus Triticum; species Triticum dicoccoides. The sequence goes on along the minus strand of NC_041383.1, from coordinate 683,317,208 downwards.
GGCGAGCTGACTACCAAAGAGTCGGCTGTCTTTAATAGAGGCTAGTATAAAGCGGCAAGCCGACTACTCATGAGTCGGCTTTTTGCCTCAGAGATGCTGGAGACCGTCTTACGCTATGTTCGTGCTTTGGGTCCTTAGCCATTTTTCGTGTGGGCGCCCGCTCTTCCTCACTCCTGCCCACCAAACAGTCTCTCTGCGAGCTGCGGCTTTGCCAGGAGACAGATTAGGCACCGCACACTACTTGTTTGACTGCAGGAAGCTCCTCATAGCGCGAGGCGGCGAGTCCCCGGGCCGACTAGTCGGGCCCGGTGCCAAGCGGCTTTTAACAAAGAGTAATATAGTCGAAGGCATAATTCTTATCATACAGATAACAAAAAAGGGCAGTCCCCGAGCTCGTCTCGGGGGGCCCAAAGTCTTGGTACTTTAATACAAAAGGGTAGCGTGATACATACTGCATCAACTGTAAAATCTTCGGAGAAGATTTGCATTCCACGGGCATTCTGTCTCTTTGCCGGAGTCGTCCCTTTTGCGCGCTCGGGGCTTCTAAGCATTGATCAGGTAGTAGGAGTCGTTTCCCAGCACCTTGCTGATGATGAAGGGGCCTTCCCAAGGCGCCGACAGCTTGTGCTGGCCGGCTGTTCGCTGGATCAGTCGGAGCACAAGGTCGCCCTCTTGGAAAGATCTTGGCCTGACCTTCCTGTTGAAGTATCGACGCAGACTCTGCTGGTAGATGTTGGACCAGCTGAGTGCCAACAGCCGGCCCTCTTCCAGCAGATCGACACCGTCTTGACGTGCTTCTTCTGCTTCTTCCTCGGTGTACATAGTGACTCGCGGGGAGTCAAACTCTATGTCCGTCGGGATGACGGCTTCGGCACTATAGACGAGGAAGAAGGGTGTGAAGCCAGTTGACTTGTTTGGAGTCGTGCGCAGACTCCAGAGGACGGCCGGCAGTTCCTCAAGCCAGCAGCCGGCCGATTGCTCCAGCGGCACGACCAGTCGAGACTTGATGCCGGATAAGATGAGGCCGTTTGCCCGCTCCACCTGGTCGTTTGACTGTGGATGGGCAACGGACGCTAAGTCCATTCGGATGCCCTGCGTCGCGTAGAAACGGGCCATGGCACCTTTGGCAAAATTTGTGCCATTGTCGGTGATGATGCTGTGTGGGATGCCGTACCGAGTCGTGATGTCGGCGATGAAAGTTACTACAGTCAGACCATTCAACTTCTTGATGGGTTTCACTTCTATCCACTTGGTGAACTTGTCCACTGCGACAAGTAGATGAGTCAAGCCACCTCGTGCCATCTTGAATGGTCCCACCATGTCAAGGCCCCAGACTGCAAAGGGCCAGGCGATGGGGATAGTCTTGAGTGCGGAAGCTAGCTGAAGTGGCTTGGAACGGAACATCTGGCACCCTTTGCACTTTTGGACTAACTCTTTGGCCTCTTCCAGGGCAGTTGGCCAGAAGAAACCGTGCCGGAAGGCTTTGGCGACGAGTGCCCTTGAGGCCGCATGGTGGCCGCACTCGCCTTCGTGGACGTCTCTGAGAATTGCTTGGCCTTGTTCTGCCTCGACGCAGCGTTGGTAGACGCAAGTGACACTACGCCTGACCAGCTCTCTATTGACTATGGTATAAGCTGCTGCTCGGCGTTGCACTTGCCGAGCCAAGATTTCATCAATTGGCAGCTATCTGTTTACTAGGAACTTGAGGATGGGCTGGGCCCATGAGGGTGCTGCTATTTCTTCAACTGCCACTAGTGCGACTTGGACAAGGGTGGCTGGGCTGGGAGGCGGAGGGTTGGAGTCCGCAGCCGCTTGCTGACTTGGCGAAGTCCCCGGGCCGACTGGAGCAGTCCCCGGGCCGAGTTCTGGAGTCTTAGGTCTTGTCACCGCAGTCCTCGGGCCGGGTTCTGAAGTCCTCGGGCCGGCTTTGACTGTGGCTTTCTTGGAGTCGGATTCGACTTCTTCGGGTGGAGCCAGCACAAAGATTGAGTCTGATTCTGGTGACGGCTTGATAGATGGCTTGAGGAGGCGCCGAAGGGCGATGCCAGATGGTATTGCTTGGCGGGTGGAGCCGATTCGTGCCAAGGCGTCTGCTTGGTCATTGTCGTTCCTTGGCACGTGGAGGAACTCGCACCCCTCGAAGTATCCGCTGAGTTGCTGCACAAGGAATCGGTAGCTTGTCATGTTTGCATCCTTGGCGTCCCAATCGCCAGATGATTGCTGGACCACCAAGTCAGAGTCACCATAACACAAGATCCAGCGAATGCCGAGTTCTTTGGCAAGCCGGAGCCCGTGGATGAGCGCCTTGTACTCGGCCACGTTGTTGGAGGCGGCGAAATGGATCTGCAGCGCATATCTGAGCTTGTCACCCTTGGGGGAGGTGAGGACGACGCCGGCTCCCAGGCCGGTGCGCATGTTGGAGCCATCGAAGTGCATCCGCCAATGGGTAGAGTCGGGCACTGGTGGCAGGTACTGGGTCTCGGCCCAATCGACGAGGAAGTCGGCCAGTGCTTGCGACTTGATGGCGGTGCGGGGCTCGTAGTAGATGGTGTAGGGAGCCAGGTCGATGGCCCATTTGGCCACTCGGCCAGAAGCATCTCGGCTTCCGATGATCTCGGCTAGTGGGGCTGTGCAGACCATAGTGATTGGATGCTCCTGGAAGTAAGGCTTCAATTTCTTGGCGGCAAAATGCACGCCGTAGCACATCTTCTGGTAGTGGGGGTAGTTCTGCTTGGAGGCCGACAGTACCTCGCTCAGGTAATATACCGGTCTCTGGACAGGTAGCGCCTTGCCTTCCTCCTTGTGCTCGACTACGATGACTGTGCTGACTACCCGGCTGGTGGCGGCAATGTACAGGAGCATGGGCTCTTTGGGAGTCGGAGCCGCCAGCACAGGGGGAGTAGTCAACATCTTCTTCAGTTGGAGAAAGGCCTCGTCCGCCTTGGGAGTCCATTCAAAAAAGGTTGTCTTCTTCATGAGCTGATACAAGGGGAGAGCCTTCTCGCCCAGCCGACTGATGAATCGGCTGATGGATGCCAAACAGCCGGTGAACTTCTGCACATCTAACAGTCGTCTGGGTGCTTCCATCCTCTCGATGGCCTTGATCTTCACAGGGTTGCACTCTATGCCGCATTCGGAGACCAGTAAACCAAGGAGCTGGCCGGCTGGTACTCCGAAGACACATTTCTCGGGGTTGAGCTTGATCTGGAATCGGCGCAGGTTCTCAAAGGTTTCCTTGAGGTCTTCCAACAGAGTTCCACATTTTTCTGTCTTCACCACCACATCATCCACATAGACGTGGGCATTTCTGCCGAGTTGCTTGAGGAGGCACTTCTGCATGCAACGCTGAAAGGTGGCGCCGACATTCCTCAAGCCGAACATCATGGTCAGGTAGCAGAAGGCACCAAATGGCGTGATGAAGGCGGTCTTCAGTCTGTCAGCCGGGTTCAGCTTGATCTGGTGATATCCTGAATATGCATCTAAGAAACTCAACAACTCGCATCCGGCTATGGAGTCTATCACCTGATCAATTCTCGGCAGAGCGAATGGGTCCTTGGGACAGGCTTTATTGAGACTTGTGTAGTCGATACACATCCGCCACTACTTGTTCTTCTTCAGCACCAGTACTGGGTTTGCTAGCCATTCTGGGAAAAACACTTCCATGATGAAGCCGGCTGCCAGGAGCCGGGCTATTTCTTCTCCAACAACTCTTCACTTTTCTTCTGACAGGCGGCGCAAGGGCTGCCTGACGGGCTTCACATTAGATCGGACATGCAATTTGTGCTCGGCGAATTTCGTCGGTACACCAGGCATGTCTTTGGGGGACCACGCGAAGATGTCTCGATTCTCACGGAGGAAATCGACGAGCTCGCCTTCCTATTTGCTGTCAAGGTTTGTGCCCATGACAGCGTACCTCTCTGGGTGCTCCGGGTCCAAAGGTATCTTCTTCGTTTCTCTGGCCGGCTTGAATGATCCTTCTGCTTCCGACTCCTTGGGGTCGGGCGACAACTCGGGCTGCTTGCCGGCCATCGCCACGACCCAATCAAGAAGCCGTTTCTCAGCTGCGATCACCAAGGACTCGGCCAGCCGACTATTTTCGGCCGCGCAAGCGGATGACTTTCTGTAGTCGCCGACCACGGTCAGAATTCCCTTGGAACTCGGCATCTTCATCTTGAGGTAGGCGTAGTGGGGGACTGCCATGAACTTGGCCAAAGCTGGTCGGCCAAGCAATGCATGGTACAGGCTTTCAAGGTCCACCACTTCAAACCAAATTGGCTCTCGACGGAAATGATCTTTGTCCCTAAAAAGGACATCTATTAGGATCTTGCCGATTGGTGAGCAGGAAAGGCCAGGAACAATGCCGTGGAACACAGTCCGGCTGCTCTGAAGCTGTCTTCGCTTGATTCCTAACTTCTCCATTGTATCCTTGTACAGGATGTTGATACTGCTGCCTCCGTCTATCAGCACTCGCGAGAAGCGAGCGGCCCACCTATCTGTGGCGAGTGTGGCGCCTAAGACCAAGGCGTAGGAGCCTGGACTCGGCATCACCTCTGGGTGATCGGCTCTGCTCCAACTGATGGGCCTTTCAGACCAGTGCATGAATTCTGGAGTGCTTGATGCAACTGCATTCACTTCTTGCTGCTGTTGGCGCCTGCTGCGTCGATCGTCCGCCACACTGGTGAACACCACATAGGCTCCGTGCTCATCTGGGAACTCGTCTTGTACTGCGTCGACTGGCCTGACAGCCGGCTGCTGGGGCGGCTGCGGTGGAGGCAGCCCAGCAGGCGGGGGAGGGAGTAGGCCGTCTCCCTTGGCGATTCTGGTCAGCCAGTGGCATTTCCGGGTGGTGTGGTTTGACAGCTTCGCACCGCTGTGGAACTTGCAGGGGCCATCCAGGGTCTGCTCGTAGGAGAAATCCGGCAACCAGTTGGACTTGCCGCCCTTCTGCCGCTTCGTCGGAGGCGGTCCCTCCGGCTGTTGGTCTTCGACTGTCGCCACTTGCCGGCTGTTGGAAGCCGGCTATGGGGCCTTGCGCTTGTGGTCGTTCTGCTGTTGCCGCCGGCTGGTGTCCCCAGCCGGAGTTCTTGGAGCCTGAGGGGCGACTTTGCCAGTCGCGCTGACTTGAATCTCCGACTTCATGGAGGAGTCGGCCGTGGCGTACTTGTCTGTTGTGATCAACAGTTCATCGAGGGTCTCTGGCTCGTCGCAGAGAAGCTTGTGCTTGAGGAGGGTGCCTTCTCTGCACCCGGCAGTAAAGTACTCGATAGCCTGCACCTCGTGCATGCCCTCGCAGGAGTTCCGGAGCTCGCCCCAGCGCGTGAGGTAGTCACGAGTGGATTCGTTGGGGCCTTGCACGCACAAGGAGAGTTGGCAAGGCTTGGGAGATCGCTTGTATGTGCTTGTGAAGTTGCGGACGAAGGCCTCGGTGAAGTCGACCCAGCTGTTGGTGCTGCGAGGCTTCAGACTGTTCAACCATGTCCGGGCCGAGCCCTGGAGCATGAGCGGGACATATCTTACGGTAACACGCTTGTTGCCGTTCGCTATATTGACCGATGTGGAGTAATCGATCAGCCAGTCCTCCGGCTTCACGGTGCCGGTGTATTTGGGCGTGTCTCGGGGGACCGTGAACCCTTTGGGGAAGGGCTCATCTCGGATGCGGGGTCCAAAACAGGGAGGACCCAACTCGTCTTCTTCTTCCAGCGCCAAGGATCGGTGGAGTCGGTCGATCCGGTGGCGGGCATCGTTCTCTCCGACTCCCTCTCGGCGGCCAAGACGGTCGCCGAGAGTCGGATGTTCCACGGGCGGCGGGGAGACTCGCCTTTCTCTGCGAGGAGGGGGAGGCAGATAGTCGTTGAAGGAAATATGCCGTAGAGGCAATAATAAAGTTATTATTTATTTCCTTATATCATGATAAATGTTTATTATTCATGCTAGAATTGTATTAACCGGAAACATAATACATGTGTGAATACATCGACAAACAGAGTGTCACTAGTATGCCTCTACTTGACTAGCTCGTTAATCAAAGATGGTTATGTTTCCTGACCATGAACAATGAGTTGTTATTTGATTAACGAGATCACATCATTAGTTGAATGATCTGATTGACATGACCCATTCCATTAGCTTAGCACCTGATCATTTAGTATGTTGCTATTGCTTTCTTCATGACTTATACATGTTCCTATGACTATGAGATTATGCAACTCCCGTTTGCCGGAGGAACACTTTGGGTGCTACCAAACGTCACAACGTAAATGGGTGATTATAAAGGAGCATTACAGGTGTCTCCAAAGGTAGATGTTGGGTTGGCGTATTTCGAGATTAGGATTTGTCACTCCGATTGTCGGAGAGGTATCTCTGGGCCCTCTCGGTAATGCACATCACATAAGCCTTGCAAGCACTGCAACTAATATGTTAGTTGTGAGATGATGTATTACGGAACGAGTAAAGAGACTTGCCGGTAACGAGATTGAACTAGGTATTGGATACCGACGATCAAATCTCGGGCAAGTAACATACCGATGACAAAGGGAACAACGTATGTCGTTATGCGGTCTGACCGATAAAGATCTTCGTAGAATATGTAGGAGCCAATATGGGCATCCAGGTCCCGCTATTGGTTATTGACCGGAGACATGTCTCGGTCATGTCTACATTGTTCTCGAACCCGTAGGGTCCGCACGCTTAAGGTTTTGATGACAGTTATATTATGAGTTTATGAGTTTTGATGTACCGAAGGAGTTCGGAGTCCCGGATGAGATCGGGGACATGACGAGGAGTCTCGAAATGGTCGAGACGTAAAGATTGATATATTGGACGACTATATTCGGACATCGGAAAGGTTCCGAGTGATTCGGGTATTTTTCGGAGTACCGGGTAGTTACGGGAGAAGTAATGGGCCTTAATGGGCTTTAGTGGGAAGAGGAAAAAGGCTGCTGCGCCCCCCCTCCCCTTTGGTCCGAATTGGACTAGGGAAAAGGGGGCCGGTCACCTCTCCTTCTCCTCCTATTCCTTCTCCCTTCCTCCCCTCTTGGTGGACTCCTACTAGGACTTGGAGTCCTAGTAGGACTCCCTATCCTGGCCGCACCTTTGCCTTGGCCGGCCTCCTCCTCCTCCATCCTTTATATACAGGGGCAGGGGGCACCCCATAGACACACAAGTTGACACAAGTTGATCCACGTGATCGATTCCTTAGCCGTGTGCGGTGCCCCATGCCACCATATTCCTCGATAATACTGTAGCGGAGTTTAGGCGAAGCCCTGCTGCTGTAGTTCATCAAGATCGTCACCACGCCGTCGTGCTGACGAAACTCTTCCCCGACACTTTGCTGGATCGGAGTCCGGGGATCGTCATCGAGCTGAACGTGTGCTCGAACTCGGAGGTGCCGTAGTTTCGGTGCTTGATCGGTTGGATCGTGAAGACGTACGACTACTTCCTCTACGTCGTGTCATTGCTTCCGCAGTCGGTCTGCGTTGGGTACGTAGACAACACTCTCCTCTCGTTGCTATGCATCACATGATCCTGTGTGCGCGTAGGAAAATTTTTGAAATTACTACGAAACCCAACAGTGGCATCCGAGCCTAGGTTAATGATGTTGATGTTATATGCACGAGTAGAACACAAGTGAGTTGTGGACGATACAAGTCATACTGCCTACCAGCATGTCATATTTTGGTTCAGCGGCATTGTTGGACGAGACGACCCGGACCAACCTTACGCGTACGCTTACGCGAGACCGGTTCCCTCGACGTGCTTTGCACAGAGATGGCTTGCGGGCGACTGCCTCTCCAACTTTAGTTGAACCAAGTATGGCTACGCCCGGTCCTTGCGAAGGTTAAAACGGAGTCTATTTGACAAACTATCGTTGTGGTTCTTGATGCGTAGGTGAGATTGGTTCTTACTTAAGCCCGTAGCAGCCACGTAAAACATGCAACAACAAAGTAGAGGACGTCTAACTTGTTTTTGCAGGGTATGTTGTGATGTGATATGGTCAAGGCATGATGCTGAATTTTATTGTATGAGATGATCATGTTTTGTAACCAAGTTATCGGCAACTGGCAGGAGCCATATGGTTGTCGCTTTATTGTATGCAATGCAATCGCGATGTAATGCTTTACTTTATTACTAAACGGTAGTGATAGTCGTGGAAGCATAAGATTGGCGAGACGACAACGATGCTACGATGGAGATCAAGGTGTCGCGCCGGTGACGATGGTGATCATGACGGTGCTTCGGAGATGGAGATCACAAGCACAAGATGATGATGGCCATATCATATCACTTATATTGATTGCATGTGATGTTTATCTTTTTATGCATCTTATCTTGCTTTGATTGACGGTAGCATTATAAGATGATCTCTCACTAAATTATCAAGAAGTGTTCTCCCTGAGTATGCACCGTTGCAGAAGTTCTTCGTGCTGAGACACCACGTGATGATCGGGTGTGATAGGCTCTACGTTCAAATACAACGGGTGCAAAACAGTTGCGCACGCAGAATACTCAGGTTAAACTTGACGAGCCTAGCATATGCAGATATGGCCTCGGAACACGGAGACCGAAAGGTCGAGCGTGAATCATATAGTAGATATGATCAACATAATGATGTTCACCGATGAAACTACTCCATCTCACGTGATGATCGGATATGGTTTAGTTGATTTGGATCACGTGATCACTTAGAGGATTAGAGGGATGTCTATCTAAGTGGGAGTTCTTAAGTAATATGATTAAATTGAACTTAAATTTATCATGAACTTAGTCCTGGTAGTATTTTGCAAATCATGTTGTAGATCAATAGCTCGCGTTGTTGCTTCCCTGTGTTTATTTTGATATGTTCCTAGAGAAAATTGTGTTGAAAAATGTTAGTAGCAATGTTGCGGATTTGATCCGTGATCTGAGGTTAAATCCTCATTGCTGCACAGAAGAATTATGTCCTTAATGCACCGCTAGGTGACAGACCTATTGCAGGAGCAAATGCAGACGTTATGAACGTTTGGCTAGCTCAATATGATGACTACTTGATAGTTTAAGTGCACCATGCTTAACGGCTTAGAATCGGGAATTCAAAGATGTTTTGAACATCATGGACCATATGAGATGTTCTAGTAATTGAAGTTAATATTTCAAGCAAATACCCGAGTTGAAGAGATATGAAGTCTCCAACAAGTTCTATAGCTAAAAGATGGAGGAGAATCGCTCAACTAGTGAGCATGTGCTCAGATTGTCTGGGTACTTCAATCGCTTGAATTCAGTGGGAGTTAATCTTCCAGATAAGATAGTGATTGACAGAATTCTCTAGTCACCATCACCAAGTTAGTAGAACTTCGTGATGAACTATAGTATGCAAGGGATGATGAAAATGATTCCCGAGCTCTTCGTGATGTTGCAATCAACGAAGGTAGAAATCAAGAAAAAGCATCAAGTGTTGATGGTTGACAAGATCACTAGTTTCAAGAAAAAGGGCAAAGGGAAAGAAAGAGGAACTTCAAGTAGATTGACAAGCAAGTTGTCACTCCCACGAAGAAGCCCAAAGCTGAAACAAAGCCTGAAACTGAGTGCTTACACTGCAAAGGAAATGGTCACTGGAAGCGGAACTACCCTAAATATTTGGTGGATAAGAAGGATGGCAAAGTAAAAAAAAGGGTATATTTGATATACAGGTGTTTGATGTGTGCTTTACTAGTGTTTATAGCAACCCCTCAGTATTTGATACTTGTTCAATTACTCAAAACGGGAGTTGCAGAATAAACAGAGACTAGTTAAGGGTGAAGTGACGATGTATGTTGGAAGTGGTTCCAAGATTGATATGATCATCGTCGCACACTCCCTATACTTTCGGGATTAGTGTTGAACCTGAATAAGTGTTATTTGGTGTTTGCGTTGAGCATGAATATGATTTGATCATGTTTATTGCAATACGGTTATTCATTTAAGTAAGAGAATAAACTGTTGTTCTATTTACATGAATAAAACCTTATATGGTTACACACCCAATGAAAATGGTTCATTGGATCTCGATCGTAGTGATACACATATTCATAATATTGATGCCAAAAGATGCAAAGTTAATAATGATAGTGCAACTTATTTGTGGCACTGCCGTTTGGGTCATATCGGTGTAAAGCGCATGAAGAAACTCCATAAAGATGGATTTTCGGAATCACTTGGTTATGAATCATTTGATGCTTGCGAACCGTGCCTTTTGGGCAAGATGACTAAAACTCCGTTCTTCGGAACAATGGAACGAGTTACTGACTTGTTGGAAATAATACATACTGATGTATGCGATCCAATGAGTGCTGTTGCTCGTGGCAAGCATCGTTGTTTTCTGACCTTCACAAGATGATTTGAGCAGATATGGGTATATCTACTTGATGAAACATAAGTCTGAAATAGTTGAAAGGTTCAAAGAATTTCAGAGTGAAGTGGAAAAATCATCGTAACAAGAAAATAAAGTTTCTGCGATCTGATCGCGGAGACAAATATTTGAGTTACGAGTTTGGTCTTCAATTAAAACAATGTGGAATAGTTTCACAGCTCACGCCACCTGGAACACCACATCGTTATGGTGTGTCCGAACGTCGTAACCGCACTTTATTTGATATGGTGCGATCTATGATATCTCTTTACCACTATCGTTTTGGGGTTATGCATTAGAGACAGCTGCATTCACGTTTTAAAATAGGGCACCATCTAAATCCGTTGAGACGACACTGTATGAACTATGGTTTAGCAGTAAACCTAACCTGTTGTTTCTTAAAAAGTTTGGGGCTGCGATGCTTATGTGAAAAAGGTTTCATCCTGATAAGCTCGAACCCAAATCGGAGAAGTGCGTCTTCATACCCAAAGGAAATTGTTGGGTACACCTTCTATCACAGATCCGAAGGCAAGACATTCGTTGCTAAAATGGATCCTTTCCAGAGAAGGAGTTTCTCTCGAAAGAAGTGAGTGGGAGGAGAGTAGAACTTGATGAGGTAATTATACCTTCTCCCTTATTGGAAAGTAGTTCATCACAGAAATCAGTTCCAGTGATTCCTACACCAATAAGTGAGGAAGTTAATGATGATGATCATCAAACTTCAGATCAAGTTACTACCAAACCTCGTAGGTCTTCCAGAGTAAGATCCGCATCAGAGTGGTACGGTAATCATGTTCTGGAAGTCATGTTACTAGACCATGATGAACCTACGAACTATGAGGAAGCAATGATGAGCCCAGATTCCACGAAATGGCTTGAGGCCATGAAATCTGAGATATGATCCATGTATGAGAACAAAGTGTAGACTTTGATTGACTTGCCCGATGATCGGTGAGTCATTAAGAATAAATGGATCTTCAAGAGGAAGACGGACGTTGATAGTAGTGTTACTATCTACAAAGCTAGACTTGTCGAAAAAGGTTTTTGACAAAGTTCAAGGTGTTGAATACGATGAGATTTTCTTACTCGTATCGATGCTTAAAAGTCTGTCCGAATCATGTTAGCAATTGCCGCATTTTATGATTATGAAATTTGGCAGATGGATGTCAAAACTGCATTCCTGAATGGATTTCTGGAAGAAGAGTTGTATATGATGCAACCGGAAGGTTTTGTCGATCCAAAGGGAGCTAACAAAGTGTGCAAGCTCCAGCGATCCGTTTATGGACTGGTGTAAGCCTCTCAGAGTTGGAATAAACGTTTTGATAGTGTGATCAAAGCATTTGGTTTTATACAGACTTTTGGAGAAGCCTGTATTTACAAGAAAGTGAGTGGGAGCTCTGTAGCATTTCTGATATTATATGTGGATGACATATTATTGATTGGAAATGATATAGAATTTCTGGATAGCATAAAGGGATACTTGAATAAAAGTTTTTCAAGAAAAGACCTCAGTAAAAGCTACTTATATATTGAGAATCGAGATCTATTGAGATAGATCAAGACACTTGATAAGATTTTCAATGACTACATACCTTGGCAAGATTTTGAAATAGTTCAAAATGGAACAGTTAAAGAAAGAGTTCTTGCCTGTGTTGCAAAGGTATGAAATTGAGTAAGACTCAAATCCCGATCACAGCAGAAAATAGAAAGAGAATGAAAAGTCATTCCCTATGCCTCAGTCATAGGTTCTATAAAGTATGCTATGCTATGTACCAGACCTATTGTATACCTTGCTCTGTATTTGGCAAGGGAGTACAATAGTGATCTAGGAGTAGATCACTGGACATTGGTCAAGAATATCCTTAGTAAGGACTAAGGAGATGTTTCTCGATTATGGAGGTGATAAAAGAGTTTGTTGTAAAAGTTACATCAGTGCAAACTTTTACACTGATCCAGATGACTCTAAGTCTCAATCTGGATACATATTGAAAGTGGGAGCAATTAGCTAGAGTAGCTCCGTGCAGAGCATTGTAGACATAGAATTCGCAAAATACTTACGGATCTGTATATGACATACCCGTTGACTAAGCTTCTCTCACGAGCAAAACATGATCACACCTTAGTACTCTTTGGGTGTTAATCACATAGCGATGTAAACTAGATTACTGAATCTAGTAAACCCTTTGGGTGTTGGTTACATAGCGATGTGAACTATGGGTGTTAATCACATGGTGATATGAACTATTGCTGTTAAATCACATGGCGATGTGAACTAGATTATTGACTCTAGTGCAAGTGGGAGACTGAAGGAAATATGCCCTAGAGGCAATAATAAAGTTATTATTTATTTCCTTATATCATGATAAATGTTTATTATTCATGCTAGAATTGTATTAACCGGAAACATAATACATGTGTGAATACATAGACAAACATAGTGTCACTAGTATGCCTCTACTTGACTAGCTCGTTAATCAAAGATGGTTATGTTTCCTAACCATGAACAAAGTGTTGTTATTTGATTAACGAGGTCACATCATTAGTTGAATGATCTGATTGACATGACCCATTCCATTAGCTTAGCACCCGATCGTTTAGTATGTTGCTATTGCTTTCTTCATGACTTATACATGTTCCTATGACTATGAGATTATGCAACTCCCGTTTGCCGGAGGAACACTTTGGGTGCTACCAAATGTCACAACGTAACTGGGTGATTATAAAGGAGCATTACAGGTGTCTCCAAAGGTAGATGTTGGGTTGGCGTATTTCGAGATTAGGATTTGTCACTCCGATTGTCGGAGAGGTATCTCTGGGCCCTCTCGGTAATGCACATCACATAAGCCTTGCAAGCATTGCAACTAATGAGTTAGTTGCGAGATGATGTATTACGGAACGAGTAAAGAGACTTTCCGGTAACGAGATTGAACTAGGTATTGGATACCGATGATCGAATCTCGGGCAAGTAACATACCGATGACAAAGGGAACAATGTATGTTGTTATGCGGTCTGACCGATAAAGATCTTCGTAGAATATGTAGGAGCCAATATGGGCATCCAGGTCCCGCTATTGGTTATTGACCGGAGACGTGTCTCGGTCATGTCTACATTGTTCTCGAACCGTAGGGTCCGCACGCTTAAGGTTTCGATGACAGTTATATTATGAGTTTATGAGTTTTGATGTACCGAAGGAGTTCGGAGTCCCGGATGAGATCGGGGACATGACGAGGAGTCTCGAAATGGTCGAGACGTAAAGATCGATATATTGGACGACTATATTCGGAGTTCGGAAAGGTTCCGAGTGATTCGGGTATTTTCGGGAGTACCGGGGAGTTACGGGAATACGGGGAAGAGTATTGGGCCTTGATGGGCTTTAGTGGGAAGAGGAGAAAAAGGCTGCGCCCCCCCTCCCCTCTAGTCCGAATTGGACTAGGGAAAAGGGGGCCGGCCACCTCTCCTTCTCCTCCTATTCCTTCTCCCTTCCTCCCCTCTTGGTGGACTCCTACTAGGACTTGGAGTCCTAGTAGGACTCCCTATCCTGGCCGCACCTTTGCCTTGGACGGCCTCCTCCTCCTCCATCCTTTATATACGGAGGCAGGGGCACCTCTAAACACACAAGTTGACACAAGTTGATCCACGTGATCTATTCCTTAGCCGTGTGCGGTGCCCCCTGCCACCATATACCTCGATAATACTGTAGCGGAGTTTAGGCGAAGCCCTGCTGCTGTAGTTCATCAAGATCGTCACCACGCCGTCGTGCTGACGGAACTCTTCCCTGACACTTTGCTGGATCGGAGTCCGGGGATCGTCATCGAGCTGAACGTGTGCTCGAACTCGGAGGTGCCGTAGTTTCGGTGCTTGATCGGTTGGATCGTGAAGACGTACGACTACTTCCTCTACGTCGTGTCATCGCTTCCGCAGTCGGTCTGCGTTGGGTACGTAGACAACACTCTCCCCTCGTTGCTATGCATCACATGATCCTGTGTGCGCATAGGAAATTTTTTGAAATTACTACGAAACCCAACAGTCGTCCCATCGTTCCACCGCTTTGGGGCGGCCATCTTGGTCGCGCTCGATGGTGATGCGAGTCCGACTGTGGCTAACAGTCGGCTCCTTGTCCTTCTTCCTACGGGCCCCGCCAGTCGGCGTCCGGGATGTCGCACCTTGGTCTCGGCGGGGTGGCGGGTCGTCGTTTTGTCGCTGCGGCGCCTCTGTGCAGGAGCCGGCTTCGTTTTGCGCGGCAGCCGCGTCGAGGAGCTGCTAAACTCGCTCCGTCATCATGTGGCACTCTTCGCCCTCGAAGTTGTCGAGCTTGTCTGCCGCCGCCTGGGCAGCGCGGATGTTCTCCGCGGGCGTGGCATACACAGGGCGATCAGCCCCGAACAGATTGGCGATTGCCATGCCGCGTTGTCGGACCGCGCCTAGACGGCTAGGCCCAGTCAGAGCCGGCGAGCAGCCCACAGAGCGATCCATCTCGCGCTGGTAGGCTTCTGACAAGCGCCTCATGCTTGCCAACTTCTTCGCTCCCTCGATAAGCTGAAGGCGGCGTGCCTCCAGCGTCTCGGCGTCAGCGTCTCCCGGAATCGGCGCGGTGAGGTCTCGCAAAGCCGTGTCGAGCGGGTCATGCGCTTCCTCATCGGAACGCTCGCCGTGATCGAGGATGAAAACCTCCATGATGGTGCTTCCGTCGCTCCCCGCGCAAGGGAGCGGCTCGTCGTAGACCACCACGTTGGTGGGAAATGCGTCGAGCGACGCGGTGTCGGAGTCGACCAGCATCGGGTCGGTGGATCCTATGGACTCCAGGTCCACGGCAGGCTCGCCGGCAACGTGGAGTTGGTCGAGGAGACCCGCGAGGAGGCTCTCGGGGCCGCTCGTGCCTGCGTCGGACGCAGGCTCGTCGGAGAGGCGAACCTCACCGATAAGCTCGGCGAGGCAGCTGGCCGCGCAGGCGATCTCAGCGCCGTGCAGCGCGTCGGCGCAAACTCCATCTGGTGTGTCGGGCTGGCTGCGCTCGCCAGGGAGGAAAAGGGTTCCCGTCCAGAGAAGGTCTCTGGACGACGGTGCACCTCGCCCCACGGTGGGCACCAAATGTCGGGGGTTGGGTACGATATATGCCAAAGGATGGCTTATCATGGTGGGAGCGAGTAGAACTTCGCCGGTGCCCAGAAGCGGGATGAGGCGAAGACATGCACGCCGGCGGAACCTACCCAGCTTCAGGGCTCTCCGAGGAGATAACACCCCTACTGCTGCTCTGCGGGGTCTCCGCATGGTCACTATGGCAAAGTGGTTACAATGGTGCTCCTGGAGCTGTTTCTGGAGGTAGGAGAGGGCAAGGCTAGCTCTCTCCTTCCTATGCTCTAAGGTCTATCTCTATCTGGGTCCGAACCCTTTGCATGGGCTTCCCGGGGGGTTTATATAGGCCTACCCCCCAGGGGTACAATGGTAATCCGGCTAGGCGTGGGTCCCAGCCGTCTGTCTCTCAGGCCGTCGTCCTCTCTGCCGACTACTGGGGCCCGCCGACTGGCGGGCCCCGCGGACAGGCCTGATACTGTAGCGGTACTCTTGATGACGCCGTCTTGGTCATGCGGTCATGGCAACAGCGCCGCCGTCTGGCGTGCGTTCACTGTCGCCATTCCCCATCTTGTCTGGTTAATGGCGTGCGGGGCCCATGGGAGGGGTCGGCCAACTCCAGGGGGCCGACTCCCACGGGTCCGTCTTCAGGGCGCTCGAGCCGTCTTCTGTCTACCCACTGACAGGCGGCCCCGCCGTCCTTGGGTCGTACAGGCAAGTGTCGTGGGCACAGTGCGCCGCCCACCGTGGCTGAGGTCAGGGCAGGCATGGCAACAGTGCCGCGCCTCGCCGGAGATCTTCAGCGATACGGCTTACTGTAGCCATGTCGGCCCCTTGTAAGCAGGGGGAGGGATGGCCATGTCGTGGCCGTACCCCGCCTCGCCCTACGAGACGAGGGTGGAGTTGCGGGCCGACTCTCCATAGCCGGCCTCTCTGGAAGTCGCCGGCCATGAGTCGGCTTATCTTGGAGTCGCCGTCTGGGACTCGGCTTATCTTGGAGTCGCCGTCTGGGCCTCGGCTTATCTTGGAGTCGCCGTCTGGGACTCGGCATATCTTGGAGTCGTCCCTGGAACTCGGCATAACTTGGAGTCGTCCCTGGGACTCGGCATAACTTGGAGTCGTCCCTGGGACTCGGCATAAGCGGCGCTACTGATCTCAATGTCTTGAAAAGGTTCTGGGGCTCGGGTTAGCCTACCCGTGGCCCATTACTCCGACAACGTGCCCCTCGCCCTCATGGGCCCCGCGGGATTCCTCTCCGATAACTTTTTGTTCCAGTATTTTTTATATTTTCCAGAAAAAATCTCCGTTGATTTTCAGCGCATTCCGAGAACTTTTATTTCTGCACAAAAACAACACCACGGTAGTTCTACTGAAAATAGCATCGGTCTGGGTTAGTTCTAACCAAATCATACCAAAAGCATGTAAAAATATTATAAACATGGCATTAATACATCAAAAATTATAGATACGTTGGAGACGTATCAGCGAGCGCGGCCGAAGCAAGGAGGAGGCGAGGCGGCGAGCTCGGCCGGATCGAGGAGGAGACGGGGCGGCGAGGAGGTGGGGCGGCGAGCGCGGCCTAAGCGAGGAGGAGACGGGATGGCGAGGAGGCGGGGCCGCAAGCACGGCCAGAGCGAGGAGCAGGAGACGCCGCGAGGAGGCATGGTGGCGAGGAGGCATGGTGGCGAGGAGGCGGGCGGCGAGTGTGGCCGGAGTGAGTAGCAGGAGACGCGACGAGAGTGAGGGAGGAAAAGTAGCAGGAGATTCCTTTTTTTTGCATGTGGGTGGGCCTAGCAGAAAAAGGAGGAGAGAGAGGGGAGAGAGGCTGACCTGTGGGTTTTGGGCATGCAAAAAGTAGCGTCGGCGGCCCCAAGTGCCCCCCGGTGGGTTAGGTGTGGCCTGAGGTCACCGGGGCTATTTTTGCCCAAATCCGGCGAAAAACAAGGACTTGGGGGCATGAGTGGGGCGTTTTTTTCCCGCCGACGCCCAAAAAGTGGCTTGGGGAGCTCCTTGAGGCATGAGTGGAGATGCTCTAAACGGTTTCGTCTGGACATCCATTTGAGATGGCAATGAGGCGTCTGATACGATCAGATTTATGGATAAGCCAGACGCACGTTCACACCTGATCCTTGTGCATGAAAATTCGAAAACAACATAAATATGTAGCTAAATCACAATGGTTGTAGTTCACGCCAGTTCCTCCAGTTCACAACAGTTCATGCTGGCCGGCAACAAAGTCACCGGCCTATAGAATGGTCACTCTCCAGTTTTACGCTGGCAACAAAGCTAGCGGCCGACACACTAGGCAGCCTTCAAAATGGACATGGTTTTTACACCGGCAACAAAGCCAGTGGCCGGCACATGGGTCAACCTTCAAAATGAACAAGTTTTTGGCACTGGCAACAAAGCCAGCAGCCGGCACACCAACCAGCCTTTAAAATAAACATACATAGTCCACCGTTGAGGTCTCACCTAGTTTAGACCATCGCGGGCGAACATCTCCTTCTGCTGGTTCGTGAACCAAGCCTTCCTCTCGGGTGACATGTTGTTCTTATCGACGCTCATGATCGCGAGTGCCACCTCCTTTACTTTGGTGTCGGCATTGGTGTCCTTGATCTGGAGCTTCTTGAGTTGAGCATCCTCCTCGATGTCAAGCTTCCTCCTCTTCGTGGCCTCCTCCATGCCAAACTTCTTTGTTTGGTGATCTAGGTATATCTTCATTTGCTCCTCCTTCCCTTTTCTCCTTCTCTCCTCCCTCACTTTCTTTTGACTCATCATGTTCTTCAAAGTTCCTTGCAAGGCAATGGAAGACACATCACGCTTCTCGTCGGCCTTCGAGCTTGTCTTGCCCCTCGGCCTCTTGAGCAAGTCTCCCTGCCTTCCCTCCTTTCTTCTTACGAGCGGCATATTGGTCTTTGAACTTGGGGCAATCTTTGATGAGCTCCCAACAATGCGTGAGAGTAAATGGCTTATTCTTGTGTCGGGCCTTGAAGGCTTCCAAAGATTGAAATGCCTACACAATCAAAGATGCAGCCGCAATTGTAACATGGAAGGACACAAGATGCATGAAACATGGTAGGCCAACATGAAAGGATACAAGATGAAAAAAATGAGAGGTTCATACCAAGTTACCAAGGCCTAGGCCACTCACAGGTCGGGCTTCGACGCTCTGAAGCGTGGCACAATACTTGTTACACTCTTGTTGAATGAACCCCAACTTCTTTTGGATTGAGTTGATGTCGCGGGTTCTCGCAAATTGGTAGGCAGCAAACTTCCTTCGCTCATGAAAGGTTTTGTGAACTCTCATCCAAAAGAAAAATCCTTTTTGCTCGTCACCTTTCATCGGATCTTGGCCTATATCCATCCAACTCTCACAAATCAAAGTGCCCTCCTATTGGGTGCATGATCTCGTGTGAATGTTTTGCCTCCTCTTTTGTGCCTCAGCCCTTTGGGTGAGCTCATCGATGAACAACAATGGCTCCTCTACAATGTCGATCTCTTCTTCCTCATCTTCACAATACAAGTCATCATCTTCATGCCATGAGTTTCCATGGTCTTCCTCATCTTCATCATATTGGTCGGCGAATTGAGTGTCACCATATTGGTCGCGGCCATCCTGGCTTTGGGTCACGTCGAGATTGAAAGTTTGGCCTTGGCCGTCGACGTGGAAGGCCTCGCCACAACCCTCGAAGATGACGTTCTCCATGAACACCGGTTAGTCAGGATCGTCGGCCCTCGGCATCGACAGTGGCATTTCATCAAACAAGTTGCGGGCACCGGCCATGTTGGCCGAAGGAATCGACCGAGGTTGCTTCCTTTGCGTCCCCTCGGACGGCTGTCCAGTGATACGTCCATTTTGCATCATGCTTTTATATCAATATTTATTGCATTATGGGTTGTTATTACATGTTATATCACAATACTTATGCCTTTTCTTTCTTATTTTATAAGGTTTACATGAAGAGGGAGAATGCCGGCAGCTGGAATTCTGGACTGGAAAAGGAGCAAATATTAGAGACCTATTCTGCACAACTCCAAAAGTCCTGAAACTTCACAGTGATCACTTTTGGAATATATTAAAAATATTGGGCGAAGAAAGCACCAGAGGGGGCCCACCAGTCGGCCACGAGGGTGGAGGGCGCGCTCTACCCCCTGGGCATGCCTACTGCCTTGTGGGCCCCCTCGCAGGCCCCCTACTCCCATCTTCTGCTATATGGTGTCTTTTACCCTAGAAAAAAAATCAGAGATAAGCTGTCGGGATGAAGCGTCGCTGTCTCGAGGCGAAACCTAGGCAGGACCAATCTAGGGCTCTGGCGGAGCTATTCAGCCGGGGAAACATCCCTCCGGGAGGGGGAAATCATCGCCATCGTCATCACCATCGATCCTCTCATCATCGAGGGGGTCAATCTCCATCAACATCTTCACCAGCACCATCTCCTCTCAAACCCTAGTTCATCTCTTGTATCCAATCTTTGTCTCAAAACCTCAGATTGGTACCTGTGGGTTTGCTAGTAGTGTTGATTACTCCTTGTAGTTGATGCTAGTTGGTTTATTCGGTGGAAGATCATATGTTCAGATCCTTAATGCTTATTAATACTCCTCTGATTATGAACATGAATATGTTTTGTGAGTAGTTATGTTTGTTTCTGAGGACATGGGAGAAGTCTTGTTATAAGTAATCATGTGAATTTGGTATCTGTTTGATATTTTGATGGGATGTATGATGTCTCTCCTCTAGTGGTGTTATGTGAACCTCAACTACGTGACGCTTCACCATGATTTGGGCCTAGGGTAAGGCATTGGGAAGTAATGGGTAGATGATGGTTTGCTAGAGTGACAGAAGCTTAAACCCTAGTTTATGTGTTGCTTCGTAAGGGGCTGATTTGGATCCATATGTTTCATGTTAGGGTTAGGTTTACCTTAATTATTCTTTCGTAGTTGCGGATGCTTGCAAGAGGGGTTAATCATAAGTGTGAGGCTTGTCCAAGTAAGGACAACACCCAAGCACCGGTCCAAACACATATCAAATTATCAAAGTAACGAACGCGAATCATCTGAGCATGATGAAAACTAGCTTGACAGTATATCCCATGTGTCCTCGGGAGCACTTTGCTTTATATAAGAGTCTGTCCAGGCTTGTCCTTTTCTACAAAAAGGATTGGGCCACCTTGCATGCAACTTTTTTACATTTGTTACTTGTTACCCGTTATGAATTACCTTATCACAAAACTATTTGTTATCGATAATTTCAGTTCTTGCAGAGAATACCTTACTGAAAACCGTTTGTCATTTCCTTATGCTCCTCGTTGGGTTCGACACTCTTACTTATCGAAAGGACTACGATAGACCCCCTATACTTGTGGGTCATCATCCAACGCCATTGTACCCCGACGTCAAGTTGAGGTCGATGACGCCCGCGGGCGTGGCTGGAGCGACCACACTACAGTCCGGCAACGTAGAGAACCGTGTATGCCCATGGCTATGCAGGGGCGGCCCATGATACCCTGGCTTCTCGGGTGTGATGGACGAGCTCGGGGATCGGTGATGCGGAGGACGAACTGTCGACGAGCCTGTGCTAGCCGCAGCCATGGCAATGACCGAGGGAATGGCCGGCGGGGGTCGGCACAACCCTAACATGAGGAGGGCGTGCACCTTGGCGACGATTGACTCCATGTCATTGACGTTAGCTTGGTGCTGCCCGGCACGCCGAGCGGCCGCCTCGGTGGCATAGTCGGCCGCGGCCTTCTTCTCGCCACCTTTGTCCGTCGGTTCCTCCTCTTGGCCGATTCGGCATCGAGCTTGGCGAGATCCACCAGTGTGAGCTCCGACCGCGGCTTCTTCGTAGCCTTCTTCTTTGGCGTGGGGCACGCGGCCACGGCCGGGACGCCGCAATTCGTCAGGCCGTCACTAATGGAGGAGGGAGGGGAGGGGCGCGGGAGGGTTTTGGCGAAATGGAGGGAAAGTGAGCGCGGTGTGTGCCCGACGGGCAGGCCAGGGGAGAACAAGGGCGCGCGTCCGAAATTTAGGGCGGGAATGTGTCCAAAGCAAACGAACATTGATCTGTTTGCTCCCGCGCGTTGGACCGTCTGTTCTGTCCATTTACCCCTAAACAAAGGGAGTTTTTACGGTACATCATACTACCTAATTTAATGGGTAGTATTAACTCGATCTGACGGCTAATATGATTCGACAGAAAGGACAACTTGGTAATTTTCTATTGGACATATGCTTAGAATTATCCCTTCACTTGAATCAAATAATACTGGCGCGGGTAGGTCTCCATCCGCCATGCCACGTGCAGCTAGACGTCGGTCACCGGCACCATCCTCCATGCTGTGTGCGGCTAGCCGTTGGCCGCCACCAAGTCCTCCGCGCGCCACGCCCTTGAGTCTCCTACACCAACCTCCATGTTGTGTGCGGCAAGCCGCCGGACGCCATAGGTCCTCCATCGCGCACTGGAGCACCTGCCCCACCATCCCAATCCAGCCCGCCTTCCTCCGCTGACGGCTACCCTCCGTTAGAGCATCTTTACTAGAGCCCCTAGGACGCCCCAAGCCACTTTTTGGCCGCCGGCAGTAAAAAATGCTCCCAGCCACACCCTCAAAGGCTTGTTTTGCGCCGGATTTGCCCAAAAACACGACCGGCGATCTCAGGCGACTCCCAACAACCCAGAGGGCTGCTGGGGACGCTGGCACTAACTTTTGCATATAAATGGTCCACTAGTCAGTGCCCCCAATTGCCTTTATCTTCTCCAGGCCCACCCACGTGTGAGCCACACTCCCTCTCTCCTCTCCAGCCCACACTCCCTCTCTCCCGGGCGACTTCTAGGCTCTCCATGTACTCCGGGCGGGCGAGGCCGGAGCTCGCCATGCGTGGCCGGGACGGGCGAGGCCAGGGCGGGCGCTGGCCAGAGCTGGCGAGGCGGGGCGAGCAGGCAAGGCCGGGGCAGGCGCTGG
>NC_041383.1:683269259-683294538 GCF_002162155.2 Triticum dicoccoides | reverse complement strand
AGGCGCTGGCCGGAGCTGGCGAGGCGGGGCGTGCGGGCAAGGCGAGGGCGGCCTCGGCGCGCACGTGGCCGGGCGGAGCGGCGCGGGAGCAGTTGCTCCCGTCTCCCGCATCACCTCCTACAAGCTCCGCCGCCGGCTCGTGTCCAGGCACACCGGCCGCGCGTTGGCGATGCAGCAGCGCAAGGCACACCGGCCGCACATCGGTGATGCAGCAGCGCAAGGCGCCCAAGGCGTGCGCGGAGGGCGTCACGGAGCAGGAGGCGTCGCCGGCGGCCGTGCTGCCGAGGACCGCCACGGTGCGCAACTTGCTGGAGGCGGAGGAGGCTCCAGACCAGTGCTCCATGACACCGCGGAAGAAGAACAAGAAGAGGCCGGTCGCCGGTGAGAGGCGGTGCAGGCCGGTGGTCAACCTGTTGCTCGTCGCCTCCATCCAAGCTTTTAAATAGCGTCCGCTACCTCCGCTATTGCGGCCACAATAGCGGTAGCGTCACCCTGCCGCTATTAGTTTAAGGTTGCGTTAGAAAATAGCGTGTTTTCAAGATGCGGGCGCAACATCACTTGTTAGACCGCTATATCGTCCGCTATCCGCAATATTGCCCGCTATATAAGTCCTTATTGTTCTGTTGTATAATCTATTTTGGTAAATTTGTCTTGCTTGCATGGTTGCAAGACCAAATATTGTTCAATTATAGTTTATATTCTTATATAAATGATGATTTCTCAAATTAAGTGTCATATTTTTGTCAATGGCCTAGAAAGATACACAACAATCACAAATTTATGAATGTTTTTTAAAAATTGGCTATGTGGACATAGCGCCCGCAATATCGCCTGCTATCCGCATTCCGCTATGTGGACCCTAATCCGCAACCAGTCCGCTATCCGCTATTTAAAAGCTTGCCTCCGTCATGGCTGTGCTCACCTGTCTCCTCTTCTTACGCGCCACGCGTCCTCCTCGTCGAGGTGCATAGATGCTTGGGGGTGGAGACGCTGGATTTTTTTCCCCTGAAGCCTAAAATTTGCGCCGGCGCAACCCCAGCCGAACGGAAAAACGTTCCTGGGGCACAACGGTTGGAGATGCTCTTAGAAGCACACCCTTGCCCTTTTTACAAACGTATTTGATTGATTGCTAATGTCACAAGTACTCCGGTACTGATTCAGACGCTAATTGATTTCTAAGTATGGTTGGGATCTGCATCGTTTTGGCTAGCTTGATCTTCTAATTGCTTCGGGATTTGAAGCAGCCTTGGGCTTGCTCGAGGACTCGAAGTTTTGAGGAGATCGACCTGATGCCTAACAGCGGCCGTGAAGCTCCCGTTAAGAATTTGTGGCAGTGAGCAGCGCGCCAACGCCCAACAGGTATGGAAGCGATTCAAGATTTCAAGGAATGGTTGGATCGATCCTGACATTGGAATCTACTCGTCGGCTTGCTTTTAGAGGAACGGTTGTAAGATTTATAATAGTGAACTACCCAAAGTGCCCTCCTCCGCAAAAAAAAAAACAAAACCAAAGTGCCCCTAAATCATGAATATACTACCAGAATTCTTTTATTGCTTGATCTGGTACGTTGGATTGAAAAAATAAATGGTTCAAAATAACTTGATATGCTGTAAAAGGTCTCGAAACGAACGCGGCCGGATGATTTGAGGTCGTGCGTTGGAGTTGCCCTCGTCTCATGCCATAGTTTGCCGACAGCGGGAGTTCATTTAAATGGAAGACAAAACGACCTAATTAAGGTGCGACGTAGTAGCGGTCATGGAAGTGGGACTTTGGGGGTATGTTATGGTTGCGCCGATGGAGCTTGCGCTTGTCATCATTAACCAATGAAACGGGTTGTATTACGTACGTGCCGCGATCGGCGTCCGGCCTGGGTCGATCGGCGTCAGCGATGTCACGAGGCTGCGAGCGATCGGTCGACTGGACTGGAGCTAGCGGCTAGCGCCCACAGGACATGAAACAAGAGCTGAGCGAGCAGTGACAGCATGCATTACCGGCCGGACGTGCACTGACAATGGCGCTGCAGCGAACCGATCGGCATCACGGCTTAGGCCAAACCAGGCGCATGTGCTGGTGCATGCCGTTGCTATGCTCTCTGGCACGGCATCGACCGTCACCTTCATTCCGCGCGCCCGCCCGTTGTGTTGCGTTCGAGCCTCGGTTTCTACTCCGATCAAGTGGTCCGCCGCTTCCAACCCTACCACTCGGCCGTGTCCCCCTTTTCGCCGTGGCTTCCTTTTGCATAGAGCAGACGTGACCATCCATCCAGCGCGAGCACGTCGGATGGCCGGCCGGTCCGTCGGCCACGCGGAATAGAAAACGACGACGACGGCGTAAAGCCTGGCCGAGCCCACGCAGCTTTGCCATGCTCGCTAGTGCGCCGTCGCCATCCTGCGTCGCATATAACCTGCCACGTAGCATTCACGTTCGTTTCCACCCGCTTGTCTGGCACGCGTAGCACCGGCGGTAAAGCCCTCCCTCGCTCGGTTCCGCTTTAAGAATCCGAGTCGACCGGTCACGGCCAAGACCTCGTCATTTACCACTTGCAGCAGCTTGGCGCGCCATACGTTTGCGTTGTTAGGTGACGGCGTGGAGCAGCATGTGGTTGGATTGAGTATATTTATAGTATTTGATGCGCAACCTTTTCTATCTGATTGGTTAATTAATTTTGAAGCCAACCCTTTCTCTTCTCAAGTTTCGTCGCACTCTCCGGCCTCTAGCTACCTCTGCACGGCGGCCATGCCATATGATGCAGGCGAGTTATAACAAAACCGGCATAGCTTTTCGCCGCGACTGCACGGCACGGCACCACGTGAGGTCCTTCTCTCCCGTGAGCACTCTAGACAAATATAAATGTACTTCCGTGCTCAGATTTTCTGGCGCCGTTGCCGTTTCGCGCGTCGATCCATAGCATATGCGGCCGTGCTGCCGGATCAAAACAAGGAGAGCAGCAGCGACGGGGAATATATAGGGGCGATTTGTGTGTCATCACTACTAATCTAAGCGCTGTCCTTGGTCTCTTGTCTTGTGTGGTTAAGGCTGTTCTGCACGTACCTGTTGCGATGGCTACGGCTGCCGTTTGATCGCGTTAACCTTGCCTAGCCGTCCAGTGCGCCGCTGCGCATTGGACGGAAAGCTAGTGATGATGTGCGCCTTCACTTGAATCACAAGGGATGGGATGGAATGGAACTACTGATAATATAACTTGTGTGAGTTGTGGAAAGGGTACCTATATCAGGCATAATATTCGCTTTACCAAACACTGATTCAAATCATCTATCACAAGGAACTCTGTTCGGTAGGAATGTACAGTGACACTATTGAGGTGTCGAAAAACGTCTTACGTTATGGGACGGAAAGAATACAAATATACTAAAATCTGCACAATTCAGTTGAATAGCCACCGCACCCTAAGCAGTTTGCCATACCAAATTGATGATTCTCCTTACCAAGCAAGCACCAAATCGATACGACATGGACATGCATGCAGATCCACTATGCATGGTGCACCAGACCAGAGCAGCCGGGTGAAAACCGCACCGCATTTCTTTTCTGTCACGGCGAGGCGTGCTCTGCATTACACGCCAAAGCTGCGGCCATCAGGGCCAAGGGTCTCTCCGCCTCCTCCGTATATCACCGTCGCCACCTCTCCCTCCCTCCCTCCCTCGTTCCCTTCTCTCCCTCTCTCTCTCTCTCTCACTCGCATTTGCCACAGACCCTCACTGCGCCATGGACGAAGGAGGAGGGAGCCTGCACTCGCCTCCTCTCGCGAGGGCGCACGAGATGTTCCTCCTCCGCGCCGCGG
Organism: Triticum dicoccoides; assembly: GCF_002162155.2. Lineage (NCBI taxonomy): Eukaryota > Viridiplantae > Streptophyta > Magnoliopsida > Poales > Poaceae > Triticum > Triticum dicoccoides. Next base: position 683,290,736 of record NC_041383.1, on the reverse strand, counting down.
CTTTGCTCGGCGATTCGCCAAGTAAGTCTTGATCCATTCCCCATCCCGCCTGCATGCACACGGCGGGTTCATCCATCCATGCGTCCGATTCTCCTCCTCTCCTCGAGTCCGATTGCACTGCATGGCTTTCCTCAGCCCCCGCTCCTTTGGTATTGCTTTTCTGGGCCTGCAAACCAATGGATTCTGCAAGAAATTTCGAGTCTTATTAGTAAGGGTTTGTTTGTTTGGTTTTTTGTGTTCCAACGAGGGTATAACTGCAGAAGAATGTGCATACAAACATGGCAGCATCTGTAGCCCGTAATTTAGTTAGCACCCTGTGGTTTTGTGGAATGCCTTCATTTATTTATATAACTAAGTGAGGCTCAATTTTACTTCCCGGGAAAAAAATCGCTGCATTAGTTAATTTCCTCCCTACAGAAATGTTTGGCCGGGCCAATCAACTTGTATGTTCAAAACATGCTCCTCAAAGGAAATCTTGCAAACTGGAGCGATAACAGTCAGGTCAAGGGCAATGATATATCAGCTTTCGGTTTTACTCCTAACATCTCTGCAAAAACATGATATCACTCTGACTAACAAACACTCCTATGCAACTTTCTAAAAGAAACCAAGGATGATAGTACATCTTTTCTAGACCTTTTTGCCCCTGCCACTATCAGTCTCCTTTAACATGACATTTATACTGACATTAAGGAATAAGGAATATTCATGTCAATAAGTAAGTGGAATAATAGAAGAATATACTATGTTTTTTTTAATCTTGTGGGGTTCCACTGTTGCTGGTAGAACTAGCTTGGAGAAAATTTATCAACAAATTCAGGGGATTCCAGTTTTCCTTGAAAGGATGGGATTCCAGTTTTCGTAAAAAAAAACATGTTGTTTGTTGTTTTCTTGAACATTCATGACATAACTGCAGCTACTATGTTATATTCATAATAAAAGTTGGATAACTTATTCTGTTGTCGATTCCTGACACACAAATTTGATATACAACCTTGCAGGTTCCATTGTATCACAATACCTGCGACAATGGCCAGAAGTATATTCCCCTTGTTTCTGGACTAGCACTTTTGTATTGATACAACTTGTATTTATCACGAGCATCGTGGCTCAGTATCTGTTCAAGAGAATCAGATGGTGCAGGCAGAGGTTGAAGACCACAACTCCTGAAAGCAATAAGCATTCTAATCAGGAACAACAGAATGCAGACATAAAGCTGGGCTTCTCATATCAAGCAAGCAAAGTCTGCTGCCTGCTTATATTAGCCACTCATGTCCCGAGGATATTCTTTCTGCAGTTACAAGGAAGAATAAGTGGTTGCAAGTACCCACCTTTTGTTCTGGGTGAAGGCATACAGGTGCTCTCCTGGGTAATATTGTCACTAGCAGTATTCAGTCTACAGAAGACAAAATCTGCAAAGCATCCGCTCATTATTCGGGCATGGTTGATACTTAGCTTTCTGCAATCAATAATCAGTGTGATATTTGATCTCAGGTTCAGCTTATCAGATCATGGATATATGGGGTTTGCAGAACTGATTGACCTGTTCACACTTGTTATCTGCACTTACCTGTTTGCAGTTTCTGTCAGAGGAAAAACAGGAATCACCTCAATAAACAGCGGCATAACAGAGCCACTGTTGAGTCCATCTGCAGGGCAGCAGGCAGAAACTAAAAGGACATGTCTGTATGGCAGGGCAAGCGTTCTGGACCTCGTCACGTTCTCCTGGATGGGTCCTCTATTTGCTACCGGATATAAGAAACCTCTAGATAAGAATGATGTGCCAGATATTGATGAAAGGGACTATGCCGATTTGCTCTCTCATTCATTTAAGAGGATCCTAGCAGATGTTGAACGCAGGCATGGTTTGAGTACTTTATCAATCTATAGAGCAATGTTCCTATTTATTAGAAGAAAAGCAATAATTAATGCAGTATTTGCAATTCTGTGTGCATGTGCATCCTATGTTGGACCATCACTGATTAATGACTTGGTGAGATTCCTCGGGGGAGAGAGGAAGTATGGACTGAAAAAAGGTTATATTCTTGCTGCTGCATTTTTAAGTGCCAAAGTTGTGGAGACAGTAGCTCAGAGGCAGTGGATTTTTGGTGCTCGACGGCTCGGGATGCGGCTACGAGCTGCTTTGATATCCCACATCTATCAAAAGGGGCTCCGGTTATCCTGCAGTGCAAGGCAGAAGCATACCAGTGGAGAGATCATAAACTACATGAGTGTAGATATACAGAGGATAACCGATGTTATATGGTACACAAACTACATTTGGATGTTACCCATACAGCTTTCTCTAGCAGTCTATGTTCTCTATCTAAACCTAGGGGCTGGAGCATGGGCTGGTTTAGCAGCAACACTGGCAATAATGGCTTGCAATATTCCTCTGACCAGACTGCAGAAAAGGTTGCAATCAGAGATCATGGCTGCTAAAGACAACAGAATGAAGGCAACAACGGAAGTACTTAGAAGCATGAAAATACTGAAACTTCAAGCATGGGATACAGAGTACCTTCAAAAGCTAGAAGCTTTGCGAAGGGAGGAGCACAATTGGTTGTGGAAATCTGTGAGGTTGACAGCTTTCACAACATTCATATTTTGGGGGTCCCCTGCATTCATATCCTCCATAACATTCGGTACATGTATATTGATGGGGATTCCTCTAACAGCTGGTACTGTTCTGTCTGCTCTTGCAACGTTCCGGATGCTACAAGATCCAATCTTCACACTTCCCGATTTACTTTCGGTGTTTGCCCAGGGAAAAGTTTCAGCTGATCGAGTAGCACAATACCTCCAGGAAGAAGAATTGAAAGACGACGCAATTACAGAAGTACCAAGGCGTGACACAGACTATGATGTGGAGATTGATCATGGAGCATTCAGTTGGGAACTTGAAACCACATCTCCAACTATAACAGATGTAAATTTAAAAGTAAAGAGAGGGATGAAAGTAGCAATCTGTGGAATGGTCGGCTCTGGGAAATCCAGTCTACTATCATGCATACTTGGGGAGATGCCTAAGCTAGCCGGGGCTGTGAGGGTCAGTGGGAGCAGAGCATATGTTCCTCAGACTGCCTGGATCCTGTCTGGGAACATCAGAGACAACATTCTGTTTGGAAACCCATATGACAAGGAAAAATACCAAAAGATAATACAAGCTTGTGCATTGACTAAAGATCTTGAGCTATTTGCAAATGGTGACTTGACAGAGATTGGAGAAAGAGGAATTAACATGAGTGGTGGACAGAAGCAGCGGATTCAGATTGCAAGGTCAGTGTACGAGGATGCAGATATATACCTCTTTGATGACCCCTTCAGTGCAGTAGATGCTCACACTGGGGCCCAACTTTTCAAGGTTTGTTTATTTAGTGTTCATAAACCCATAAATGTGTTCAGAATTTAGTCGCATATGATTCGAACATGATAAATATCACTACTTTTCCTTAATATTCAACGGTTTAGAGACATCAGTCTGCATAAATGCTAACAGAATGAACTACTATATTATTATACAGGATTGCCTGATGGGGATGCTTAAAGACAAAACAATATTGTATGTGACCCATCAAGTTGAATTTCTTCCAGCTGCAGACCTTATACTAGTAAGTATATAAAAAAATGCTTTTGTTCATAATAATACATGTATGTTCGTGTTGTTAAGAATATGTAAAATAACCAAAGCGGGTACAAAATAATAGGTGATGCAGGATGGGAAGATTGTGCAGAAAGGAAGATTTGATGATCTTCTTAAACAGAACATAGGATTTGAAGCCATAGTCGGAGCCCATAGTCAGGCAATTGACTCTGTTATAAATGCCGAGAGTTCTAGCAGAATTTTGTCAACAGAGAGCCAAAAGTTAGCAGATAGTGATGATGAGTTTGAGAGAGAAAACGACACTGATGATCAAGTTCAGGGCATAATTAAGCAAGAGTCTGAACACGATGTCTCGCAAGGTGTCAATGAAAAAGGAAGGCTGACACAAGAGGAAGAACGAGAAAAGGGAGGAATTGGCAAGACGGTCTACTGGGCATACCTGACGGCTGTTCATGGTGGCGCATTAGCACCAGTAATAGTGGCGGCACAGTCATTCTTCCAAATATTCCAGGTAGCAAGCAACTATTGGATGGCATGGGCGTGTCCTCCAACATCTGCAACCACTCCAAGGGTTGGATTAGGCCTTCTTTTGTCTGTATACATAATGCTATCTATAGGAAGTGCACTATGTGTTTTTGGTCGGTCTATACTTGTGTCACTTGTTGGCCTGTTAACAGCAGAGAAGTTCTTCAAGAATATGCTCCATTGCATTCTCCGAGCTCCCATGTCCTTCTTTGATTCCACGCCCACTGGCAGGATCCTAAACAGGGTTGGTGTTCAATTACTCCTCACATCATTTTGTACTGCCTTGTTCCCACGCACCTTAAAATTAATAACTGTAACTGTACATTGTAACAGGTCTCCAGTGACCAAAGTGTTTTAGATCTGGAAATAGCAAGCAAGCTTGGTTGGTGCGCGTTTTCAGTTATACAAATTCTGGGGACCATTGGGGTTATGTCACAGGTTGCGTGGCCAGTTTTCGCCATCTTTATTCCAGTGACAGCAATCTGTTATGCGTTTCAAGTAAGAGCTCCCCACTATGATATGTTTGCACTAGATTTAACTTGTCCTTGTACAACTTATGCACCAAGTTACTTCCATACACGATGAATTCCAGGAAGCCATTTCCTCCTTGATAGATTCCTTTAACAAATCACTGAATCGAATATTTCCCTGTGACATGCAGAGGTACTACATACCAACAGCAAGAGAGCTGGCTCGTCTGTCACAAATTCAAAGGGCTCCAATCCTCCACCATTTCGCAGAATCACTTACAGGAGCAGCAAGTATTAGAGCATATGGGCAGAAAGACCGTTTCAGCAAAGCAAACATCAGTCTTGTTAACAACCACTCACGACCATGGTTCCATAACATCTCAGCTGTGGAGTGGCTTTGCTTCAGGCTAAACATGCTATCTAACTTTGTCTTTGCCTTTTCTTTGACTCTGTTGGTGAGCCTTCCCGAAGGTTTCATAAATCCGAGTAAGTTTTTCATGCAGAAAAATTATACTCCCTCCGTCTCAAAATAAGTGACTCGACTTTGTACTAACTTTGTACTAACTTTGTACTAAAGCTAGTACAAAGTTGAGTCACTTATTTTGGGACGGAGGGAGTAGTTGATTCATTTTTGCAGTCTATACTCTGATCACTAATTTTCGGTGGCTGCAAAACTGACATAATTGTATGTACAGGCATCGCTGGACTTGCAGTGACTTATGCACTGAACCTCAATGGGCAGTTGTCATCTATAACCTGGAACATTTGCAACACAGAGAATAAAATGATTTCAGTTGAAAGAATAATGCAGTACTCAAGGATCCCTAGTGAGGCTCCTCTAATAGTTGATGATCACCGCCCCCCAAACAGCTGGCCAAAGGATGGCACTATAAATATAAGAAACTTGGAGGTATGCATGATGTTACTGCAAGTTATCATTTATAGCTAACCACCCTACATAAGCACAAGTATGCACATGAACATTTGTACACCATAAGACAGATTATATCACCGTGGTCTATTAGTCTAAAAACATAACTTACTAAGTTTGGATAAACATATGGTCTAAAGCAGGTTAAACCAGCTTGCAAACATATGTTCCAGGGCAAAATTCATATCAGAAAAGCACATAGTTCATATAGTTTTGACTCCATAATATTTTCTATCAGCAAAGAGAATATGAGATAATTAGGGATTTTGGAGTCACTCTACATAAATATAGAGATATTTTATTTGTTCTTCTAGTCCCTATCCCCAGCTCTAGTGTCCTTTTTCTGTATTTGGGGTTTTCTGTTTTTTGATTTTTGTTCGGGCTTTTTTCCGGGCATTGTGGTTTTCGGCCTAGTGTCCCTCATGAACCGGGTCATTCTGTATTCTTTTTTCTATCTCAATGAAATCAGCAGTGTGCTTGCCTTGCACTGTCAAGATAATTAAGGAAAGGAAACTAGACTAAATTGCATGGTACATGTTTTACATAAGGGAGAAAAATAAAGCACATATCCTCCAACATGGAAGAAAACAGAAACAACAAAAGTAGCACATTTGTTTCACAAAAGAATGTATACTAAGTTCCTGACATACAAGTAACACAAAAGGAAAGCTCGTACTTTTGAATAATGAAATGTAATCTCTTCTATTTTTCTATTTTCTCATAAAATGTGTGTATGCTCAAATGAGCCATCTAATGTGACTATTCGCTTTTACAGGTTCGATATGCAGAGCATCTCCCATCTGTTTTAAGAAACATATCATGTACAATTTCAGGACGGAAGAAGGTGGGGATTGTTGGACGTACTGGCAGTGGAAAGTCAACTTTGATTCAAGCGCTTTTCCGGATTGTTGAACCAAGACAAGGGACAATTGAAATTGATGATGTCGATCTCAGCAAAATCGGGTTGCATGATTTACGTGGCAGACTTAGCATCATCCCACAAGATCCAACCATGTTTGAGGGCACAGTGAGAGGAAATCTTGATCCACTGAATGAATATTCTGATCAACATATATGGGAGGTAAATAAGTCAAATCATACATGTCCTAATGATGAGAGTAAATTATATAATATGTGCATAAGAGAGCCTAACATCTCATATTGTTGCTCATTATTACCAATAGTCCATGTTGCAAAACAAATAGTTCTGGATAATGGTATCTTTCTCAACATAAATATGCATAACAGCTTATGTTGATAAAATGTGATCTCGTGATTATAGCAATCTATGAAAGGTCAAAATTGCTGACAGAGTACCAAGAAACATATGTGTCTGATCTCTTTAACAATTGCAATTGCCAAAGCTGATGTAAAGTTTCATACAGATTGCAAGTTGATCAAATCCATTCATCAAACATATCTATATAATGAATACAAAGAAAATGAGGAATTGCCAAAAAAATGATTAAAAGAATATAACTGCTGTACTTCCTCTATTGACTAGAAATATACATTTCTTTTGGCCAGACATTGGACAAATGCCAGCTTGGTGACATAGTTCGTCAAAGCCCAAAGAAGCTGGACTCAACAGGTTTGTTTTTGTGTACAACAGCACACAGATGCTAGATTGGCTAAGAGAGTATGTATATCTCCATTGAGATGATCAAATGAGATTTCTCCTGCAGTTGTCGAAAATGGGGAAAACTGGAGCGTCGGACAGAGGCAGTTGTTTTGTCTGGGAAGGGTTCTACTGAAGCGAAGCAATGTCCTTGTCCTCGACGAGGCAACTGCTTCAGTTGACTCATCTACGGATGCAATTATCCAGCAAACACTCCGTGAGGAGTTTGGGGACTGCACGGTGCTGACAGTAGCACACAGAATTCACACAGTTATCGACAGTGATTTGATTCTTGTCTTCAGCGAAGGTAAGCCACAGCACCGACGAACCCAAAATATTTATCTACATTTTAGGACCTAGCTGCCACAGTGCTAAGATCTGTACTCGTTTGTGTTGAGCAGGAAGAATTATAGAATACGACACGCCGTCAAGATTACTGGAGGACGAGAACTCTGAATTCTCAAGGCTCATCAAGGAGTACTCGCGGAGATCCAAGGGGTTCTAACAGCACCACAAACAATTGAACGGCCGCGAAAGCGGCATGAAGCCAACTAGGCGCACAGCAGAGCCTGGCAGAAAGACCGCACACACCACAACGGCCTTTCTCCAGACGACAAGCACTCACGAAATCCACCCAGATAAAGACAATATAGGCTGTACAATGGACGGGACTAGCTAGATTATTCAGGCGATTTGGAAAAATTATCAAAGCCATGTAATGCAATAGCACAGTAGCACTATGTAAGATGCTCTCTGATGTGAGAAAGATCGAGTGTATGTATGTAGCTACTCCGTGTGCGTTGTCCGTGCGCAATCGCTTTTCAGTTCAAGAAGTTCCTGAATGGGGTTCGAGCGGGGTGCTTACCTGCGGCGTGTCTAGCCAGGCATTCCGTCGAGCAGGTGGCGCGCGGAGCCCTGCAACAAGGAGCTGGGCATGTTCCGCGAGAGCATACACTGATCTGAGCGCAAGCATCGCACCGAAGCCATAGGTAGAGCAGCGGCGACGCCTGCCGATTTAGCTAGGCACTCGCTAACTTCCTGGGATTTTCAGCGGTGGCGGTGGGAGGATTGAGGAAGCCGACGACTAGCCAGCCAGCATGTCCAGCTCAAGGTTTCACTCCCTTGGTAGAAACCCCAAAATATGGCACCCATACTTTTCCTTCCCTAAAATACGTATATACTCTTTCCGTCTCAAAATAAGTGTCTTAACTATTAACTTTAGTACTACATAAAAAAATTATTATCTTTAGTATAAAATAAAACAAAATATGTATTTGGCAACCCTGTGCCAGATTGCAAAATCGCCACACCTGTAGGATGTCGTCCATTTGGAATCCAACGGACGCAAGACATTCCAGCTATTCAGTTCGTTTCTTCTGTCGCTGGGTGGTGGGCCAAGCCCGATACGATACGCTCGAACCGTCTCGCCCGATACGCTCGAACCGTCTCGCTCGGAATTAAATCCCCCGTCCCCCACCACTCGTCTCCTTTGTCCTCTGTAACGGCTCGCGCGGCGCACTACTCTGTCTCCCCGCTCCCGCTCTCTCTGTCTCCGTCCACGGCGAGCGGCGGCGCGCCTTCTCCAGCCGATTCTCGGCGCTGGTTTTCCGTTCCACCGGTGAGTATCTACTCAATCTCCCTCACATCCGCCCCCAGTAGTTCGTGCGCCTCAAATCGACTGGTAACCGCGCGCCCGCTTCTCTGTCGCTCCGCCCCCGCTCTCTCTTCGTCGACGGCGAGCGGCGGCGCCTTCTCCGGACGATTCGCGGTGTTAGTATTCTGTTCCACCGACGAGTATCGACTCAATCACCCTCACATCCATCCCCAGTAGTTTTTGCTCTGTTTCTCGACGCCATCAGTGGCGGGATGTTCGTCGGGATGGTCACATGTTAGAACAGACTAGAAATGCGCCCAATGCGTTCAATTCGTGGTGCAGATGCTATTATTTAGCCCCTGTTTCGCATGCACATCGTTCCAGTGATTAATTTGCCATTTTCGATTTTCGTGGCTAGTTGCTGTAAATTTTGAACTGATCCCCTGTTACATTGTTCGATTCTTATTTCTAGGGTTTTCTCTAGATGCAAAACCATTATGTATACATTCATGATTCGCCATCAATGATGTATCCATTCATGATTCTGATTTCTAGGGTTTTCTGTAATTGCTACATGGCTCGATTTCCCTGATTTTTGTTAGCACTATCAGTGGTGTCTCGTTTCATGATGCATTTTGTGTTTCTAGTCTAGGAGAGCGATATTTGGCAACTTATGGATGTGCCACCATTTAGTTTACCCGAACTTTAATTGTGAATATGATTACCATCAGTGGTGTGACTAATTTATCAGGAGTCTACTGTAAAATTTATCATGTCACTAATTTTTTAATACTTAGTTCTGTGATGTCCAATATATGTGTTTACGTGTAAGTTGTTGCCATCCCTAATTTGCATAAGTTATCTTGCCCGATACATACATTTTATCGGTGCATCATAAGCAAACAAAAATTGAGATATTCAATATCTAGTAGAAGAACACATGTCCTTTTTTTGTTTTCGTCTTTCTCTGTTGTGGATGAGTTATCTTGTTGTATGCTCACGAGTTACCAATGTATCATAAGAATATGTGTGTGACTATTATTTCAACAGCCTGCATTCTTTATGGTCACTTTTTTCTCTTTGGTATTCTTGTGTGTCAGGTCACAATGCCATGGAAGCGCAAATTAGATGATGACTTTGAGGAGGCGTACCCCTTAAAGAAGCAGAAGCCTCCCACAGATCGGAACAGGGCTTCTCCTAGTGCTCTTGTGACTGCCTGTAAGGATATGTCAGATGAGAGGATGTCCGCGATTGATGACATGGATTTCACTAGTTTGCGGAATATCAAGTGTGATAATCTGTTCAATCGGCTTTCTCAATGGCTTGCTGGTCTATACGACCCTGATTCTCGTGAGGTTGTTGTACCTGGTCGCGGGAGGTTACCGGTCAGTGAAGAGTCTGTGCATCGTATAATGGGTGTGCCACGAGGTGATATTGCGGTGGATTTCAAGATTCCTACAGATGCACAGCTTGAACTTGCGGGAGATCTTTTTGGTGATCTTGGACATGCTCCTAAAACTGTAGATGTATTAAACCTTATCTTGAGCACTAACCAGCATGATGACAATTTCAAGCGCTTGTGGCTTGTGCTTGCTGCCAGCACTGTGATGGCGCCGACGACTTCCAACAAGATCAGCACCAGATGGTATCCTGTGTTGGTAAGCACATCTGGCTATCTTTCTAGTTCATACTATTTATCTCTTTTATTTTTTGTATTTTTACCTGATAACTTCTTTGCTTCTCAGTCTGATGATTTATGCACATATGCACTTGATAACTCTCCCAGCTTTTTGTAGTGTGGTAATTTCTGTCCCTTTGATTTTTTTTATGATCTGAAGTGTGGTAATTATGTAGTAATGCACCTGATAACCTTTTTCTGACAGTGTTGTAATTATACAGCAATGCACCTGATATCTTTTTATGAAAGTGTAATAATCATATAGCAATGCACCTGATAACTTTTTCATGAAAGTGTGGTAATCATATAGTAATGCACCTGATAACTTATTTATGCCTTGCAATGAGGTTCTTCTCAATAATGTGGTATTTGTGTGCTTATGTAAATGGTGGTATAATGTTTTAACAGTGTTGTAAGTGTCTACTTATGTCCCTTGCTAACTTGTGTGCATACATTCCTCTATTGTTTCATGTGTTTTCTTTTTTTTCACAGCAAAATATTGGCAATGTAAAAAACCTCAACTGGTGCAAATTTATTGCGGATCAGCTTCACAAAGCTCTTTCAAAAGGAAAGCCTACGACAGGCTGCCTCCTATTCTACAATGTTAGTCCCCTTATTCTTGTTTTTGTTCCCATGATTTTTGGATTGTATATCTTTTTTCGCCAAACAGGTAGATTTGTAATGACCTTTTCTGTTTTTCCAGCTTCTGTATATAGATGATATTGACTTAACTGGCCTTGGTATCATCTTGTCTAATGGTCCTTTTGCAATTAATGTGTGGATGAATGAGTTGGCATCGAAAGTTCTCCGGATGGATGTCCAGAGGGACAAGCTTTCTTATGGGAAATTACCGGTAATTTCCCATTTGTCATTTTTCTTACCTTCTATGTATTGCCATCTGTTTTATAACGATTTTTACTTGTTTTATCATATTTATTTCAGCTTAAGCCCCAATATGGCCAAGACTATTGCTTATTTGGTGGCTTGCAAGGTCTAGATAAATTCATGCGTGTTCATGCACCCCAAAACTGTTCTGAACAGGTATTTTACCCTTTTTTGTGTGTTTGATTATTTTTCTTTTTCCATTTCCTGGTAAAAACTGTTATAAATACCTGGTAACTTTTACTGTTTTTAGGATGATAACTTTTTTTCCTAGTTTGGATTCTCACTTTGGATTAACTTTGTTTCGAACTTATTTTTGTGTGGTATTTTTAGTAATTGTTTGTATGGTAATCAATGTTTCTCACAACCCTATTTATTTTGTTTTTTCATTCTTGTTTTTTCTATCAGAAACTTGCTAAAGCTTCTGCTATTGTGGGCCGCTTTTCGTCTGGCATGGTTGGCCTCATCGGTGGTCTTGTTAATGGGTTCATGTCCTTGGATTGTGAAGACAGCTCATGGATGTCCCGTGTGTTAGAGAGCCAACTCAAGGGTTTATCTTCTGCCGCCGGGAATACTGCTGGGAAGACTGCGAGCACCCGTCTTGCATCCTGTTCACGTGAAGTAAAAGATTCCGGCAAGCAAACTGTTGAAGGTTCAGATTCTGATCATGAGGTTGATGATGGTGGCGGTGATGGTCACTCTGATGAAGATCTAGATTTCACGTTCATTACCATCATTCTTCAGGTGGACCGAACACCCATGAGGCTTTAGGTAGTGGGGGTAGTGCTGGACCGAGTGCCCATATTGCTTCAGGTAGTGGCGCAGCGAATCCAGATGTGGATGCAACTACGTTCGCAACTACCACTGTGTCTGTAAGGTCAGCTGGAATTGATGGAACTACTACTGCAGGAACCGATCAACCTCTCAAGTCTCAGATTATGCTCACTTCATGTTCCGGTGATGTATCTAGTGATGGATTGCATAACCAGCCAGATATGACGGATACTCAAAACGAGGCTGCTGTTGATGCTTCCGTGAAGAGGTGCGGTTCTTCTCTTGTCCGTAACTTGGGTAAGCAATATGTCAGGCATCGCAAGGAATTACGCCTCCCTTCTCCGCCGATGGCCACTGGTACAACTGTTTCTGACCAGCCGTCGTTGGATGATACACATCGTTCTATCAAGGCAATCGTCATCAAAGAGCTTGGCATTGTATGCCCTGATAAGGGCACTAACTCAGTAATTGCCTATCCCACGCGGAAGAAGCAACATCCTAAAAAGTGAGTTTCTTATCATCTGGTAGTTGAGTTCTTTTTATTTCATTTTTTATATTGCATTTTTGTTCATATTTAGTTGTTGTTACTCTTTTGTGTTATAACTTCTGCCAGCACCTACCTTCTGAAAATTAGAAGTAACTCTGTGTGTAAATTGTTTATTCCTTAATAAGCATGTGTTCTTGTCTAAAATGAATAGTAATAATACCATGGTGATAACTTTAGTTCTTTATCTGAACAGTATGTAGTTTTAACCCTGTTTTGCATGATAATTTTAGTGATTATACGCTGGTAAGCATTTGTTATTTGTCTATGGTAACAATTTTCTCACGTGCACTATATCCTTTTCAAATAATAAATTTTCAGGGGTTCCAATGCTCCACTTATTAGTGTTGCCGACCTTCAGCAATCGCGGTCTACCAGTGTGGGTGTCACGTCTGAGGTTGTACCTAGTAATCTTACCCTATCTCCGGCAGATGTTGACTCGTCTGACACGTCACGCAGGTAATTCTGAATGCTATTTTTTCTCACTATATGAAATCTAAATTATTTTTTCTATTTTTTATTTTTCTTTGGTAAATTAGGTGAATGTACACCGATAATTTAACTTTTTTTATGCGTGGCATTGTAAACTGTATGCAAAGTGCTGTTAGTTTTTACAGTCAAATCTGTTATAAGTTTACTGTTATTTTTAGCATGATAAATTTCTTTGGTAACTTTTACAGATAATGTGAATACAATATGGTAACTAAAGTTTTATTAGCTGGTAACTAATTGTCAATATAAGCTGGTAACTAATGTTATTTTTGTTGTTGTACAATACAAATATAACCTGATAACTAATGTCAATATAAGCTGTTAACTGATGTCAATATAAGCTGGTAACTAATGTCAATTTAAGCTGGTAACTAATGTTATTTTTGCTGTTGTACAATACAAATATAACCTGATAACTAATGTCAATATAAGCTGTTAACTGATGTCAATATAAGTTGGTAACTAATGTCAATATAAGCTGGTAACTAATTTTTTTTAAGCTGGTAATGTTTTCTTTTCTTGTGTGTAGTCAGAAGACCAAGGTTACTGTGAGAAAGGTTTCAAATTCTTCTAAAGTTGCAGCTGCAACTATATCTTCTCCTCGTGTTGCTTCCAAGGATGCGAAAGATGATCTCAAAGACTCGCCCGTGGTCAGTTCTCCAATTGCTGTTGTGCAAGATGATGCCCTTGTGAGGAATTTACCAGATGCTTGTTTTGGAGCTGTGGATGAGCTCGCGGAAGCAGCCATTATTACTCAAGTGGTAGAAGAGATTGCCAATGTTGTTATTGGCACTGAAGCTGAAACTTCTGCTGATCAACCTCAAGTAATTGCTCATCCAGTGAGCGCTGCCGTAGCTGAAACTTCTGCTGATCAAGATCAAGGAATTGCTCCTCCAATGAGCGTTGGCGTAGCTGAAGATGTCCAAGCTCCTGTTAAAATACCTTGTGTTGTTCAAGCTCCAGTTGAATCTGCCCAATCCAATGTGGCAGAACCAGTTGAAACTGAAGATGCATTGTTTGTTGAAGCTCAAGTTGGGGTGACCGAGTCGCTGCCCAAGAATTCAGCATTAATGAAGATGTAGAAGATGTTGTTGCTGAGAGGCCCTACTGGGATTTCACCCCACCATCTTGCTCTCTTGGCATAGATTTTGGCCCCACACCGCCCGGACCAGATATTAATACGATAGTCGTAGTCCCAGCTGCAGTACCAACACCGCCCCCAGTTGTTGTTTCGACAACTCATGTACCAGTAGTTGACCCAACCGTTAACAATGCTCCCCAAGACCGAGCAGCAGCATCCCCAATTGATGAGATGGCGGCAAATGCAGGAGATAATCCTGTTGACTCCAAGCTGGTTTCATGCTCTGAGCCTGTCGACCTTGGTAAGTGAAGGCATATACGTGTCTTCGCTTTGTCACAAAAGATTGATGGGATGGATGTCTGCTTTTCGAAGACCCTGTTTGTGCTTTTAGTTAGATCCTTGCGTGTATATTTATGTTGTTTTTATCTTTTTTATGGACAACCCCCCCCCTCTCACATGTAATGAGTTGTGCTTTTGCGTGTGTGCTATGAAATGAACTACTTGTTTTCGTTTCACATTCACTCTCTTTATTTTTATGCTCATTTGGATGTATTATATGTGATTATTATTGTTCATTAACCCTGGTAACTTTTACTAACATCTGACTAATAATTACTGCGCTCTCTACTTGTATCTGATAATTATATCGCTCTACATGAAAGAAATTTTACCTTGTTTTCTATCGTACGGTAACTTTTAACTGATCTGATAACCTTTTTGCAAATGTGGCGCTGGTATTTTTTGTTTTGTTTTAACAAGATACCTACATGTTTTCATTTTTTCGCTAACTAGTTACTTAAATGGTTACATTTTTCTGATCTCTCCTGATAACTTCTGCTAGCACCATGCTGGTAATTTCAACCCTTTTATTTATTTATCCCTAGTAACTTTTACTAACATCTGACTTATACTTACCGCACTCTACTTTTAACTGATAATTATAGTGCTCTACATGAAAGATATTGTACCTTGTTTGCAGCTTTTCATTTTTATCGTATGGTAACTTTCACCATGATAACCTTTGTGAATGTTGCGCTGGTAACATTTTATTATCACACCCTGATAACTTCTGCTACCATCATGCTGATAACTTCAACCCTCTTTTATTTTAATTTTTCTGGAAATACCCCCCCCCCTTCCCTACACGCACACAACAGACCATTTCTAATACATTCATGATGCCCCTTTAACTATCCCGACCCCCCTCATTTTCTTCCCTTTTTCTCTCTACAGTAATTATATCATCATTCTTTAATATCTATCACCTTTTTTCTTTAGTTGTTTTTCCACATAATTGACTTCTCAAACTGACCTGATCGCAACTTTTTGAAGATCGTCGAGTTCGAGTTTATGATGTGGATGTTGAAGACGACGATATAATTATGTGGGTTGAAGAAGTCGAACGTGCCACTGCTATAGCAAAAGCAAATAACGCTTCTGTAAAAGGTAGTGATAGGAAGATTTTTTTAACAAATTTTTCTTACTGCCAACCTTGATAACATCATTATGTTTCATGTTGATAATTTACTGTTCTAAACTCTGATAAGTTCTTTTATTTTTTGTTTCCCCATAATATTTTTTGTCACCAATCCAAACTCGGATAACTCCCTTCACTTTTCTTCTAGACCACCCCATCAACCCTGAATTTGTTACACCAATTATTCAACATCCCAATGGTAATAATTCAGCCAGTGTGACTCCTAAATCGTACATTCGGAAAGTGAGGGTAAGCCGTCCATCGCAGTTCCTTCTGCCTCCATATTGTGGCCTCACAACATCTGCACTCGAAGAGGTTATTTACGTAGAAGTTATCAAGCACACCACTGATTCAGTTGACTCCAGGATAAAACAGTAATGACATTTACTATTTTCCTTTTCTATATTATTTTCACCTCTCATTGGCAAAACATTGGCTTATATACTATTTTTTCTTTGTTTGTTTTCCAGTATTAGGGTTATTGACATCGATGGGCGGTGGGTCACATTGGAGGAGCTTGCTAATAGTGTAATAGAAGGTGGACAAGTTTCGAATAACATTGCAGAACTCCACATCCGAACTCTTTCTGATTCTGTACCCCCAGGGAAGATCATCTTTCCATGGTTGCTGTCAGTATATCTTCTCATATGTGATTTCACAAGCAAGTTCCTAATCAAACATTTTCGTCGTGATGTAAACTACATACTTAGTCACCAAAATCAGGTACATTTGTTGATGTAAACTACATACTTTTCTGCTTTTTAAATCCTACAAGCTGTTTTTTAATTGGTATAATAGGCAATTTTATTAGGCTGTTAATTTGGTTCTGTCACACATTGTACCACTAAAGAATTTACTATCCGTTGGTAACTTTCATGTATGCCTACTGGTAACATATGTTGTCTGTACTCTGATAACTTGCTTTTTTAACTGTAAATGCATTGGTAACTTCTTGTTTTCATGTATTCACATTTTTGTAACAGCTTCTGTTTTCAACACTGCAAAAGTTGGGACCTCTACCAAAGGACGGGCATTGGTATGTCTTGTGCCTTAATCTTAAGGCAAAACGATTTGAAGTTCTTGATTCCCTTCGTACACAAGATAGCCCTTCACTCATCACACATGCGACAAAGCTTATGAATGGTATTAAAAAAGCCTGGTTGATTGCGTACAAGGACTCGAGTAAGCAGATTCAAGGCTATGATCTTGTGTACATCGATGTCTTCAAACAGGACAATGGGTTAGTTTTTTTGGCTAGTACTCCATCATCTTTTCCCATCTAAATACCTGGTAACTTAGTAGTGTAGCATTTTTAAAGTTCGTTCACTTTTTTGCATATCTTAGTTTGCTTTTAACACATTTTTTTGTTTTTTCCTTACAGTACTGATTGTGGTTTCTTCGCGTTCAAGATCTTGGAGTTTGGGATGGTAAAAATATCCCGGCAATAACTCAGGAGCAGATCCCGGCGCTGAGGAAAATATTGACAAGCATGTGGCTGGACCATCCTCTTAACAAATGCACGCAATGGCGCTATCACTTGTTCAACAAGGAGTAATTGAGGTGAGGAATTTGCACCAATATAAGTTTGAATTTATGTAACGATGATAGTTTTATACATTTTTTGGGCTGATTACTATATTTTTTTCTATACAATTTTGGTGACAACTTATGTTAGTCAGAGCTGATAACATCCTTTATCAAGTTCCGATAACTTTCTTTTTCACGGCGTCGTAACATTTTGCTCACAAACAAAGAACGATAACTAATCTCATTCTCTTTTCTGAAAATCCCCATTACATTTTGGATGATAACTTTCCTGTTTCAGTGCTGATAACTTTTCATTACATGGCGTCACGACATCGTTTACACAATAAAATGGGTAAAATTGATAAGTAAAATCGATAACTTGCACTTCAATGCCCATCTAAGTTTTTGCACTTCAAGTTTCTCGGTGCAGGATGGGTGAGGTACATTTGCGTTTATCATGTTTTGTTGACCCGCATACTCTACATTTCCTCTTTTTTTTGGTTTTGCAATGTCAAATGGGTGCTGAAATCTTTCTCTTTTGGACGCCCTTTCATAGTAGACTTTGGTGGGTCTAGTATCACTCTTGAGTTCGATGATTGGGATCCCTCTGTATGTGAGCCCTGGAACTGAAAAATATTGCCAGACACATGCGTGACAGGAACGCTTCCTTGATGCGCTACTGGGACCCCTTCAGTGGCCCTAGTCCATGGTGGTGAAGAAAACATTTGTGCTTCCTTTCCCTCATCTTTTTCCTTTCTTGCTTTCTTTAGCTGCCTCTTTTTTAGCGCATCCATGTCATCTATGAAAGCATCAACGTGTTTCCTTGCCAATGCCATCCCTTCATCAGTAGTGCAAGCGTCTTTTGCTTGTTCCTTGAAATCATTCAGAATAGATGTATATCTCATGATATTTTTTCCTTCCTCTGTCATACCCTTCTTAACTGTTGGCTGTTGGTAATCAGGCTCAACAAGATCCTCCTCTGGGTCCCATGTCCACCTATCTAGGATATACCTCCTTGGTATCTCGTAGACTCCAATCTGTTCCAATACTCGTAGTATGTGTGCGCACAACAGCCCATCGCGATCAAACTTGCAGCAAGTGCATGAATATACCCCTTCATCCTTGTTTGCTTGCACATGGTAGTCCATATCCCCATATTTTGGTAGTATGCCTCGGAGCGACCACATCCTGAATGTTCCATCTTGCAAAGTGTCGCATCTGTAAGCAGTCTTTAGCTTCATCTCTACCTGGAACTTGGAGAACAGATTTTGTGTGTATATCCCTCGCATCTGCAACTCGATTGGGTTCAATGAATACATGTCTGCCTCTTTGTAAATTGTGTCCACTTGCTCTTTCGCCACAGCCACCATTACTTTCTCCTGTATTGCAGTGTATTGTGTTGCGAATTCAATCAATGAGTTGTTGGGGTTCGCGTACTTCTTGAGCACAACATTGAATCCCTCGCTCCTTGCAGTTGTCTGCAAGAACGGAAAGAAATGCTTCATGTAGTACACCGGGGCCCAACATTTCCTGTTTTCCCACAGCCAGTGAAAATGTTCGTTGTCAGTCTGGCCATATACATCCATCATTGCCCACCATTTGTTTTCAAACTCTTCCTCTGTGACACACAAAACATGAGATAATTATAACATCAGACACAATCAATGATAATTAAAGTACAAGTATGCTGGTAACTTTCCTTAGTTTTCATATGGTAATTTCATGGAACCAATTTCCCATATCTTTTTTTGCATGGGACAATTATAACATCAGACACAATCAATGGTAATTAAAGTACAAGTATGCTAGTAACTTTCCTTAGTTTTCATATGGTAACTTCATGGAACCAATTTCCCATATCTTTTTTTTTGCATGGGACAATTATAACATCAGACACAATCAATGGTAATTAAAGTACAAGTATGCCGGTAACTTTTCTTAGTTTTCATATGGTAACTTCATGGGACAATTCCCCATATCTTTTTTTGCATTGGACAATAATAACATCAGACACAATCAATGGTAATTAAAGTACAAATATGCTGGTAACTTCTCTTAGTCAACAAATGGTAATTAAAATGGGTCAACAGAGTAGGTATGTACCAGTCAAGCTGTTGTCGACACAGTCTTTGAATGCTTTGTTTAGTGGTTTATCATCAGCCATAAGCTTTCCAAGTTTTTCCTGTGCCTTCTTCATTATATGCCAGCGGCAATTTCTGTGTATAATGTTCAAGAAGACCTCGTCGATCGCACTCCTCATTGCAAAGTCCTGGTCTGTGATGATGTTTTTTGGGGCAACACCACCCATTGCATGGAGGAATGTGTTAAAGAGCCACACAAAGTTCTCCTTTAGTTCGTTTCGAACGAAGCCACACCCAAACTGGATGGATTGACCATGGTTATTAATTCCAATGAATGGTGCACACGACATCTTGTACATGTTTGTCATGTATGTTGTGTCGAACGACAAACAGTCATTATACTTTGCATATGCCCTGTGTGATGCACCATCTATCCAGAACAAGTTTTCAACCCTGTCCTCATCATCAAGTTTGATTCTCCAGTAGAAATATGAGTCTTTGGCACTCATCTCTTGGAAGTACGCAATTGTGCTCCCAATGTCCTTGTGGCGGTGCTCTAAGCGGAACTTAGCTCATTGATTAGCAATGTCTTGTGTCGTGTAAGGTACGTCTTGAGCGCTTCCGTAGAACCATGACATCAGCTGCATCTGCCTCGCAGTCTCAATGTTGCATCCGTGCAGAACCCTCAAGAAGTCCTGCTCCTCCTTCGGAATGTACCGATGTGATGATAAGAATTTTGTTAGGGACGGTTTTTTGATCAGGGGGTGATTGTGGTTGTCCTCGAAACGGCCAACAGTCCACCATGCATCATCGTGGGTTAGGTACAAGTGTGCTTCACATTCAGTCCTAACAACTTTCTTTTTTTCCTCTTCTTCACAATGCTGGCTGGGTTTTCCACATCTTGTAGCTCATCCCTGTCCTTGCGTCGTTTGCCATATTTTTTACAAACTATGAGCACCCTGCTTATAGTTCCATCCACCCTCTCTTTCTTGAATTGCTGCCTAATTGCAAAGCCAGTCCTGCGCGCGTAGATGCTATAGTGGTCACGTGCACTCTCCAGTGTGTCAAATTTTGTCCCTTGTAAAGGTGGCTTAGGTGTGGAATATGCCTCCATGTTGCTGCCTTCCATATCAGCGTCGATCCCAGCAGATTCTGGAGTTGTTGGTTCGCTTATTGTCTGCTCTCCAAGGCTCCCAGCTCCCGTGCTTGCATTTGTTCCAGCATTATGTGCATTTGTTCCAGCACTGGGCAAGCTGTTGTTTGCGCTCATTGCCCGAGCTCCAGCATTTTGGACTGGTAGATTAGTGTAATATTTCACGATAAATAATAGTTCTCCATCATGGTAATTTTCAAACCCACTTCAATAGTAAAGTATTCTTTTCTGACTAAAAATAACCCTGGTAATTTGTATAGTCTTGAACCTGGTAATATGTGTGCCCCAATGCTGGTAATTTTCAACCCCACTTCAATAGTAAAGTATTCTTTTTCTGTCTAAAAATAACCCTGGTAATTTGTATATTATTGAACCTGGTAACATGTGTCCCCTAATGCTGGTAATTTTCAAACCCAATTCAATAGTGAAGTCCTTGTGTTTTTCATTCCATGACTATATGTAAACACAAATGCTGGTAATTTTACCTGTTTCCATGATGCTTGCACAATTGTTGCTTGGTGTGCGCGCTGCACTGTCCTCTTCATGCATTCTCCCTCCTCCATCTTCTACATTTTCTCCTCTACTAGTATCCATTATCTACTCCTGCTTCATTGTTTTTACGTTTCATGTTAGCATACATTTACATGTGTTGACTCTTATTTTTAAACGCATTGTTCTGTTTACTATTTACACAGTTGTTTGAAGGCAAGAATCGCAGGGTTGATTGGGAAGAACACTAAACAGGACAATTACAGTACATGATAGTAAAAGACACCCCTTTTCTTTATCAAATGATAGTAGTCAGCTAAAGTGCATGATAATTTTACTATGTAATTATTAAGCAGAATTATCTAGAGATGAGTCTTGATTCTTACCAGGTTTGAGTTGATGTTTCTATTGATTCTCTGGAGATGTTTGCCTGGTGATTTTGCCTGGTAATTTTTGTTTGTGTGCTCTCTTGATCCTCCCGTTTGCCTGGTAATTTCTTGAGATTTTGCCTGGTAATTTCTGTTGATTCTCCTGTTTGATCCAGATCTGGAGGAGGG
>NC_041383.1:683258876-683268974 GCF_002162155.2 Triticum dicoccoides | reverse complement strand
TAATTTCTTGAGATGTTTGCCTGGTAATTTCTGTTGATTCTCCCGTTTGATCCAGATCTGGAGGAGGGGTAGGGGAGGGGCGGGTGGGTGGTGGGAAGGGTCGTGCGGGTGGTGGGGAGCGTGTGATCGGCCTAGTAAGTGGGCTGGTGGTCTGCCTGGTAACTGGGCTTCTGACCGGCCTGGTAAGTGGGCTTCTGGCCGGCCTGGTAAGAGGGCGATCGAGATGCTGGTCAGTGGGAGGGCGATCGAGGCTGTTTCCTGGTCGGCCTGGTAAGCGGGAGGCAGATTTGCTATTGGGCAACCCGTTGCCAAATATCGCTCTCCATTCCAAAAATGTCAAACATGTATGGAAAATGTTAACTATATATTTAAAAAATGTAATCATATATTTTAAGAATGTAGATCATGTATTTAAGAAATGTTAATCAAATATTTCAGAAATTTTAAATATGTATGAAAAATGTTCCTGATATATACGAAAAATATACAATGTGTATGAGAAGAAGTAGTCATCAAGCATACATTTTTTACTAAAAATTAATTGTGTATTTAGAAAATGTTAAACATGTCTAGAATTTTTTCCCTGATGTATACAAAATACAACATGTATGGGAGAAGGTAGTCATCAAACACAAATAGTTAAGAAATATTAATCATGCATTTTGAAAACTGTGAAAAAATGTGTTAAAAAATGTTTGCTTATGTATAGAAAAATGCTAAGTGTGTATAAAAGAAAAGTAGACATCAAAAAGATATATTTGACAAAAATTTAATAACATATTTGAAAAATGTTAAACCTGCAGAAAAAAAATGTTCCGGATGTATACAGAATTGTGCAATGTGTATGAAAGAATGTTCCTGATGTATACGAAAAATGTAAATTGTGTGTGAAAAAAGTAGACGTGTGTTAAAAAAGTAAGGAAGCAAAAAAAGAATAAACAACAAAAAACAAAATGGTAGAACAAAATAAAAATAAAAATATGAAGAAAATAGATTAAAAACAAGAAAGAAATGAAAGAAAAGACAAAATAATAAATGGAACGAAAAATAAAAATAAAAACAGAATAAAACAATTAAAACCAGAAAGAACAGAAGAAAAATTTGAGAAATTGAAAAATAGAAAAGGGGAAAATATAAAATTGGAAAAAGAACGAGCAGTGTAACCATTGGAAAAAATGCGCTAAAGTGTTGGTCCGGTCGGGTCTCCTCCCCATTCCCAATCCTCTCGATCTCCTGCACCTCATGCTATGCTCACCCAAGTCAATCACCGCAGGAATCGACGCTAGCGACCACAACCCGATGACCACCGTCGTGGAGAGGAAGCATGTGACGTCGTCTGTTGAGATCCCGCCATGCTTTGACCACCATCGTGGCCGTTGTCGTCCCATGCATCCAACCATCTCATCCCCAATCCCAGTCGAGCACCGTCATCATCTCTAGCCTCGCCCAGTGAGAGCCGCAACTGCTCTCCCACCTCTCTCTGTATGTGTGTTTTAAACTCTAGTGGGGCCCATTGACAACCTCTTTAGTTAAGTGAGGCCCGCACTCGAACCAGTACACGGGGGAGGCGTATTCAGGAAATACGCCTTCAACGTGGTCTTTTCTGGGATTTTCTATTAAACCATATAAATTCAGTTTAAATTTATCTTTGGCGAAACTTTGACTGCTCATAACATCTAAACTAGAAGTCCAAGTGAAATAGGACTTATTGCAGCATTTTTCTTATGAAAATTGTCGTTCCGGAAAGTATTTTTGTGCTATTTTTTGCTATATCTGGATAGGCTAGACAGTAGATTTGGATTTATGTGATATTTACAAACTGTTTTCAAATATATATTTCCATAGGAAGAAGAGCTTGGTGGTGAAGATCCAAGTACCTTAAGTCTCTCACCTTCACCAAGGTAAGCCACACTACCATTGCTTGCTGATTTGTTGAACTCGTAGTCTATATATGTGAAATTTAGAGCATTTTCGCATTTATTTCATTTTGTTATTATTTTTATATTTTGCTAGATGTGCTTGCATATGTTCATGATGAATGATTTGCTTAGGCAGTAGCATGAAAGCATGATCATACCAATAGTGTTAATAAAAATTGACCACATAAGCATGTGAGTAATAATATGAAATTTTTGGTGCTATAATATAGTTGTGTGTGGCATTAAATATTAAACACGACCAGGATCAAGCACATATTCGGTAAAAGGGACCTGTTAAACTAAACCCTTCATTGGCCTGGTCTAGTCATGGTGCCACCGAGTTGAAGTTTCCACATGTGCAACCACATTTGCTTGATGTGGGAAGGCATGAACTTAGTCATGCGCATGCTCTTATTGGTGTCACTATGCATGTGCCTTATTATGTTCGATTTGAAATAATGCCTGAGGGAGTCCTGGACTAGGGGGTGTCTGGACAGCCGGACTATCATCGTCCGCCGGACTCCAAGACTACGAAGATACAAGATTGAACACTCCGTCTCGTGTCCGGATGGGACTTTCCTTGGCGTGGAAGGCAAGCTTGGCGATACGGATATGTAGATCTCCTACCATTGTAACCGACTCTGTGTAACCCTAGCCCTCTCCGGTGTCTATATAAACCGGAGGGCTTTAGTCCGTAGGACATAACCTCCATTACAACAATCATACCATAGGCTAGCTTCTAGGGTTTAGCCTCCTTGATCTTGTGGTAGATCTACTCTTGTACTACCCATATTATCAATATTAATCAAGCAGGACGTAGGGTTTTACCTCCATCGAGAGGGCCCGAACCTGGGTAAAACATTGTGTCCCTCGTCTCCTGTTACCATCCGCCTAGACGCACAGTTCGGGACCCCCTACCCGAGATCCGCCGGTTTTGACACCGACATTGGTGCTTTCATTGAGAGTTCCTCTGTGTCGTCACCGATAGGCTCGATGGCTTCTTCAATCGACAACAACGCCGTCCAGGGTGAGACTTTTCTCCCCGGACAGATCTTCGTATTCGGCGGCTTCGCACTGCGGGCTAATTCACTTGGCCATCTGGAGCAGATCGAAAGCTACGCCCCTGGCCGTCAGGTCAGGTTCGGAAGCCTAAACTTCACGGCCGACATCCGCGGGGACTTGGTCTTCGACGGGCTCGAGCCACAGCCGAGCGTGCCGCACTGTCACGATGGGCATGATCTAGCTCTGCCGTCGGACAGCGCCTTGGTGGCCGCACATGAATCCGCTCCGGCCCTTAGTCCGGAGCCGATCGCCCAGATCGAGGACCGGTGGCTGGACACCGCCTCAAGGGCTACAACTTCCGCGGCGATGGAGCCGAACACTGACCTTGTCCCCTATAAAGCTCGTGACTCCGAGGTGCCGGACTCCCTGCCGGACTCCGAACCTCCTACGCCCCTGCCAATCGAATCCGATTGGGCGCCGATCATGGAGTTCACCGCTGCGGACACCTTTCAGCACTCGCCCTTTGGCGACATCCTAAATTCGCTAAAGCATCTCTCGCTATCCGGAGAGCCCTGGCCAGAGTATGGCCAGGATGGTTGGGAAGCGGACGACGAAGAAATTCAAAGCCCACCCACCTCCCACTTTGTAGCCACTATCGAAGATTTAACCGACATGCTAGATTATGACTCCGAAGACATCGACGGTATGGACGACGATGCCGGAGACGAACAAGAACCAGCGCCTACAGGGCACTGGAAGACCACCTCGTCATATGACATATACATGGTGGACACCCCAAAAGATGGGGACGACGAAGAAGCAGCAGAGGCAGATTCCTTAAAGAAACAGCCCAAGCGCCGACGTCAGCGGCGCCGCTCTAAATCTCGCCACAGCAAGAATGGAGATTCCGGCACAGGAGATAATAATACCCCAGAAAGTGCCGAAGACAATCCCCTCCAGCAAGATTCGGCGCAGGAGGATGCAGAAGCAAGCCCTCACGAGAGAGCGGCAGATGAAGAGGTCGAGGATGATAATTACATACCTCCCTCCGAAGACGAGGCAAGCCTCAACGGCGACGAATTCGTCGTGCCCGAGGATCCCGTCGAACAAGAGCGTTTTAAACGCAGGCTTATCGCCACGGCAAATAGCCTAAAGAAAAAGCAGCAGCAGCTTCAAGCTGATCAAGACCTGCTTGCCGATCGATGGACCGAGGTCATCGCGGCCGAAGAGTACGAACTCGAACGCCCCTCCAAAAGCTACCCAAAACGCAAGTTGCTCCCCCGATTAGAGGAGGAAGCATACATACCTTCATCACCAGCGCACAATACGGCCGACCGACCACCCCGTGGTCGCGACAGAGAGGCATCTAGGCCCTCCACCAAGACCGTACCCCGGCATCGCTCCAAAAGTACGAAGCCAAGAGGGAACGCGCCGGACTTGCGAGATATATTGGAGGACAAAGCAAGGCAATCCAGATCCATCTATGGATCATGTGGGCGTCCCACGACCCACGACGAATACCGTCGCGCCGGATACAACAACTCCGGCTGGCCCGAACACAGCAGACAACGCTCACTCGAGCTACGTCGTGATATTGCTCAATACAGAGGCGCCGCACACCCGCTATGCTTCACTGACGAAGTAATGGATCATCAAATCCCTGAAGGGTTGAAAGCCGTAAACATTGAATCCTATGATGGCACAACAGACCCCGTGGTTTGGATCGAAGATTATCTCCTTCACATCCATATGGCCCGCGGCGACGATCTCCACGCCATCAAGTATCTCCCACTCAAGCTTAAAGGATCATCTCGGCATTGGCTTAACAGCTTGCTCGCAGAGTCAACTGGGTGTTGGGAAGACTTGGAGGCCGCATTCCTCGACAACTTCCAGGGCACATATGTGCGACCACCAAACGCCGATGACCTAAGCCACATAATTCAGCAGCCAGACGAATCGGCCAGACAGTTTTGGGCACGGTTCTTAACAAAGAAAAATCAAATCGTCGACTGTCCGGATGCAGAGGCCCTCGCAGCCTTCAAACATAACATCCGCGACGAGTGGCTAGCCCGGCACCTAGGACAGGAAAAGCCGAAATCCATGGCAGCCCTCACATCTCTAATGACCCGCTTCTGTGCGGGAGAGGACAGCTGGCTAGCTCGCAGCAACAACCTCAGTAAAAATTCTGGCAGCCCGGATACCAAGGACCACAATGGCAGGTCGCATCGAAGCAAAAATAAACGCCGCATTAACGGCGACGACAAGGAGGATACGGCGGTCAACGCCGGATTCCGAGGCTCTAAACTCGGTCAGCGGAAGAAGCCATTCAAAAGAACCACTCCAGGTCCGTCCAATTTGGACCGAATACTCGACCGCTTATGCCAGATACATGGCACCCCCGAAAAGCCAGCTAATCACACCAACAAAGATTGTTGGGTATTCAAGCAGGCAGGCAAGTTAATTGCCGAAAACAATGACAAGGGGCTGCACAGCGACGACGAGGAAGAGACCCGACCGCCGAACAATAGAGGACAGAAGGGTTTCCCTGTTGGGGAACGTAGCAGAAATTCAAAATTTTCCTACGCGTATCACCAAGATCTATCTATGGAGAGACCAGCAACGAGTAGAAAGGAGAGTGCATCTACATACCCTTGTAGATCGCTAAGCAGAAGCGTTCAAGTGAACGGGGTTGATGGAGTCGTACTCGTCGTGATTCAGATCACCGATGATCCTAGTGCCGAACGGACGGCACCTCCGCGTTCAACACACGTACAGCTCGACGATGTCTCCCACGCCTTGATCCAGCAAGGAGAGAGGGAGAGGTTGAGGAAGACTCCATCCAGCAGCAGCACAACGGCGTGGTGGTGATGGAGGAGCGTGGCAATCCTGCAGGGCTTCGCCAAGCACCTACGGGAGAGGAGGAGGTGTCACGGGAGGGAGGGAGGCGCCAAGGGCTCAGGTCTGGATGCCCTCCCTCCCCTCCACTATATATAGGGGCAGGGGAGAGGGGGGAGGCGCAGCCTTGCCCCTTACTCCAAGAAAGGGGTGCGGCCAAGAGGGGGGGAGGAGTCCATCCTCCCCAAGGCACCTCGGAGGTGCCTTCCCCCTTGAGGACTCTTCCCTCTAGGGTTCCCTAGGCGCATGGGCCTCTTGGGGCTGGTGCCCTTGGCCCATGTAGGCCAAGGCGCACCCCCTACAGCCCATGTGGCCCCCCGGGGCAGGTGGCCCCACTCGGTGGGCCCCCGGGACCCTTCCGGTGGTCCCGGTACAATACCGATGACCCCGAAACTTGTCCCGATGGCCGAAACAGGACTTCCTATATATAAATCTTTACCTCCGGACCATTCCGGAACTCCTCGTGACGTCCGGGATCTCATCCGGGACTCCGAACAACATTCGGTAACCACATACAAGCTTCCTTTATAACCCTAGCGTCATCGAACCTTAAGTGTGTAGACCCTACGGGTTCGGGAGACATGCAGACATGACCGAGATGTTCTCCGGTCAATAACCAACAGCGGGATCTGGATACCCATGTTGGCTCCCACATGTTCCACGATGATCTCATCGGATGAACCACGATGTCAAGGACTCAATCAATCCCGTATACAATTCCCTTTGTCTAGCGGTATGGTACTTGCCCGAGATCCGATCGTCGGTATACCGATACCTTGTTCAATCTCGTTACCGGCAAGTCTCTTTACTCGTTCCGTAACACATCATCCCGTGATCAACCCCTTGGTCACATTGTGCACATTATGATGATGTCCTACCGAGTGGGCCCAGAGATACCTCTCCGTTTACACGGAGTGACAAATCCCAGTCTCGATTCGTGCCAACCCAACAGACACTTTCAGAGATACCCGTAGTGTACCTTTATAGCCACCCAATTACGTTGTGACGTTTGGCGCACCCAAAGCACTCCTACGGTATCCGGGAGTTGCACAATCTCATGGTCTAAGGAAATGATACTTGACATTAGAAAAGCTTTAGCATACGAACTACATGATCTTGTGCTAGGCTTAGGATTGGGTCTTGTCCATCACATCATTCTCCTAATGATGTGATCCCGTTATCAACGACATCCAATGTCCATGGTCAGGAAACCGTAACCATCTATTGATTAACGAGCTAGTCAACTAGAGGCTTACTAGGGACATGGTGTTGTCTATGTATCCACACATGTATCTGAGTTTCCTATCAATACAATTCTAGCATGGATAATAAACGATTATCATGAACAAGGAAATATAATAATAATCAATTTATTATTGCCTCTAGGGCATATTTCCAACAGTCTCCCACTTGCACTAGAGTCAATAATCTAGTTCACATCGATATGTGATTAACACTCAAGGTCACATCCCCATGTGACTAACACCCAAAGAGTTTACTAGAGTCAATAATCTAGTTCACATTTACCATGTGATTAACACTCGATGAGTTCTGGGTTTGATCATTGTGACGCCCCCGATTCAATCGTACACTAATCATGCACGCAAATGTGTACGATCAAGATCAGGGACTCACGGGAAGATATCACAACACAACTCTACAAATAAAATAAGTCATACAAGCATCATAATACAAGCCAGGGGCCTCGAGGGCTCGAATACAAGTGCTCGATCATAGACGAGTCAGCGGAAGCAACAATATCTGAGTACAGACATAAGTTAAACAAGTTTGCCTTAAGAAGGCTAGCACAAACTGGGATACAGATCGAAAGAGGCGCAGGCCTCCTGCCTGGGATCCTCCTAAACTACTCCAGGTCGTCGTCAGCGGGCTGCACGTAGTAGTAGGCACCTCCGGTGTAGTAGGGGGTCGTCGTCGATGGTGGCGTCTGGCTCCTGGACTCCAGCATCTGGTTGCGACAACCAGAAAGAAAGGAAAGGGGAAAAAGGGGGGAGAAAGCAACCGTGAGTACTCATCCAAAGTACTCGCAAGCAAGGAGCTACACTACATATGCATGGGTATATGTGTAAAGGGCCATATCAGTGGACTGAACTGCAGAATGCCAGAATAAGAGGGGGATAGCTAATCCTGTCGAAGACTACGCTTCTGGCAGCCTCCGTCTTGCAGCATGTAGAAGAGAGTAGATTGAAGTCCTCCAAGTAGCATCTCCAAGTAACATCTCCAAATAGCATCTCATAGCATAATCCTACCCAGCGATCCTCTCCTCGTATCCCTGAGTGAGAGCGACCACCGGTTGTATCTGGCACTTGGAAGGGTGTGTTTTATTAAGTATCCGGTTCTAGTTGTCATAAGGTCAAGGTACAACTCTAAGTCGTCCTGTTACCGAAGATCACGGCTATTCGAATAGATTAACTTCCCTGCAGGGGTGCACCACATAACCCAACACGCTCGATCCCATTTGGCCGGACACACTTTCCTGGGTCATGCCCGGCCTCGGAAGATCAACACGTCGCAGCCCCACCTAGGCAAAACAGAGAGGCCAGCACGCCGGTCTAAACCTAAGCGCACAGGGGTCTGGGCCCATCGCCCATAGCACACCTGCACGTTGCGTACGCGGCCGAAAGCAGAACTAGCCCCCTTAATACAAGAGCAGGCTTACGTTCCAATCCGGCGCGCGCCGCTCCGTCGCTGACGTCTGAAGTGCTTCGGCTGATACCACGACGTCGGGATACCCATAACTACTCCCACGTAGATGGTTA
The DNA here is from genome assembly GCF_002162155.2 of Triticum dicoccoides. Taxonomy (NCBI): domain Eukaryota; kingdom Viridiplantae; phylum Streptophyta; class Magnoliopsida; order Poales; family Poaceae; genus Triticum; species Triticum dicoccoides. Next base: position 683,260,381 of record NC_041383.1, on the reverse strand, counting down.
GTGCGTATAGGCTCGTAGCCGACTCAGATCAAATACCAAGATCTCGTTAAGCGTGTTAAGTATCCGCGAACGCCGAACAGGGCCAGGCCCACCTGTCTCCTAGGTGGTCTCAACCTGCCCTGTCGCTCCGCCACAAAGTAACAGTCGGGGGCCGTCGGGAACCCAGGCCCACCTCTACCGGGATGGAGCCACCTGTCCTTTCAGCCCCCCTCGTCAGAATCACTTGCGGGTACTCAATGAGCTGACCCGACTTTAGTCACCATCTGTATAGTATGTATGTATGTATAGTATATACCCGTGATCACCTCCCAAGTGATCACGGCCCGATAGTATAGCAAGGCAGACTGACAAGAATGTAGGGCCAATGATGATAAACTAGCATCCTATACTAAGCATTTAGGATTGCAGGTAAGGTATCAACAGATGTAGCGACAATGTCAGGCTATGCATCAGAATAGGATTAACGAAAGCAGTAACATGCTACACTACTCTAATGCAAGCAGTATAGAGGAGAATAGGCGATATCTGGTGATCAAGGGGGGGGGCTTGCCTGGTTGCTCTGGCAAGAGAGAGGGGTCGTCAACTCCGTAGTCGAACTGGGCAGCAGCAGCGTCGGTCTCGTAGTCTACCGGAGAGAAGAGGGGGAAGAAACAATGAATACCAAGTAAACAGATGCATATCGATGCATGACATGTCAAGAAGCGATGCTAGGCGTGCCCTAACGTGGTATGAGGTGGTACTGGTTAAGGGGGGAATCATCCGGGAAAGTATTCCTGGTGTTTCGTGTTTTCGGGCAAAGGAGCCGGAGGGGGAAAGTTGCGGGTTCGATAGGTTAGGGGGGTGTGGCGGACGAACGGACTGCGTATCCGGATTAGTCTCGTCGTTCTGAGCAACTTTCATGTAGAAAGTATTTTCATCCGAGTTACAGATTAAAAGATATGATTTTCTAAAGATTTAATCATTTTCTGATTTTAATTATTCATTTAAATTCAACATTATCCAAAACAGTATTTGCTGACGTCATCATGACGTCAGCATGACGTCAGCAGTCAACAGAGGTGTTGACTGGTCAACTGACGTGTGGGTCCCACCAGTCATTGACTGTTTAGTCTAATTAGTGTTTAACTAACCTAACTACTGTTTAATTAAACTAATTAGTTAGTTAGGTAATGTAATTATGATTAATTAACTTAATTAATTCCTTAATTAATTAATTAATTATCTATTTATTTATTTTATTTATTTCATATATTATTTTTAATTCCTTTTTTTTTACAAAACGTTCTGGGGCTGGGGTGTGGGACCCCACATGTCATTGGCCTAAGTGCCTTAGCGGGCGCACGGTTATGGGCGCCGGGTGGGTCGGGCGACGAGCGCCAGCCCGACGAGGCGCCGCGGGGCAGCGGGCGTGCGGCCTGGCTCCGACGACCGGAGCAGGGCGGCGCGGTTGGCTGAGAGGATCGCCGTAGTGGACGGCTGACGTAGCGGGAGTGGGATGAGGCGTC
>NC_041383.1:683250074-683257707 GCF_002162155.2 Triticum dicoccoides | reverse complement strand
AGAGGAGGGGGAATAGCGACTGGGGTAAGGGGGCGAGTGGGGGAGTGGGTGACGGGGTGGGGTTAGGGTTTGGGGGATATGGGGAATGGGGGTGGCCGGCTGGGCCGGGCCAGGGGAGGGGGCTGGGCCAGGTGTGAGGGGGGCCAGGTGGGGAGGGGCTGGCCGAGTTGGGCCAGTGGGGTTTCCTCCCCCTCTCTTTTTTTTTTGCTTTACCTTTTATCCATTCCTCTTTTATTTTAGTTGCACTATAGTTTTGGTTTAATAAAATATGAAAACAGCTCCAAAAATAGTGTGTCAAATTAATCCACTGTTCTAAGAAGTTTTACCTCAGAATAAAAATAGTTTAGTATTTGGTAAAATATATTAGGAGTATAACTAATTGTTTTGATGTTGTTTTAATCACTTAAGGGCATTTCAATATTTTATAATGACTGTTGTTACTCCACCAATAGTATCCATGATTTATTTGTCACATTAATAACATTTTAGTTTTGACTTTTGAAAACTTTAATCGTTTGACTTGATTTTAAATTTGAATTCGAACCGTTTTTGAACCATCGCGAGATTAATAACAGTAACCGAGGTGACGTGGCATCATTAGCGTGGAATTACTGTAGCATGATTACCCGGGCGTCACAATTCTCCTCCACTACAAGAAATCTCGTCCCGAGATTTAAGAGGGGAGGTAAGGGCAAAGAGATTTAGTTGCGAAATTCTAACGATTCTTCTCGGTCTTGGTTGCTCTTTCGAAGAGGTTGATCCCTTTCGTTGAAGTCTTCATTTCACTGATTCAAGTCACCATGATCAATTTGTCATCCTTTCTTCGGGATCTCCATCGTACTTACGAATAGGTAAGGGGCAGCTCTACAACGATAGGATGTTACAAGGGAAAATCTTTTAGGGGTTACCCAAGTATGAACATACGAGTATCTCTCGAGTTGAACAAATGAAACACATCGAGAGCAAAGTAAGACGGTGCAATAAGAAGTTTCAAGCGGATAGGCAATCGTTCATTGCCTGAAACAGAGTGTGAATGGGGTTCAGAGCAACGGGAATAAGTATTGTGTCCGATACCAGAGTAGAGCATTAGGAAGGTGGCCCGTGAATTAAATATGAAGCCAAGCGTGGGAAATAACCATTAGTAACAGGGCTGTACAGGAGAGTCAGGTTTTGATCCTGTGGAACTGTGGGTTATGGGCCCACCATGTGGGTTAAACGTTGAAAGAGCGGTGACATCTTGCACGGTTATGATAGCAAGGCATGCCCGAGAATAACCTGTCAGTTATGTCGGTAACAACGTCGGTACCAAGGGCGAGGGACGAAGAGAACCATTTTCCTGCTCGTTGAACGAGGTGGACCATTAGGCAAAGTTCTCGTCCATCGGTGGTTATCGAAATGTCACCAACAAAAGTAACAGGGTCTCACTGGCAGAGTTGTACACCGAGGTGTTTACATAAGCAGGAGAATATTACTGCTCAGATCATATAGATCACAAGAAAGGTTACATCAACAATGGAAGGAAAACATGATCATCAGATTAAACAGATCAATGGAAAGGAAAATAGGTTGAAACACAAATTTCAAGGGTATATCCTTCCCAAGGACAAGCAGAGCATGATATCCATGTCAGGATATAATGTAGAAAACTCTTTAGGTAGGGGAGAGGATTTTTCATGATATTACCCATACAACGGTGTTAGGATAAATGATAAACAAAATTTAGCATCGTGCTTCAAATGTTCCTGTTGAAAATCGGAGTACCATTGGCATGCTTCGAGATAGCATTGACATGGTCTTCAAGCAAAGGTCGGACTTGGATATACAAAGGATTCACCAGGAACAACTTATAGAATAAGCATTACAATTTCCTTATGGAAGAATGGAAAACCCTGCTGAAAAGGAATCTATAATGATAGGTCCTCCAGCCGGGGGGGGGGGGTGCTAGGTATGACATCATGCTACCGGGTCATCAAGGATCAACATCATAACTCTCTGAAAGTTGTCCCAACCATCTTAGCTGACCGGGATTCGGATCCGATTGGTGTCAGGATACCTCAGACTCAGGATGTCCGAGAAGAAAAGCTGCGGCACATATCGACGAAATGACATTGTAAGATTCTCGGGAAATGAACTATGGGAGCGGGTTCCTGAAACAATAGTTCATCATTAAACCAAGGAGAGGATGAGGAGGTGACTGATGGACTCAGCGATAACTCATCGAGGTATCCAAAAGATGGATCTCCACAATTATGTGGATAAGGAGATAACATTTGTCAGATCAAATGATATAATGGGTATGCTTGAGGAAAACATACATAATTAAACATTGGTTGAACGGTGCACCCGAAATATGGGTTGGGTTGCACGGCCAACGTTAGAATGGTGATTCAATTAGCGAAGGACTTAGAATGAACTATCGCCCATTCACTTCAAAGAAATAGGGTTGCTAGAAGGAAAGAATTCAAACAACACCGTTCACTTGTTGGAATTAACACGGGGACCAAGAAAGAATGGTGATGGTGAGAGGTATTTCTATGTCAAGAATTCTCAAGAGGTGGAACAAATCTCAGAACATTCTTGACATAAAGGATGGTAATACTCCAAGGTAAGGAAGAACAATTGCTGGATAGCAAGGAACTCAAGGTATAACACCGAACATGAACAAGCTTGTGTTGGTGGGAGGGCAATAAAGTGGTCGACGATAATACAATTCATCGAGGGCAAGGATGGTATGTCTCATCATGAATTCAATTGATATCCTGGATGAGCTCAGAATGTTGATGATCACGACACCTTTGTCGCGACAGTTCATGAAGATGTAATCGATCGGTAACGACATCAAGTCAAGTAATGATGAAGTGAAAGGTTATTGGAACCATGGGTACGACACAAACTCGAACTCAAGCTTGTTGTTTAAGGTGAAAGGGTATGACGAGGAAAATCGACGTAAGGTTAGTTCATCGTCGAAAATTGGTGCTCCGAGAATAAGGACCAGGTAGCACCGTTAGAATCGTCACGTCAATGATATAGCCAAACAGGCTAGGAATGGCATGATCGGGTACAAACTCGTACTTATAGAAGCTTACTGAAGAGTTGTTGAACCATAGAGCGGACTCGGTTCAGTTATCGGTGTCTTTGAGTGTTCAATAACTCCGAGCCCATGAAAAATTGTAATCGGTGAGTATGTAGCACTTGATGAAAAACTCATAAGAAATTATGCAGTTCCAAGATAATCTCGAGATACCAGGTGGTAATACTCGACGACAGATCAAACTAGAAGTTGAACTGGGGTATTGCTCTATAGAAGACAAGTGCTTAAACTTGCACAGGACATGATATTTAAAGGAGAACATGGTCAGAACCACGATTGCAAAAAGGCCAGATCTCAGATATAAGATGAACTTATACCAAGGGAATAATTGATTTTAAAAGAAGCTTCGATGAGAAGATGTACATCGTGTCCATGGGCATGAACGCAAAGTTCAAGGTCGACTCCCACTTCTCCAATGCATAATCTTCCATTCACTTCTCGCTTTGATAAAGGCATTAGTGTTGAAAGTTTTACCTGGTGAAATACCAGATGAGTATGACTCGTGAAATCTTCCGAGTTCACACATATTAAGGAAGGCATAGGTTCAACCCATCGGGGCATCTTAGAATCCTATACCAGAATCTTTTAGAAGTAATTAATTCAAGCTTGAAGGCAGAGCATGGTTGAGAAAGCAGACGATACAATTTACCAAAGGCATTATGTATCCGAGAAAAAGGCTCACAAGTTTATTGAATATGAAGGGCATTGTCAGATAAAATCCAACAAAGGATCTGGTGGTCCACAAGGGATCTGACGTGAGCATCGGTACTCAACTAGAGGAAGCAGATTATAGAAACAACTGACTAACTCAATTGTCAAATGCAAAGGAATTATGATTTCCAAATCAAGGGATCAGAAGCAATGCTCTGATTAGGGGTGGATAAGTTGAATAGCCATAGGGTACAATCAAAGACAATTGGATTGGTCGAGAACCAATTCCAGTTAAAGGAATGGAAGCTCAGCCGGAAAGGTAATTTATAAGGATCAATGATGATTGCGTGTATTCGCAAACATATTGAGTCAATAGACCCAAAATGATAATGACCAGGAATGTCAATAAGACTACGAGACTTATGGGATTAATCATAATGAAAGCAAACAAGAAATTCCAGAGCAATAGGTTGCTGAGGATTTTCGGAATATCGGGTGGTATTTCGAAGACTTTTGTGAAACTCATGAACAACTGGGGATGAGCGGATACTTGACAAGTGCGGCGATTTATTTGAAGGGGTATTCATGTGGCAAAGAACTGCTAGGCAGTAGGCACGAAGTATTCTCGGAACAATAGAGAAAACTTCGGATATCTTGTAATAACAAGAACAATGGGGAATGATCGTAAGAATGGCAAGTGTAAGTAGTTATCCATAAGGATTTATCGGTGGTCGGGAATAGCAAAAGTGATGGGCACAAAGTCTCGAGAGAATATCAAAGAGTATCTCCGAAATCTTCTGGTGCAGTCGGTGACCATCTGGACTGAAGGGGCTCTCCGGGAGAAAGTATTTTCGAGAACCTAAAGTTAGTTTTTAGTAAAAATCGTTTAACCCGAATAGAAGAGGGTTCAGAATCCCAGAGTAAAGGTCGAGGAATAAAAGATCCTAATACCACCCAATGGCGACGTGGGCCCATGGGCCGCACAGCCATGTTAGTAAAAGTTTTGTAAAGTCTAGACTCGACTTCGGCCAAGGAGTTGGAAGGGGGATTCCTACAGGCAGTCGGCTCTGATACCAACTTGTGACGCCCCCGATTCAATCGTACACTAATCATGCACGCAAATGTGTACGATCAAGATCAGAGACTCACGGGAAGATATCACAACACAACTCTACAAATAAAATAAGTCATACAAGCATCATAATACAAGCCAGGGGCCTCGAGGGCTCGAATACAAGTGCTCGATCATAGACGAGTCAGCGGAAGCAACAATATCTGAGTACAGACATAAGTTAAACAAGTTTGCCTTAAGAAGGCTAGCACAAACTGGGATACAGATCGAAAGAGGCGCAGGCCTCCTGCCTGGGATCCTCCTAAACTACTCCAGGTCGTCGTCAGCGGGCTGCACGTAGTAGTAGGCACCTCCGGTGTAGTAGGGGGTCGTCGTCGATGGTGGCGTCTGGCTCCTGGACTCCAGCATCTGGTTGCGACAACCAGAAAGAAAGGAAAGGGGAAAAAGGGGGGAGAAAGCAACCGTGAGTACTCATCCAAAGTACTCGCAAGCAAGGAGCTACACTACATATGCATGGGTATATGTGTAAAGGGCCATATCAGTGGACTGAACTGCAGAATGCCAGAATAAGAGGGGGATAGCTAATCCTGTCGAAGACTACGCTTCTGGCAGCCTCCGTCTTGCAGCATGTAGAAGAGAGTAGATTGAAGTCCTCCAAGTAGCATCTCCAAGTAACATCTCCAAATAGCATCTCATAGCATAATCCTACCCAGCGATCCTCTCCTCGTATCCCTGAGTGAGAGCGACCACCGGTTGTATCTGGCACTTGGAAGGGTGTGTTTTATTAAGTATCCGGTTCTAGTTGTCATAAGGTCAAGGTACAACTCTAAGTCGTCCTGTTACCGAAGATCACGGCTATTCGAATAGATTAACTTCCCTGCAGGGGTGCACCACATAACCCAACACGCTCGATCCCATTTGGCCGGACACACTTTCCTGGGTCATGCCCGGCCTCGGAAGATCAACACGTCGCAGCCCCACCTAGGCAAAACAGAGAGGCCAGCACGCCGGTCTAAACCTAAGCGCACAGGGGTCTGGGCCCATCGCCCATAGCACACCTGCACGTTGCGTACGCGGCCGAAAGCAGAACTAGCCCCCTTAATACAAGAGCAGGCTTACGTTCCAATCCGGCGCGCGCCGCTCCGTCGCTGACGTCTGAAGTGCTTCGGCTGATACCACGACGTCGGGATACCCATAACTACTCCCACGTAGATGGTTAGTGCGTATAGGCTCGTAGCCGACTCAGATCAAATACCAAGATCTCGTTAAGCGTGTTAAGTATCCGCGAACGCCGAACAGGGCCAGGCCCACCTGTCTCCTAGGTGGTCTCAACCTGCCCTGTCGCTCCGCCACAAAGTAACAGTCGGGGGCCGTCGGGAACCCAGGCCCACCTCTACCGGGATGGAGCCACCTGTCCTTTCAGCCCCCCTCGTCAGAATCACTTGCGGGTACTCAATGAGCTGACCCGACTTTAGTCACCATCTGTATAGTATGTATGTATGTATAGTATATACCCGTGATCACCTCCCAAGTGATCACGGCCCGATAGTATAGCAAGGCAGACTGACAAGAATGTAGGGCCAATGATGATAAACTAGCATCCTATACTAAGCATTTAGGATTGCAGGTAAGGTATCAACAGATGTAGCGACAATGTCAGGCTATGCATCAGAATAGGATTAACGAAAGCAGTAACATGCTACACTACTCTAATGCAAGCAGTATAGAGGAGAATAGGCGATATCTGGTGATCAAGGGGGGGGGGCTTGCCTGGTTGCTCTGGCAAGAGAGAGGGGTCGTCAACTCCGTAGTCGAACTGGGCAGCAGCAGCGTCGGTCTCGTAGTCTACCAGAGAGAAGAGGGGGAAGAAACAATGAATACCAAGTAAACAGATGCATATCGATGCATGACATGTCAAGAAGCGATGCTAGGCGTGCCCTAACATGGTATGAGGTGGTACTGGTTAAGGGGGGAATCATCCGGGAAAGTATTCCCGGTGTTTTGTGTTTTCGGGCAGAGGAGCCGGAGGGGGAAAGTTGCGGGTTCGATAGGTTAGGGGGGTGTGGCGGACGAACGGACTGCGTATCCGGATTCGTCTCGTCGTTCTGAGCAACTTTCATGTAGAAAGTATTTTCATCCGAGTTACGGATTAAAAGATATGATTTTCTAAAGATTTAATCATTTTCTGATTTTAATTATTCATTTAAATTCAACATTATCCAAAACAGTATTTGCTGATGTCATCATGACGTCAGCATGATGTCAGCAGTCAACAGAGGTGTTGACTGGTCAACTGACGTGTGGGTCCCACCAGTCATTGACTGTTTAGTCTAATTAGTGTTTAACTAACCTAACTACTGTTTAATTAAACTAATTAGTTAGTTCGGTAATGTAATTATGATTAATTAACTTAATTAATTCCTTAATTAATTAATTAATTAATTAATTAATTATCTATTTATTTATTTTATTTATTTCATATATTATTTTTAATTCCTTTTTTTTAACAAAACGTTCTGGGGCTGGGGTGTGGGACCCCACATGTCATTGGCCTAAGTGCCTTAGCGGGCGCACGGTTACGGGCGCCGGGTGGGTCGGGCGACGAGCGCCAGCCCGACGAGGCGCCGCGGGGCAGCGGGCGTGCGGCCTGGCTCCGACGACCGGAGCAGGGCGGCGCGGTTGGCTGAGAGGATCGCCGTAGTGGACGGCTGACGTAGCGGGAGTGGGATGAGGCGTCGGACGACGACGGCGCCCCGGGCGGACGCGACCAGGAGCTGCAGGGCAGAGACGGCGGTGGGAGTCGGCAGCAGGGGCGACGG
>NC_041383.1:683180319-683249470 GCF_002162155.2 Triticum dicoccoides | reverse complement strand
TGACGGGGTGGGGTTAGGGTTTGGGGGATATGGGGAATGGGGGTGGCCGGCTGGGCCGGGCCAGGGGAGGGGGCTGGGCCAGGTGTGAGGGGGGCCAGGTGGGGAGGGGCTGGCCCAGTTGGGCCAGTGGGGTTTCCTCCCCCTCTCTTTTTTTTTTGCTTTACCTTTTATCCATTCCTCTTTTATTTTAGTTGCACTATAGTTTTGGTTTAATAAAATATGAAAACAGCTCCAAAAATAGTGTGTCAAATTAATCCACTGTTCTAAGAAGTTTTACCTCAGAATAAAAATAGTTTAGTATTTGGTAAAATATATTAGGAGTATAACTAATTGTTTTGATGTTGTTTTAATCACTTAAGGGCATTTAAATATTTTATAATGACTGTTGTTACTCCACCAATAGTATCCATGATTTATTTGTCACATTAATAACATTTTAGTTTTGACTTTTGAAAACTTTAATCGTTTGACTTGATTTTAAATTTGAATTCGAACCGTTTTTGAACCATCGCGAGATTAATAACAGTAACCGAGGTGACGTGGCATCATTAGCGTGGAATTACTGTAGCATGATTACCCGGGCGTCACAATCATGTTATGCTTGTGAGAGAGGTTATAGTCAACGGGTCTGAACCTTTCAGATCCGTGTGTGCTTTACAAATCTCTATGTCATCTCCTAGATGCAGCTACCACGTTCTATTTGGAGCTATTCCAAATAACTGTTCTACTTGGAGCTATTCTAAATTGTTGCTCCATTATACGTATCTGGTATCTCTACTCAGAGCTATCCGGATAGGTGTTAAGCTTGCATCGACGTAACCCTTTACGACGAACTCTTTTACCACCTCCATAATTGAGAAAATTCCTTAGTCCACTAGTTACTAAGGATAACTTTGACCGCTGTCCTGCGATCCATTCTTGGATCACCCTTGTACCCCTTGACTGACTCATGGTAAAGCACACTTCAGGTGCGGTACACAGCATAGCATACTGTAGAGCCTATGTCTTAAGCATAGGGGACGACCTTCATTCCTTTCTCTCTATTCTGCCATGGTCGAGCTTTAAGTCTTAACTTCATACCTTACAACTCAGGCAAGAACTCCTTCTTTGACTGGTCCATCTTGAACACCTTCAAGATCATGTCAAGGTATGTGCTCATTTGAAAGTACTATTAAGCGTTTTGATCTATCCTTATAGATCTTGATGCTTAATGTTCAAGTAGCTTAATCCAGGTTTTCCATTGAAAACACTTTCCAAATAACCCTATATGCTTTCCAGAAATTCTACGTCATTTCTGATCATTAATATGTCAACAACATATACTCATCAGAAATTCTATAGTGCTCCCACTCACTTCTTTGGAAATACAAGTTTCTCATAAACTTTGTACAAACCCAAAATCTTTGATCATCATCAAAGCATACATTCCAACTCCGAGATGCTCACTCCAGTCCTCAGAAGGATTGCTGGAGCTTTGCATACTTATTAGCATATTTCAGGATAGACAAAACCTTCCGGTTGTATCACATACAACCTTTCCTCAAGAATCGTCGAGGAAACAATGTTTTGACATCCTATCTGCAAGATTTCATAAATAATGCAGTAATTGCTAATATAATTACAACAGACTCTTAGCATCGCTACGAGTGAGAAAGTCTCATCGTAGTCAACTCCTTGAACTTGTCGGGAAACTTCTTAACGACAAGTCGAGCTTTCTTCAATGGTGACACTTACCATCATTGTCTGTCTTCCTTTCAAAATCCATCTGTACTCAACAGCCTTACGACCATCAAGTAGTTCTTCCAAAGTCTACACTTTGTTTTCATATATGGATCCTCTCTCGAATTACATGGCCTCGAGCCATTTATCGGAATCCGGGCCCACCATCGCTTCTCCATAGCTCGTAGGTTCATTGTTGTCTAGCAACATGACTTCCAAGACAGGATTACTGTACCACTCTGAAGTAGTACGTATCCTTGTCACCCTACGAGGTACGGCAGTGACTTGATCCGAAACTTCATGATCACTATCATAAGCTTCTACTTCAATTGGTGTAGGTGCCACATGAACAACTTCCTGTGCCCTGCTACACACTGGTTGAAGTGATGGTTCAATAACCTCATCAAGTCTCCACCATCCTCCCACTCAACTTTTTGAGAGAAACCTTTCCTCGAAAAAGGACCCGATTCAAGAAACAATCCCTATTGCTTTCGGATCTAAATTAGGAGGTATACCCAACTGTTTTTTTGGGTGTCCTATGAAGATGCATTTTATCCGCTTTGGGTTCGAGCTTATCAGCCTGAAACTTTTCCACATAAGCATCGCAGCCCCAAACTTCTAAGAAATGACAGCTTAGGTTTCTCTAAACCATAATTCATACGGTGTCGTCTCAACGAAATTATGTGGTGCCCTATTTAAAGTGAATGTGGTTGTCTCTAATGCCTAACCCATGAACGATAGTGATAACTCGATAAGAGACATCATGGTATGCACCATATCCAATAGGGTGCAACTATGACGTTCGGACACACCATCACACTATGGTGTTCCAGGTTGTATCAGTTGTGAAACAATTTCCACAATGTCTTAATTCTGTGCCAAACTCGTGATTCAGATATTCATCTCTATGATCATATCATAGATCTTTTATCCTCTTGTCACGACGATCTTTCAAATTCAAACTGAAATTACTTGAACCTTTCAATAATTCAGACTCGTGATTCATCAAGTAAATATACTCAACATCTACTCGAATCATCTGTGAAGTAAGAACATAACGATATTCACTGCATGCCTCAGCACTCATTGGACTGCACACATCAAAATGTGTTACTTCCAACAAGTTGCTATCTTGTTCCATCTTACTGAAAACGAGGCTTTTCAGTCATCTTGCCCATGTGGTATGATTTGCATGTCCCAAGTGATTCAAAATCAAGTGAGTCAAAACGGTCCATTTGCATGGAGTTTCTTCATGCATATACACTAATAGACATGGTTCGCATGTCTCAAACTTTTCAAAAACGAGTGAGCCCAAAGATCCATCAATATGGAGCTTCTTCATGCGTTTTATACCGATATGACTTACGTGGCAGTGCCACAAGTAGGTGGTACTATCATTACTATCTTTTGGCATGAACATGTGTATCACTACGATCGAGATTTAATAAACCATTCATTTTAGGTGTAAGACCATTGAAGGTATTATTCAAATAAATAGAGTAACCATTATTCTCCTTAAATGAATAACCGTATTGTGATAGACGTAATCCAATCATGTCTATGCTCAACACAAACACCAAATAACAATTATTTAGGTTTAACACCAATCTCTTTGGTAGAGGGAGCGTGCGATGCTTGATCATATCAAGCTTGGAAAAACTTCCAACACATATTGTCAGCTCACCTTTAGTTAGTCTCCGTTTATTCCGTAGCCTTTTGTTTCGAGTTACTAACACTTAGCAACCGAACCGGTATCTAATACCCTGGTGCTACTAGGAGTACTAGTAAAGTACACATTAACACAATGTATATCCAATATATTTCTATCGACCTTGCCAGCCTTCTTATCTACCAAGTATCTAGGGTAATTCTGCTCTAGTGGTTGTTCCCCTTATTACAGAAGCACTTAGTCTCGGGTTTGGGTTTTACCTTGGGTTTCTTCACTAGAGCAGCAGCTGATTTGCCGTTTCATGAAGTATCCCTTCTTGCCCTTGCCCTTCTTGAAACTAGTGGTTTCACCAACCATCAACAATTGATGCTCCTTCTTGATTTCTACTTTCGCGGTGTCAAACATCGCGAATACCTCAAGGATCATCATATCTATCCCTGATATGTTATAGTTCATCACGAAGCTCTAACAGCTTGGTGGCAATGTCTTTGGAGAACCATCACTGTCTTATCTGGAAGATCAACTCCCACTCGATTCAAATGATTGTTGTACTCAGACAATCTGAGCACAAGCTCAACAATTGAGCTTTTCTCCTTAGTTTGCAGGTTAAGAAAGTCATCGGAGGTCTTATACCTCTTGACATGGGCACGAGCCTGAAATCCCAATTTCAGCCCTCAAAACATCTCATATGTTTCGCGATGTTTCAAAAACGTCTTTGGTGCCTCAACTCTAAACCATTTAACTGAACTATCACGTAGTTATCAAAACGTGTATGTCAGATGTTCGCAACAACCACAGACAACGTTCGAGGTTCAGCACACTGAGCGGTGCATTAAGGACATAAGCCTTCTATGAAGCAATGAGGACAATCCTCAGTTTACGGACCTAGTCCGCATAGTTGCTACTATCAACTTTCAACTAATTTTTCTCTAGGAACATATCTAAACAGTAGAACTATAGCGTGAGCTACGACATAATTTGCAAAAACCTTTTGACTATGTTCAGGATAATTAAGTTCATCTTATGAACTCCCACTCAGATAGACATCCCTCTAGTCATCTAAGTGATTACATGATCCGAGTCAAACTAGGCCGTGTCCGATCATCACGTGAGACGGACTAGTCATCATCGGTGAACATCTTCATGTTGATCGTATCTTCTATACGACTCATGTTCGACCTTTCGGTCTCCGTGTTCCGAGGCCATGTCTGTACATGCTAGGCTCGTCAAGTTAACCCTAAGTGTTTCGCGTGTGTAAATCTGTCTTACACCCGTTGTATGTGAACGTTAGAATCTAACACCCAATCATCACGTGGTGCTTCGAAACACGAACTGTCGCAACGGTGCACAGTTAGGGGAGAACACTTCTTGAAATTGTTGTAAGGGATCATCTTATTTACTACCGTCGTTCTAAGCAAATAAGATGTATAAACATGATAAACATCACATGCAATCAAATAGTGACATGATATGGCCATCATCACTTTGCTCCTTTTGATCTCCATCTTCGGGGCTCCATGATCATCATCGTCACCGGCATGACACCATGATCTCCATCATCATGATCTCCATCATCGTGTCTTCATGAAGTTGTCACGCCAACGACTACTTCTACTTCTATGGCTAACGCGTTTAGCAATAAAGTAAAGTAAGTTACATGGCGTTCTTCAATGACACGCAGGTCATACAAAAAATAAAGACAACTCCTATGGCTCCTGCCGGTTGTCATACTCATCGACATGCAAGTCGTGAATCCTATTACAAGAACATGATCAATCTCATACATCACATATATCATTCATCACATCCTTTTGGCCATATCACATCACATAGCATACCCTGCAAAAACAAGTTAGACGTCCTCTAATTGTTGTTTGCATGTTTTACGTGGCTGCTATGGGTTCTAGCAAGAACGTTTCTTACCTACGCATAACCACAACGTGATATGCCAATTGCTATTTACCCTTCATAAGGACCCTTTTCATCGAATCCGTTCCGACTAAAGTGGGAGAGACTGGCACCCGCTAGCCACCTTATGCACCAAGTGCATGTCAATCGGTGGAACCTGTCTCACGTAAGAGTACGTGTAAGGTCGGTCCGGGCCGCTTCATCCCACAATACCGTCGAAACAAGATTGGACTAGTAACGGTAAGCATATTGAACAACATCAACGCCCACAACTACTTTGTGTTCTACTCGTGCAAAGAATCTACGCAATAGACCTAGCTCATGATGCCACTGTTGGGGAACGTAGCAGAAATTCAAAAAATTTCCTACGAATCACCAAGATCTATCTATGGAGAGACCAGCAACGAGTAGAAAGGAGAGGAGAGTTTGCATCTACATACCCTTGTAGATCGCTAAGCGGAAGCGTTCAAGTGAACGGGGTTGATGGAGTCGTACTCGTCGTGATTCAGATCACCGATGATCCTAGTGCCGAACGGACGGCACCTCCGCGTTCAACACACGTACAGCTCGACGATGTCTCCCACGCCTTGATCCAGCAAGGAGAGAGGGAGAGGTTGAGGAAGACTCCATCCAGCAGCAGCACAACGGCGTGGTGGTGATGGAGGAGCGTGGCAATCCTGCAGGGCTTCGCCAAGCACCTACGGGAGAGGAGGAGGTGTCACGGGAGGGAGGGAGGCGCCAAGGGCTCAGGTGTGGATGCCCTCCCTCCCCTCCACTATATATAGGGGCAGGGGAGAGGGGGGAGGCGCAGCCTTGCCCCTTACTCCAAGAAAGGGGTGCGGCCCAGAGGGGGGGAGGAGTCCATCCTCCCCAAGGCACCTCGGAGGTGCCTTCCCCCTTGAGGACTCTTCCCTCTAGGGTTCCCTAGGCGCATGGGCCTCTTGGGGCTGGTGCCCTTGGCCCATGTAGGCCAAGGCGCACCCCCTACAGCCCATGTGGCCCCCCGGGGCAGGTGGCCCCACCCGGTGGGCCCCCGGGACCCTTCCGGTGGTCCCGGTACAATACCGATGACCCCGAAACTTGTCCCGATGGCCGAAACAGGACTTCCTATATATAAATCTTTACCTCCGGACCATTCCGAAACTCCTCGTGACGTCCGGGATCTCATCCGGGACTCCGAACAACATTCGGTAACCACATACAAGCTTCCTTTATAACCCTAGCGTCATCGAACCTTAAGTGTGTAGACCCTACGGGTTCGGGAGACATGCAGACATGACCGAGATGTTCTCCGGTCAATAACCAACAGCGGGATCTGGATACCCATGTTGGCTCCCACATGTTCCACGATGATCTCATCGGATGAACCACGATGTCAAGGACTCAATCAATCCCGTATACAATTCCCTTTGTCTAGCGGTATGGTACTTGCCCGAGATTCGATCGTCGGTATACCAATACCTTGTTCAATCTCGTTACCGGCAAGTCTCTTTACTCGTTCCGTAACACATCATCCCGTGATCAACCCCTTGGTCACATTGTGCACATTATGATGATGTCCTACCGAGTGGGCCCAAAGATACCTCTCCGTTTACACGGAGTGACAAATCCCAGTCTCGATTCGTGCCAACCGACAGACACTTTCAGAGATACCCGTAGTGTACCTTTATAGCCACCCAGTTACGTTGTGACGTTTGGCGCACCCAAAGCACTCCTACGGTATCCGGGAGTTGCACAATCTCATGGTCTGAGGAAATGATACTTGACATTAGAAAAGCTTTAGCATACGAACTACATGATCTTGTGCTAGGCTTAGGATTGGGTCTTGTCCATCACATCATTCTCCTAATGATGTGATCCCGTTATCAACGACATCCAATGTCCATGGTCAGGAAACCGTAACCATCTATTGATTAACGAGCTAGTCAACTAGAGGCTTACTAGGGACATGGTGTTGTCTATGTATCCACACATGTATCTGAGTTTCCTATCAATACAATTCTAGCATGGATAATAAACGATTATCACGAACAAGGAAATATAATAATAATCAATTTATTATTGCCTCTAGGGCATATTTCCAACATTCCCCCCACAAGTGCGGACGGTGAATATGATATACGCAACCCATATACCCAAGAGGGAGCGGAAGCGCGCACTAAGGGACGTATATGCGATGGAGCCAGTCACCCCGAAGTTCAATCCTTGGTCCTCTTGCCCGATCACTTTCGACCGAAGAGACCATCCGACCAGTATCTGCCATGGCGGATTCGCCGCATTGGTTTTAGACCCAATCGTCGATGGATTTCACCTCATGAGAGTCCTGATGGACGGCGGCAGTAGCCTGAACCCGCTTTATCAGGATACAGTGCGCAAGATGGGCATAGACCCCTCAAGGATTAAACCTACAAAGACGACCTTCAAAGGCGTCATACCAGGTGTTGAGGCCAATTTTACAGGCTCAGTCACACTAGAAGTGGTCTTCGGATCCCCGGACAATTTCCGGAGCAAGGACTTAATCTTCGACATAGTCCCATTCCGCAGCGGCTATCACGCTCTGCTCGGACGAACCACGTTTGTAAAGTTCAACGCGGTGCTGCATTACGCATACCTCAAGCTCAAGATGCCAGGTCCTCGTGGATTCATTACGGTCAACGGAAATACGGAATGCTCCGTCCGAACGGAGGAACATACAGCGGCTCTCGCGGCAGAAGTACAAAGCAGCCTTCTAAGGCAATTTTCGAGTCCGGCCGTTAAACGGCCGGACACGGCCAAACGAGCTTGGAGCAACATCAACCAAGACCACATGGCACGTTCCGAGCATGCGTAGCAATGCGGCCCCAACCCCAGCCCTCGCATAATTGCAAGACCAACCCTCCGCGTACATCATTACGCTCTGGAGATACCATGGGCCTAGGGGGAGGGGCACGACCACAACAGACCCAGAGTGCGGCTCGACCACACCAGGGGCTCCCAAGTGTGTCACTCTTTTTATTTTCCTTCTTTTTATACAGGACTCCATTTACCAGAAGCCCTGTCCGGCGATGGACCCGCCGAATTCACGATGCAACAGCCAGGGAAGAAAGAAGGCTGCGATGAACACTCAGGTGGTCTCCATTACGAGCATTAAATTTGATTATACACACCAGTCCGCAGCCTACCCCTGGAGGGGGACATGTTTAATTAGGCCAATCCCTTGCTTACCGCACTATTTGTATCATTCCGCACTCATAGCAGAATCCCTTAAATAAATAATGCAGCACTTTTTGCCTGTTATTGCATTACTTTACATATATGTTCATTAATGACATCGTGCACCCGTATATTTTGGTACGGCCGAATACACCAGGGGCTTATGTTCCCCGCATTATGGTGTGATAAGTCCGAACACTTTCACAAGTGCGGCACCCCGAACTTATAGCATTATATGAATCGGCTCCGAATCATGTCTTGGGTCAATAGTTGGGTTTGCCCGGCTCCCACGTTTTGGTGCCTTACGTTCCGTTCTGTCGGCTAAGGTGGCACTGGGAGAATCACTACGATTGCGCCCCGGTTGAGCCGGGCGAGCGCCTCAGTGGAGAAAGCTAAAACTGACTGGCATGATAAGGCGAGAGACTGGTCGCTGTTTGAGAGGTCTTTTCGGGTCCCTAAAGACTTATGCCGCTTCGAGCGAAGTACCGGATAATGTCCGACGAAGGCGTGGATAGCGCCCCGAATTCGGTCTTCCGAATACTAGGGGCTTCGCCGAAATTTAAAATTATAGAATTCTATGGCTAAGTGAGAGTGTTCAAGCATTATAAGTCTGGTTGCCTTGTTCGTTGTGTTGAGCGCCTCCCTAGATGGACCCAAAAATGGGAACAAGAGTGCTCAGGTTTATCCCGAACACCCCAGCACTCGTGGCTTGGGGACTGAAGCCAACGACTTGCCATCTCTCAGATTTTATAAACAGCCGCACAGAAGGTAATATTTTAAATTAAACAAGCGTTGCGTAGCGCATATGAACAAAGTCTTCAGCGCACAGGATAATACATAGCGAGTTTACTCAAGAATTACATATCTGGGGCACTCATCCGCAATATTGCGGGCACCCTTCAGGACAGTCTTATAGTACATTTCGGGCGTACGATACTCCTTGCCCGCTGGCAGCGGGTCAGTAAGAAGCCTCTCCGCATCCAGCCTGCCCCAGTGCACCTTTGCGCGGGCA
Organism: Triticum dicoccoides; assembly: GCF_002162155.2. Classification (NCBI taxonomy): domain Eukaryota; kingdom Viridiplantae; phylum Streptophyta; class Magnoliopsida; order Poales; family Poaceae; genus Triticum; species Triticum dicoccoides. The sequence goes on along the minus strand of NC_041383.1, from coordinate 683,239,970 downwards.
AGGGCCCGACGAGCACCTTCAATACAGGCGAAGCACTTGATGAACTCCACCCAGGGGCGCGCATCCACCAGCCGCCACACGAGGCCGAAGTAGCTCCCAGGCATGGCTTGTTCAAGCCACAGCCGGACTATGAGGCCCTTCATGGCCTCCTCAGCCGCCTTGTGGAGCTCGACCAGCTGCTTCAGCTGGTCGCTAGGGGGCACCGGATGGCCGGCCTCAGCGTACTGAGACCAGAAGACCTTCTCCATTGAGCTCCCCTCCTCGCCACGGTAGAATGCGGCGGCATCGGATACACTGCGCGACAGATCTGCAAACGCCCCTGGAGAGCTCCGAATTCGGGTAAGTGTCAGGTAGTTTACATTAACATGCTTGCTTTGCATGAAAAATGCCTTACCCGCCGCTATCTTCTTCACATCTTCAACCTCCTGAAGGGCCTTACGGGCCTCGGCCTTGGCGGACTTGGCACTTTCGAGAGCCGAGGCGAGCTTGGACTCTCGAGTCTTGGAGTCGCGCTCCAAACTCTCATGCTTCTCCATGAGAGCCTGGAGCTCTTGCCACACTTCCGCCACCCGCGCCTCCTGCTTCTCTCGCTCTGCCCGTTCCGCGGCCGCATTGCGTTCGGCCGCGGACACAGACTCCTTCAGGGTTGCCACCTCGTTAGTGGCCCCTGCAGTACCCACGTTATCCTTGTCATTTTTATTGCAACCTAAATCCTTTTCTGTAAGGTAAACTTTCGAAGTGGTGTTAGTCACCTTCTTTGTCCTCGAGCTGCTTTTTGGCACGGCCGAGCTCTTGCTCGGACCGCTCAAGATCTTGCTTCAACGCACCGACCTCCGTAGTCAGTGCGGCAGAGGTCAGCAGCGCAGCCTGCAAACCCATATTGACATATTTTTTAGCAACCCTGCGTATATCTTTTTAGATCCTCAGTCCGGCTTTTCTTTTCGAACACCGAACTGAGCATCAGGGGCTACTGTCTATGCGGTATTACATTACATAATTTTAACTTCTTACCTCAAAGCCTGTTAGAAGGCTGCTGCAGGCTTCGGTCAGCCCGCTCTTGGCGAGCTGAACCTTCTGAATCACCGCACTCATGATAGTGTGGTGTTCTTCCTCGATGGAAGCGCCTTTGAGCGCCTCCAACAAGTTGTCCGGCGCCTCCGGTTGGACGGGTGCCGCCGGTGTCACGGTCTTGCCCTTCTTGCGAAGGGGCCGCCTGCCGGACTCTGGAACCACTGCAGGTTCCGGCGTAGAGTCCGGCGCAAAGTCCGGGAGGCTGCCTTGCGGCGCCTCCGGAGCCTCCTCCTGATGGGTCCCTTTCTGGGATCCCACCTCGGCGTCCTCATCGGCGCGAGGGGTGGAGGCAGTCGGGATGGAATCCACATCCGACGGAGCCAACGACCCGCTCGATGAAGCGGGGAGATCATCATCGGCCGGACTGCAGGCAGTATGCGGTATTAGAAGGACACTATGTGACACAGAAGAAATTACAGATCATTCGGGGATCCGGATACTTACGATCTCGCCTGAGGCCTGGCCCTTGAGGGCCACTCTTCACCGCCAACGTTGGTGTTGGCGGAGCTGTCCGGGGGAATAGTTCTCCCCCTCTTGGACCCTTCGGCCTCCTCGGTTGGGGAAGCCTTCCTCTTCCTCTCTCCCTCCTCTGGGAGAGAGTCTTCTTCCTCCTCCTCATCTTCGGGGGAGGAGTCCGCCTCGGAGTCGTCAGAGACCTGAAAACGGGAACTCTTTCGAGTGCCCGTGGCCACCTTCTTGGCCTTCTTCTCCGGCACCACATGCGGTGCCGGAACCAGCAACCCCGCTAGACGGGCGTCCACTGGGTCTTCTGGCATGGGAGCCGGGCAGATGAGCTGCTCGGCCTTCTTCATCCATTCCTGTCAAAGGAAAAGGGAGATTGAAACCCGCTCAGAATTAATCTATTAACAATAAGTGTCCCGTAAAGGGGTAGAATCACTTACCTCGTCAGCGGGACGCTGCGAGTGAAATCCGCAATCTTCCATCGCGGATGCGGGGGCTTCTGCGCCCTTAAACAACACCCTCCAGGCGCCTTCGTACGTCGTGTCGAAGAGCCCGCTCAACACCTGGTGTTGTTCCGGATTGAACTCCCACAGATTGAATGCCCGTTCTTGGCATGGGAGAATCCGGCGGACGAGCATGACTTTGGACCACGTTAACCAGCCTGAGCTTTTTATTCACCAGCTTCTGGATACAGGCTTGGAGTCCCGTTAGCTCCTTCGAATTGCCCCACAGCAAGCCCTTCTCTTTCCAGGAGGTGAGCTGCGTAGGGATTCCAGATCTGAACTCGGGGGCCGCCGCCCACGTAGGGTCGCGCGGCTCGATGATATAGAACCACCCCGACTGCCACCCCTTGACGGATTCCACGAAGGCCCCTTCGAACCAAAGGACGTTGGGCATCTTGCCCAACATGGCGCCTCCGCACTCCGCTTGAGTGCCCTTCACTACCTTCGGCTTGACATTGAAGGTCTTGAGCCACAAGACGAAGTGGGGCTGGATGCAGAGGAAGGCCTCGCACACGACGATAAACGCCGAGATGTTGAGGATGAAGTTCGGCGCCAGATCATTGAAATCCAGGCCGTAGTAGAACATGAGCCCCCGGACAAAGGGGTGAAGTGGAAAGCCCGGTCCGCGGAGAAAGTGGGGAAGGAAAACGACCCTCTCATGGGGCCTGGGGGTGGGGATGAGCTGCCCCTCGTCGGGCAGCCGGTGCGCGACGTCGCCGGAAAGGTATCCGGCGCTGCGCAGCCTTGTGATGTGCTCCTCCTTAATGGTGGATGCCAACCATTTGCCTCCCGCTCCGGACATGGTCGGAGACGGTCGAGACGAGATGCGTGAACTTGGGCGTTGGAGCTCGAGTGCGCGGAGGTGGATAAGCAAAGGAGGAAGAAGGCGTAGGTGAAAAGGTGAATCCTTATCCCTTATATATATAGGCGGACGAAACTATGCGTCCCCACTAGCCTGGTAAAACTCGCTTATCTCCCAAGCGCCACCATCAATGGCGCGGTTGGGTTACCCACGTCCATATTGATGAGAATTCCGGAATAAGGGGAACACGATCTCTGCTTCGACAAGACGTGCCAAGGGAACCGCTTCGCTAAACGCGCTAAGGGGGTATAATAAAAAATGATTCAAGTAAAGGCTTGGTAGTGGTGTGACGTCACGCCGCAAAATACGTCCGCAGATTGAACCTGTGTACATTTTATTCTCTCTACGGTGGAATGTGGAATTTATTTTGCAGAGCCGGACACTATCCTGGTGTTCATGATCTTCTTTGGATTATCCGGAGGAGGAACCCGCCTTGCAATGCCGAACATTATGCGCGACGGACTCATCGTCATTGAAGCCAGGTTCAGGGGCTACTGAGGGAGTCCTGGACTAGGGGGTGTTCGGACAGCCGGACTATCATCGTCCGCCGGACTCCAAGACTACGAAGATACAAGATTGAAGACTCCGTCCCGTGTCCGGATGGGACTTTCCTTGGCGTGGAAGGCAAGCTTGGCGATACGGATATGTAGATCTCCTACCATTGTAACCGACTCTGTGTAACCCTAGCCCTCTCAGGTGTCTATATAAACCGGAGGGCTTTAGTCCGTAGGACATAACCTCCATTACAACAATCATACCATAGGCTAGCTTCTAGGGTTTAGCCTCCTTGATCTCGTGGTAGATCTACTCTTGTACTACCCATATCATCAATATTAATCAAGCAGGACGTAGGGTTTTACCTCCATCGAGAGGGCCCGAACCTAGGTAAAACATCGTGTCCCTCGTCTCCTGTTACCATCCGCCTAGACGCACAGTTCGGGACCCCCTACCCGAGATCCGCCGGTTTTGACACCGACAATGCCTCTCTATCTTTTGTAAATGGTGTCCAGGTGATCTGCACGGCGTAGGATAATCATTATTCTCTGCTGATATCCATGGTATAGCACTCGTAACATTTTTGTCTAGCGTGCAATTGCTAAACTCAAATAGACCAAATGGCTTCGATAATACTCTGTTCCATTTGAAAGAGTCTCATCTTGCTTAAACATTTAAGTGATTTGCTTACGTTGTTTACAACTAGCAGATACTGGACGTATCACACGTGAACAAAATGTTGGGGAACGTTGCAGAAAATTAAAATTTTTCCTACGGTTTCACCAAGATCCATCTATGAGTTCATCTAAGCAACGAGTCAAGGGAGTGAGTTTGCATCTACATACCACTTGTAGATCGCGTGCGGAAGCTTGCAAGGGGATGGTGATGATGGAGTCGTACTCGACGTGATTCAGATCATCGATGTCCAAGTGCTGAACGGACAGCACCTCCGCGTTCAACACACGTACGGGACGGGAGACGTCTCCTCCTTCTTGATCCAGCAAGGGGGAAGGAGAGGTTGATGATGATCCAGCAGCACGACGGCGTGGTGGTGGATGCAGCAGAACTCCAGCAGGGCTTCACCAAACGTCTACGGGAGGAGGACGAGGTGTAGCAGGGGGAGGGAGGCGCCAAGGCAATGGTTGCAGCTGCCCTCCCCCCTGCCCTCCTTTATATAGGACCCCAGGGGGGCGCCGGCCCTGGGAGATCCAATCTCCCAAGGGGGCGGCGGCCAAGGGGGGAGGAGTGCCCCCCAAGGCATGTGGTGCGCCCCCCCCACCCTAGGGTTTCAACCCTAGGCGCAGGGGGTGGGCCTAGGGGGGCGCACCAGCCCACTATGGGCTGGCTCCCCTCCCACGTCAGCCCATGGGGCCCTCCGGGATGGGTGGCCCCACCCGGTGGACCCCCGGGACCCTTCCGGTGGTCCGATACAATACCGGGTGACCCCGAAACTTTCCCGATGGCCGAAATACCACTTCCTATATATTATTATTTACCTCCGAACCATTCCGAAACTCCTTGTGACATCCGGGATCTCATCCGGGACTCCGAACAACATTCGGTATGCTGCATACTCATATTCATACAACCCTAGCGTCACCGAACCTTAAGTGTGTAGACCCTACGGGTTCGGGAGACATGCAGACATGACCGAGACGACTCTCGGGCAATAACCAACAGCGGGATCTGGATACCCATGTTGAATCCCACATGCTCCTCGATGATTTCATCGGTTGAACCACGATGTCGAGGATTCGATCAAATCCCTGTATACAATTCCCTTTGTTAATCGGTACGTTACTTGCCCGAGACTCGATCGTCGGTATCCCAATACCTTGTTCAGTCTCGTTACCGGCAAGTCACTTTACTCGTACCGTAATGCATGATCCCGTGGCCAACACCTTGGTCACCTTGAGCTCATTATGATGATGCATTACCGAGTGGGCCCAGAGATACCTCTCCGTCATACAGAGTGACAAATCCCAGTCTCGATCCGTGTCAACCCAACAGACACTTTCGGAGATACCTGTAATGCACCTTTATAGTCACCCAGTTACGTTGTGACGTTTGATACACCCAAGGAACTCCTACGGTATCCGAGAGTTACATGATCTCATGGTCGAAGGAAGAGATACTTGACATTGGCAAAGCTCTAGCAAACGAACTACACGATCTTTATGCTATGCTTAGGATTGGGTCTTGTCCATCACATCATTCTCCTAATGATGTGATCCCATTATCAACGACATCCAATGTCCATAGCCAGGAAACCATGACTATCTGTTGATCACAACGAGCTAGTCAACTAGAGGCTCACTAGGGACATATTGTGGTCTATGTGTTCACACGTGTATTACGATTTCCGGATAATACAGTTATAGCATGAACAAAAGACAATTATCATGAACAATGAAATATAATAATACTTTTATTATTGCCTCTAGGGCATATTTCCAACAGTCTCCCACTTGCACTAGAGTCACCAATCTAGTTACATTGTGATGAATCGAACACCCATAGAGTTCTGGTGTTGATCATGTTTTGCTCGCGAGAGAGGTTTAGTCAACGGATCTGCGACATTCAGATCCGTGTGTACTTTGCAAATCTCTATGTCTCCATCTTGAACATTTTCACGGATGGAGTTGAAACGACGCTTGATGTGCCTGGTCTTCTTGTGAAACCTGGGCTCCTTGGCAAGGGCAATAGCTCCAGTGTTGTCACAGAAGAGTTTGATCGGCCCCGACGCATTGGGTATGACTCCTAGGTCGGTGATGAACTCCTTCACCCAAATCGCTTCATGCGCTGCCTCCGAGGCTGCCATGTACTCCGCTTCACACATAGATCCCGCCACGACGCTCTGCTTGCAGCTGCACCAGCTTACTGCTCCACCATTCAACATATACACGTATCCGGTTTGTGACTTAGAGTCATCCAGATCTGAGGCGAAGCTAGCGTCGACGTAACCCTTTACGACGAGCTCTTCGTCTCCTCCATAAACGAGAAACATGTCCTTTGTCCTTTTCAGGTACTTTAGGATATTATTGACCGCTGTCCAGTGTTCCTTGCCGGGATTACTTTGGTATCTTGCTACCAAACTTACGACAAGGTTTACATCAGGTCTGGTACACAGCATGGCATACATAATAGATCCTATGGCTAAAGCATAGGGGATGACACTCATCTCTTCTTTATCTTTTGCCGTGGTCGGTGACTGAGCCGAGCTCAATCTCACACCTTGTAACATAGGCAAGAACCCTTTCTTGGACTGATCCATTTTGAACCTCTTCAAAATCTTATCAAGGTATGTGCTTTGTGAAAGACCTATGAGGCGTCTCGATCTATCTCTATAGATCTTGATGCCTAATATATAAGCAGCTTCTCCAAGGTCCTTCATTGAAAAACACTTATTCAAGTAGGCCTTAATGATGTCCAGAAGTTCTATATTATTTCCCATCAAGAGTATGTCATCTACATATAATATGAGAAATGCTACAGAGCTCCCACTCACTTTCTTGTAAACGCAGGCTTCTCCATAAGTCTGCATAAACCCAAACGCTTTGATCATCTCATCAAAACGAATGTTCCAACTCCGAGATGCTTGCACCAGTCCATAAATGGATCGCTGGAGCTTGCATACTTTGTTAGCGTTCTTAGGATCGACAAAACCTTCTGGCTGCATCATATACAGCTCTTCCTTAAGATGTCCATTAAGGAATGCCGTTTTGACGTCCATCTGCCATATCTCATAATCATAGTATGCGGCAACTACTAACATGATTCGGACGGGCTTCAGCTTCGCTACGGGAGAGAATGTCTCGTCGTAGTCAATCCCTTGAACTTGTCGATAACCCTTAGCGACAAGTCGAGCTTTATAGATGGTAACATTACCATCCGCGTCCGTCTTCTTCTTAAAAATCCATTTGTTTTCTATCGCTCGCCGATCATCGGGCAAGTCTGTCAAAGTCCATACTTTGTTTTCATACATGGATTCTATCTCGGATTTCATGGCTTCAAGCCATTTGTTGGAATCTGGGCCCGCCATCGCTTCTTCATAGTTCGAAGGTTCACCGTTGTCTAACAACATGATTTCCAGGACAGGGTTGCCGTACCACTCTGGTGCGGAACGTGTCCTTGTGGACCTACGAAGTTCAGTAGCAACTTGATCCGAAGTACCTTGATCATCATCATTGTTTTCCTCTTCAGTTGGTGTGGGCATCACAGGAACGGTTTCCTGCGCTGCACCATTTTCCCGTTCGAGAGGTAGTACTTCATCGAGTTCTACTTTCCTCCCACTTACTTCTTTCGAGAGAAACTCTTTTTCCAGAAAGCATCCGTTCTTGGCAACAAAGGTCTTGCCCTCGGATCTTAAGTAGAAGGTATACCCGACAGTTTCCTTAGGGTATCCTATGAAGACGCATTTTTCTGACTTGGGTTCGAGCTTTTCAGGTTGAAGCTTCTTGACATAAGCATCGCATCCCCAAACTTTTAGAAACGACAGCTCAGGTTTCTTCCCAAACCATAATTCATACGGTGTCGTCTCAACGGATTTAGACGGTGCCCTATTTAAAGTGAATGTAGCTGTCTCTAGAGCGTATCCCCAAAATGATAGCGGTAAATCGGTAAGAGACATCATAGACCGCACCATATCTAATAGAGTGCGATTACGATGTTCGGACACACCGTTATGCTGAGGTGTTCCAGGCGGCGTGAGTTGTGAAACGATTCCACATTTCCTTAAGTGTGTACCAAATTCGTGACTTAAGTATTCTCCTCCACGATCTGATCGTAGGAACTTTATCTTTCGGTCACGTTGATTCTCTACCTCACTCTGAAATTCCTTGAACTTTTCAAAGGTCTCAGACTTGTGTTTCATTAAGTAGACATACCCATATCTACTCAAGTCATCAGTGAGAGTGAGAACATAACGATATCCTCCGCGAGCCTCAACGCTCATTGGACCGCATACATCGGTATGTATGATTTCCAACAAGTTGGTTGCTCGCTCCATTGTTCCGGAGAACGGAGTCTTGGTCATTTTTCCCATGAGGCATGGTTCGCATGTGTCAAATGATTCATAATCAAGAGACTCTAAAAGTTCATCAGCATGGAGCTTCTTCATGCGCTTGACACCAATGTGACCAAGGCGGCAGTGCCACAAGTATGTGGGACTATCGTTATCAACTTTACATCTTTTGGCATCCACACTATGAACACGTGTAATATTACGCTCGAGATTCATTAAGAATAAACCATTGACCATCGGGGCATGACCATAAAACATATCTCTCATATAAATCGAACAACCATTATTCTCGGACTTAAATGAGTAGCCATCTCGTATTAAACGAGATCCAGATACAATGTTCATGCTCAAACTTGGCACTAAATAACAATTATTAAGGTTCAAAACTAATCCCGTAGGTAAATGTAGAGGCAGCGTGCCGACGGCGATCACATCGACTCTGGAACCATTCCCGACGCGCATCGTCACCTCGTCCTTCGCCAGTCTCCGTTTATTCCGCAGCTCCTGCTGTGAGTTACAAATATGAGCAACGGCACCGGTATCAAATACCCAGGAGTTACTACGAGTACTGGTAAGGTACACATCAATTACATGTATATCAAATATACCTTTAGTGTTGCCGGCCTTCTTATCCGCTAAGTATTTGGGGCAGTTCCGCTTCCAGTGACCCTTCCCCTTGCAATAAAAGCACTCAGTCTCAGGCTTGGGTCCATTCTTTGACTTCTTCCCGGTAACTGGCTTACCGGGCGCGGCAACATCCTTGCTGTCCTTCTTGAAGTTCTTCTTGCCCTTGCCCTTCTTGAACTTAGTGGTCTTATTGACCATCAACACTTGATGTTCTTTCTTGATTTCAGCCTCTGCTGACTTCAGCATCGAGAACACTTCAGGAATGGTCTTTACCATCCCCTGCATGTTGTAGTTCATCACAAAGCTCTTGTAGCTTGGTGGGAGCGACTGGAGGATTCTGTCAATCACCGCCTCATCTGGGAGGTTAATGTTCAGCTGGGTCATACGGTTGTGCAACCCAGACATCTTTAGGATGTGCTCACTGACAGAACTGTTTTCCTCCATCTTACAACTGTAGAACTTGTCGGAGACATCATATCTCTCGACCCGGGCATGAGCTTGGAAAACTAGTTTCAGCTCTTCGAACATCTCATATGCTCCGTGATGCTCAAAACGCTTTTGGAGCCCCGGTTCTAAGCTGTAAAGCATGCTGCACTGAACGAGGGAGTAATCATCAGCACGAGCTTGCCAAGCGTTCATAACGTCTTGGTTCTCTGGGACGGGAGCGTCACCTAGCGGTCCTTCTAGGACATATTGCTTCCTGGTAGCTATGAGGATGATCCTCAGGTTCCGGACCCAGTCCGTATAGTTGCTGCCATCATCTTTCAGCTTGGTTTTCTCTAGGAACACGTTGAAGTTCATGTTGACATTAGCGTTGGCCATTTGATCTACAAGACATATTTGCAAAGGTTTTAGACTAAGTTCATGATAATAAAGTTCTAATCAAATTATGAACTCCCACTCAGATTAGACATCCCTCCAGTCATCTAAGTGTTTACACGATCCGAGTCGACTAGCCCGTGTCCGATCATCACGTGAGACGGACTAGTCATCGTCGATGAACATCTTCATGTTGATCGTATCTTCCATACGACTCGTGTTCGACCTTTCGGTCTCCGTGTTCCGAGGCCATGTCTGCACATGCTAGGCTCGTCAAGTTAACCCTAAGTGTTTTTGCTGTGTAAAACTGTCTTACGCCCGTTGTATGTGAACGTAAGGATCTATCACACCCGATCATCACGTGGTGCTTCGAAACGACGAACTGTAGCAACGGTGCACAGTTAGGGGAGAACACTTCTTGAAATTTTTGTAAGGGATCATCTTATTTACTACCGTCGTCCTAAGTAAACAAGATGCATAAACATAATAAACATCACATGCAATTATATAGTTGTGACATGATATGGCCAATATCATATAGCTCCATTGATCTCCATCTTCGGGGCTCCATGATCATCTTGTCACCGGCTTGACACCATGATCTCCATCATCGTGTCTTCATGAAGTTGTCACGCCAACGACTACTTCTACTTCTATGGCTAACGCGTTTAGCAATAAAGTAAAGTAGTTTACATGGCGTTCTTCAATGACACGCAGGTCATACAAAAAATAAAGACAACTCCTATGGCTCCTGCCGGTTGTCATACTCATCGACATGCAAGTCGTGAATCCTATTACAAGAACATGATCTCATACATCACAATTCATCATTCATCACAACTTCTGGCCATATCACATCACATGATCAATCGCTGCAAAAACAAGTTAGACGTCCTCTAATTGTTGTTGCATCTTTTACGTGGCTGCAATTGGGTTCTAGCAAGAACGTTTTCTTACCTACGAATAACCACAACGTGGTTTTGTCAACTTCTATTTACCCTTCATAAGGGCCCTTTTCATCGAATCCGCTCCAACTAAAGTGGGAGAGACAGACACCCGCCAGCCACCTTATGCAACTAGTGCATGTCAATCGGTGGAACCGGTCTCACGTAAGCGTACGTGTAAGGTTGGTCCGGGCCGCTTCATCCCACAATACCGCCGAAGCAAGAAAAGACTAGTAGAGGCAAGCAAGTTGACAAGATCCACGCCCACAACAAAATTGTGTTCTACTCGTGCATTAGAGAACTACGCATAGACCTAGCTCATGATGCCACTGTTGGGGAACGTTGCAGAAAATTAAATTTTTTCCTACAGTTTCACCAAGATCCATCTATGAGTTCATCTAAGCAACGAGTCAAGGGAGTGAGTTTGCATCTACATACCACTTGTAGATCGCGTGCGGAAGCTTGCAAGGGGATGATGATGGAGTCGTACTCGACGTGATTCAGATCACCGATGTCCAAGTGCTGAACGGACAGCACCTCCGCATTCAACACACGTACGGGACGGGAGACGTCTCCTCCTTCTTGATCCAGCAAGGGGGAAGGAGAGGTTGATGATGATCCAGCAGCACGACGGCGTGGTGGTGGATGCAGCAGAACTCCAGCAGGGCTTCGCCAAGCGTCTACGGGAGGAGGACGAGGTGTAGCAGGGGGAGGGAGGCGCCAAGGCAATGGGTGCAGCTGCCCTCCCCCTGCCCTCCTTTATATAGGACCCCAGGGGGGGCGCCGGCCCTGGGAAATCCAATCTCCCAAGGGGGCGGCGGCCAAGGGGGAGGAGTGCCCCCCAAGGCATGTGGTGCGCCCCCCCACCCTAGGGTTTCAACCCTAGGCGCAGGAGGTGGGCCTAGGGGGGCGCACCAACCCACTATGGGCTGGCTCCCCTCCCACGTCAGCCCATGGGGCCCTCCGGGATGGGTGGCCCCACCCGGTGGACCCCCGGGACCCTTCCGGTGGTCCCGGTACAATACCGGGTGACCCCAAAACTTTCCCGATGGCCGAAATACCACTTCCTATATATTATTCTTTACCTCCGGACCATTCCGAAACTCCTCGTGACGTCTGGGATCTCATCCGGGACTCCGAACAACATTCGGTATGCTGCATACTCATATTTATACAACCCTAGCGTCACCGAACCTTAAGTGTGTAGACCCTACGGGTTCGGGAGACATGCAGACATGACTGAGACGACTCTCGGGCAATAACCAACAGCGGGATCTGGATACCCATGTTGGATCCCACATGCTCCTCGATGATTTCATCGGTTGAACCATGATGTCGAGGATTCGATCAAATCCCTGTATACAATTCCCTTTGTCAATCGGTACGTTACTTGGCCGAGACTCGATCGTCGGTGTCCCAATACCTTGTTCAGTCTCGTTACTGGCAAGTCACTTTACTCGTACCGTAATGCATGATCCCGTGGCCAACACCTTGGTCACCTTGAGCTCATTATGATGATGCATTACCGAGTGGGCCCAGAGATACCTCTCCGTCATACGGAGTGACAAATCCCAGTCTCGATCCGTGTCAACCCAACAGACACTTTCGGAGATATCTGTAATGCACCTTTATAGTCACCCAGTTACATTGTGACGTTTGATACACCCAAGGCACTCTTACGGTATCCGGGAGTTACACGATCTCATGGTCGAAGGAAGAGATACTTGACATTGGCAAAGCTCTAGCAAACGAACTACACGATCTTTATGCTATGCTTAGGATTGGGTCTTGTCCATCACATCATTCTCCTAATGATGTGATCCCGTTATCAACGACATCCAATGTCCATAGCCAGGAAACCATGACTATTTGTTGATCACAACGAGCTAGTCAACTAGAGGCTCACTAGGGACATATTGTGGTCTATGTGTTCACACGTGTATTACGATTTCCGGATAATACAGTTATAGCATGAACAAAAGACAATTATCATGAACAATGAAATATAATAATACTTTTATTATTGCCTCTAGGGCATATTTCTAACACAAAATATTTCACTTTGCCATGTTGTCGCCATTAGTAATTACTAGCAAAAGGGCCCGCGCGTTGCAACGGGAGAAACAAATTCATAATTTCCAATGGTCATGATCACATTTCGTTGCATCACCGAGATACAATATCTCTCTCAATTTCTCGAAATCATGAACATTTTGAAATTATGAACAATTTGTTAAACTCATGCACATATTTGAAATCGCAAACAACATACTATTACAAATTTCTGAACATTTTCTACAATCAAGAACATTTTTTCAATTTATGAATATTTTTTGCTATTTACAAACATTTTTCAAAAATTGTGAACATTTTTAAGCAATTTTCCTGAACTGGCAAACATTCTATAATCGATGAATTTTTTTAGAAATTGGGTGGAATAGTTATTGAATTTGACGAACTTTTGTTGATTTAACGAACATTTCTGGAAATGCCCGTGCCTTGCAACGGAAAAAAACTATCAAGTTATACATGTGTGGTAGATATAAAAAAGTATGAATCAAATTCACAAAGTATATACAAATGATGTCATGATGAGATAAGACACCTTTAAAATGTAATTTCAAAAATGAACAATATGATGCTCATCAAGACTTGATTTTTAAGGCGTCACAACAAAATATTTTGTGGCTGAGCAAACTGCATTGACGGACCCTGCCTGAGCTATACTGATAAATAAAGTGTCTCGTCCGGACTTAGCGTAGCGGTGTTTACCATAACCACTATTGTGATATGAAAATAAGCATAACTGTGTATGGAAGCAAAATAGACATTTAATCATTTTAATATAGCTTACAAAAACAAACCCTTAGAAAGTTATGTCAATTTTGTTGGGTTCAGCGTTCTACAAAACACGGAAACCCTTTTTTACCCAACGCGAAGGACTAAATAAAATCATAAAACGAGCTATATAGATCTCCTAATAAAACCTTTATGGAACCTACAATTAGTTTTGTTCATTATTTACGGATGTGTTTTAATTTTTGTGAACACTTTCTAAAAGCTGATGGACATGATTTTTAAATTCCTGAATAGGCTTTGAATATTGGCTCATTTAAAAAAATCATGAACATTTTTTATTTCATGAAATCATTAGAAATCGTGATTTGTTTATAATATGTGAGCAATTTTTTAAGTCATGAACATTTTGTGATTTTTAGAATATTTTTTAAATTCACAAACAGTTTACCATTTTCCTACTTTTTTTCCAAACTCGCCACTATTTGATATTTTGGAAATTCGAAATTAATTTTGAGATAAAAAACCAAAACAGAAATAAAAAAGTAAAAAGAAATAAAAAATAGGGGACGCCATCAATCCGAAATTAATTTTTAGAGAAAAAACAAAATAGAAATAAAAAAAGATATAGAAAACAGGGGGCGCCACGACCCGCACATGGGCTGGCCCATTACTGCGCTTGGTAAAAAGAGAGAGAAAAAGCGTGAGAACCAGGCATCGAACCCTGGTCTCCTGTGAGGAGCGTCGTAGCCTCAGCGATCGCGCTACTCATGCATTGGTGCTATTATATCGTATCCACAGTTAATAACAGAACCCTGGAGCGATATTAGAAATTAAAAACGAATCATTTTTGCCACTTACGGGTGGCATTGGTGGGTAATTATTGCCAACTTTGAGGGTTGTTATTATGGCGTACGGGCAGAAACCCAATTCTCTTTATTATTAGGTAAAGATAAAGATAAAGAAATGGGTAGGTATAATTTCTAATATGAAGCAGCATTAATTAGCTGGATAAAAATATCCAATAGATTGATAATGTAGCGTAAGGTGGATTTGTCTCCATTTATGCTTCTCTCATGTGAAAAACACTCCCTCCATTATAAATTAATTGAAGTTCAAACTTTGCCTTAAGTTATAGAGTACTACTTTAGTTTTGCCCCCTTTGTGCTGAAGGTAAACTCTAATGTACATGCACGATTTATCTGGGAAGTTGGAAAATCTTTCAACTTGAACATAGCGTATCTGCCACGAGGCCTCCAAGTAGGCTACCAATCAAGTAGCCAGTGACATCACTCATCACACGTCGCTACTGATACCCGCCATGCGCGTCTCAGGATTTCGTCCATCGCGTCAAGATGGCAGGTCGTCGGCAGCAACCTCCACGCCGGCCGCCATGTGCTCGCCGAGGTGCGCTATGACACGGGCCTTCTTCCCCGCCGCCGCGCCGATGTGCACTGGCGGGAAGCCACGTTGTACGCGGCGAGCTCGTGTGTCAGTCTCAGTTCCTCGACGACGGCAGTGCGTAATGACATGCGTCGCCCCGCGAGCGTAGCAGCAGCCTGCTCGCCCGGTCGAAGACCGCACCGCACCTATCGTAGGCCGTAGCTATCGACGACCACTCCCGGCATGTGGTGCGCAGCCAGCAGGAGCGAGTTGAGCGGCAGTGAGCCCTGCCCGAGGAACGCGACGCGCACGGTTACGGCGAGGTAGTCCGGTACTTATTGCTCGGCTGATGCCCTCGCGCAGTTCGTGCACTGGCACCTCGCCGCCTTGCCGCCAGAGTCGACCGCGTTCACGTTGCCTGCGGCTCTATTCTGCACACCGATTGCTCTTGCGTGGCGGAGGTCATGAAGCCATGGCGCCCGCCACGCCAAGAGTTCATGCCTACAGTGTACGTATGTTCAAGATCCATCCATGTTGGGCTACTTCCGAATCCTAATTCCTCTGTCTCTTCTTTTCTTCCAGCAACCATAATTTTGCATATTGTAATGATGGATCTGGCCAAGGAAAAAGATAGATAGGAGAAGCAGAAACAGAGACTGGGAAGAAACTGGAGATGACGCATAGGCCCATGTAGTGACATAAGTGTGATTTTTTTATTAGGATTGTCCTTTCCCAACGCTACAAACAAGTATTTAGGAGAAATCAACCGGGATAGACCGGGATTTGAAAGTATAGGATGCTAATTTCAGGGATTTTGAGTTTAGGGTTTAATTTAGACTGAGAGTACGAATTAAAGGTTTATTTCAGACTTTTCTCAATAAAGAAAGCGAACTTTTTCTCACTGTTTATTCGAACTAATTAGACAGGCACGTTACATGCTTACATTTGAAAGACATAACGAACGACACACACGGGCCACAAAACCATACATGTACGGACGTGTCGTTGAGCCGATATGACACGCAGGCCAGAAGCGGTTAGGGCGGCGTACCATACCCCAAATCCTCCGAGCTCGGGCTCGTCGGTCATGCACCACCGGACACTCTAGTTGCAGACAGTGGAGGGACGCTGATAGTCGTGTGCTCCTTTGGCTTTGGCGGCGCCCCTGCACCACCACTGGAAGCTCTGTCTGTGCGCGGCGGTGGAAGGTAAAAGCCTGTGATTGGGCGAAGGTCTGGCACTGACGGCGTATGTGCGCCACCGGACACTCTGGTTGAAGGTGGTGGAGAGCAGCTGTCATTCTTGCGGCCCTCTAGCGTCGGTGGCGTGCTTGCACCACCATCGGAAACTCTGGTTGCGGGTGGCGGTGGAAGAGAAAAACCCGTGATCCGGGGAAGGTCTGGCGCTGGCGGTGTGTGTGCACCACCAGACACTCCGGTTGCAGATGGTGGAGGGCAGCTGGCATTCATGTGTCCCTCTGGCGTCGGCGGTGCGCTTGCACCACCACCAGAAACTCTGGCTGCGGGTGGCGGTGAAAGAGAGAAGCCCGTGACAGTGGGAAGGTCTGGCGCTCGCGGCGTGTGTGCACCACCGGATGCTCTAGTTGCAGACGATGGAGGGCAGCTGGCATTCATGTGGCCCTCTGGAGTCGGCGGCGCACTTGCACCATCACCGGAAACTCCGGCTGTGGGTGGCGGTGAAAGAGAAAAGCATGTGATCGAGGAAAGGTGTGGTGCTGGCGGCGTGTGTGCACCACCGGATGTTCTGGTTGCAGACGGTGGAGGGCAGCTGGCATTCGTGTGGCCCTCTGGTGTCCGCGGCACGCTTGCACCACTACTGGAAACTCTAGTTGCGGGTGGAGGTGGAAGAGAAAAACCCGTGATCGGGGGAAGGTCTGGCGCTGGCGGCGTGTGTTGACCACCAGACACTGTTGTTCCGGGCGGTGGAGCGAAGCTGACATTGGTGTGGCCCTCTGATGTTGACGGGGCGCGCACACCACCACCGGAAATTCTAGTTGCGGGCGACGGTGGAAGAGAAAAGCCCGTGATCGGGGGAAGGTCTGGCGCTGGCGGTGTGTGTTGACCACTAGACACTCTTGTTCCGGGCGGTGGAGCGAAGCTGGTATTGGTGTGGCCTTCTGACGTTGGCGGGGCGGGCGCACCACCACCGGAAACTGTGGTTGCGGGCGGCGGTGGAAGAGAAAAGCCTGTGATCGGAGGAAGGTCTGGCGTTGACGGCGCGTGTTGACCACCAGACACTCTTGTTTCGGGCGGTGGAGCAATGCTGGCATTGATGTGGCCCTCTGACGTTGACGGGGCGCGCGCACCACCACCGAAAACTCTGGCTGTGGGCGTCGGTGGAAGAGAAAAGCCCGTGATCGGGGGAAGGTCTGGTGCTGTCGGCGCATGTGCACCACCGGACACTCTGGTTGCAGGCGCCGGAGGAAAGTTGACACTTGTGTGGCCCTCTGGTGTTGGCGGTGCGCGTCCACCACCAGAAACTATGGGTGTGCGCGGCGGAGGGGAGCTGACACTCGTGCGCGCCTCTGGCGTTGGCGGCGTGCGGACACCGCCACCGGAAACTCTGGTTGCGGGCGGTGGAGGTGCACGGTCGCCACCGGAAACTCTGGCTGCGCTCGGTGGAGGGAAGCCCGCGCTCGTGGACACCTCTGGCGCTGGCGCTGGCGGCGCTGGCTTGCCACCGGACACCGTACCAGTGCGCGGTGGAGGGAAGAGCACACCCGTGTACTCCTCTGGCGCCGGCGGCGCGCGCGCACCACCGCCGGACACGGTCGATCCCGGGCCCGGTACCGCAGCGACGGGGACACGCGGCGCCCCCCTCACGCTGGGGTGCCGGTTGATCACGTCGCACTCCTTTTGCAGCCTGCGCGGGAGGAGCACGCCGACGATGGAGCCGGTGACGACGTCGCAGAAGGCGTGGACTTCACCGGCCGCCTCGCAGCACGGACGCGGCACGGGTCTCCCGGTGAAGAAGGACTTGAGCAGGTCGTGCTTGCACGTGCACAGCGTCCTGACCGCCTCCCAGCACAATCCCGGGTCCAAGAGGGGCTCGGAGGGGAAGGCGTCGACGGCGAGCGAGCGCCGGGGCGCGCCGGCGAGGGCGGCGTGCGCGAGGCACGCGGCCAGGAGCGCGGCGAGGATCATGGCCCTCATGGCTGGTTTGGCTGCGTCGATTGCTTTCGTACCTGGAACAAACGTTGCCGTGGCGGGAGGTGTATTTATACGGTGCTCGTGCTTGCTCTGCGCCCTGTGGAGCCGTGGTTGTTCGACCGTTTTCTGTGTTTGCAGCACTAGTTGCGCTTAATTAGCACACTAATTCCTCCCCTAAATAAAGCAGACTAATGCTAGTTAATGTGATATACTAACTGCGATGTGTAACATAAACGTTTTTCTTTTCTTTCCGAGGCTGCTGCATATTGCCATTACTCGTATAGCTGTTTGCCTATGAACAGCATTTTTCATGAATTGAGAGAACGTAAGTGGTTAGAAACACATGGAAAAGGCTCTATGAGCTATGCTTTATTGCAGTAACTACATGAATTGGATGTAGACGTGTTTAAGAAAACAAGAACAACAACTTCTTTGCTGGCGCCACAAGTATACGTCGGGCGCGGAGCAAGTCCGGTCGTCATGGGCTCCGCAGCGTAGTGCGGCTTGGCGGCTGCCACTACGTGATTTTCTTTTCTCTATTTCTCCTAGGTTTTTTTTGGCATGAATATGATGTGGCCCTAGCCGTCGTTTATTAGGTGTTGATGGGATGTTGATTATATGGACCGTTGCTTTTTTTATAAAGAGGGGCGAAAGTCTATTTCGAGAAGCTCGGCAGTAGCTGAAGTTTTTTGGGTTGCTTGGCTTGAGAGATAGAAGCTGGACCTTTCAATTTTAGTACTCGTGGCGTTTTCTCACTCGCGTTGTTTGAATTGTTTGAACGAGGGAAATGTTGCATTAACATTTACGCGTAGAAAGATAGATATATCTGTAAAATATATTTTGAAATTAGTAAAATAGTTTACTTTTTTTGTTTTTGAGGGAAATTATACTTTCTATTAATCTAGTTACATTAAGAATATTTTTTCTTTGCGCACCATTTAAAGAAGATTATCCAATCAACGAGAATACCATGAAAGGACTTCCACAAACAAATGAAAGTCTTTGTAAAACTTTGCGGCATTCGCATTGCTTCGGAACATTCCGTACGCCGGATCATGAAATAAATTTCTTGATGTTTACCAATTGATATATGAGGAAGCATAAGGGGGTACAATCATGAAATAAATTTCTTTAAGGAGGGAGTACTTGTTTTTCGATAAATGATTTTCTTATTGATACATAATGAAGCATAAGGGGGTACAAACATAATGACAATACCCGGCCTCTGCATAATCAGGATGCACTCAACAAACATCAATGGGCACACGAAAAAATCACGTCAGCCGAGAGCAAAGTTATAGAAGACTGAAGCTATGCCAGGTGGAGAGACAAAAAAGAAAAAACCTGAAGCGATCAAAGCAACGATCGACTATACAACAACGCATATTAAGGGCCGATTTTAGCTGCGGCCGACCAGAGCCCGTATAATCAACCCGTAAAAAAATATTATCTAAATATACCATCTTCTTCCTCACGCCCTTTCCATCTCGATCTCCGTCCCCTCGGCGTGTGCGCGTCCTGCCTCCGCGACCGCCTCCTCGTGCTCGCCACCGAGCGCGACCGGGCCGGGGCCAGTAGCAGTGCCGCCAGCCGCCACCGAGGCGTTCGCGGCCGACTCGTATGAAGCTAGCTAGCAATTCGAGCGGACGGAGAGCTAGGTAGCTAGCTGAATCGAGCGGACGGAGAGCTAGCTAGCAAGCTATCTGAATCGATTCCAGCGGAAGGACGTAGCTAGCTCCTCCGTCCGGGCGGGCGGGCGTCGGCGGCGGGGGGCCGAGACGGGCGGCCGGCGTCCAAGGACGGGCGGGGTAGCCAGGGCGGCCGGCGGGTGCGGTGGTCGGGACAAGCGCGGCGGCTGGGGACAGGCGGACGGGAGCGATTCATGAAGGTTCCGATGGCAGTTGGATTCCCGCCAACGGTCTTTCGCGTATACAGGGCAGCCTCGGGTTGTCTCCAATATCCTTATTTTCACGGGTTTGCCCGGGATATTTTCCGCCCCCCTAAAAATTACGGGTCGGAGTCGTTTACGGGTTCTATTCGGGTCGCTTTTTTCATCTAAAACTGTAAACTAGTGGTTATTTTACAGTTTCGTGTGTTTTAAGGGGTCTGCTAGACATGCTCTTACTCGTATAGCTGTTTGACTATGAACAACTTTTTTCATGAATTGAGAGAACATAAGTGGTTAAAAAAAAGGGAAAACGCTCCATGAAATTTGTTCAATTTTGAATATCATGATCGAAGCTCTCAGTGATAAGTATCTGGCCTGCCTGCACATGTGGGGTTAGGTAAGATTGATTATTTCCAATATCTGATTGATCACATTATTATGAGAATTAGCGGATGGAAAGAAAAACTCTTATCCACCAGAGGCAAGGAAGTTATTCTCAAGTCTGTTGTTCAAGCTATACCAACTTATGCTATGTCGGTCTTTAAAATTTCTAAAAAAATTGTAAAGGAATAACTGACGAGATGTTGCATTTTTGGTGGGATGATGACGACAACCAGAGAAGGATGCATTGGATGGCGTGGTGGAAAATGTGCATCCCGAAAAGCCAAGGCGGAATGGGCTTTCGTGACATTCATTGTTTTAATTTGGCGATGTTGGCTAAACAAGCTTGGTGTCTCCTTGAGAACCCAGATTCCTTGTGTGCCACAAAAAGGATCATCCTTCACACGGCAAAGTATTATGGCGGGGGTTAATACTTTAAAACATTGCTATATTTGGTGAGTTGGAAATGGTCAGAAAATTGACATTTGGGAAGATGCTTGGATCCCTAACTGTTCTAACAGAAAATTCATCACTCCAAAGGGGCAACATTTGTTATCTAAAGTGTCCGATTTCATTGACCCCTCTTCGAACAGGTGGGATGAGGATCTCATTAGACAAACCTTGTGGCCCGTTGATTCACAACGGGTCCTTGCTATCCCTCTGCCTCAGTTTGATATGTCAGATTTTGTTGCCTGGAGTCATACTAAGAGTGGGATTTTTTCTGTTCGATCTGCATATTTTGTTGAGTGGGATTATCAATATGGAAGGAAACTTCGTCGAACTAATGGAATGGGTCGAACAAATTTTAATCCAATTTGGTGTAAGATTTGGAAGTTATCTTGTCCAATGAAGGTGAATTTTTTTATTTGGCGGAAGATGCATGGTACTCTTCCATGTCGTGTTACGCTTGCTAATAGACACATGAAAGTTTCACCTTTATGCCCCTTTTGTGCTTCTGGTTTAGAAGACACAAAGCATCTGTTGTTTTAGTGCCAAAAGGCAAAAGAGGTCTGGAGAAGGCTTGGCTTAGCCGAGATCATTGCTCAAGCTTGTGAAGTTGATCGTGCTGGAGAGACGGTCCTCGGTTTTTTGTTGCACATGCCTGACCAAGATTTATCTATTATGGGGTTCCAGAATATTCCGGAGATGATTGCCATCACGTCTTGGTATTTGTGGTGGGAAAGACGTAAATTAGTGCACAAGGAGAGAATTCAAGATGCAAAACAGATTTCAATGGGGATACAAGCTCTTGCGGCTAATTATGTTGTTGCTTCCAGTCCAAGGGCTTCTATGAAAAGAGGGGGTTTGATTCGTCCCCCAGTGGGTTTTGTGAAACTTAATGTTGATGCTTCTTTTGATCATGATCTTCTTAAAGGTACGGCTGAGGCTGTCCTCAGAAACGATAAAGGGAATTTTATTGCAAGGGGTACTTGGAAAGTTGATCATTGCGTTGATGCTCTAACAGCGGAAGATTGGGCTCTCAGATTCGGTTTTTCACTAGCGCAACGTGCGGGTTGCAATCGCCTTGTTATTAATTCTGATAATTTGGAGGTTATTGAAACGGTGAATAATGGCGGACGGTCAGCAGGAGCAGCGGCAGCAATTTTTGATGATTGCTATTTTTTGGCGTATGATTTTCCTACCTCTAGGTTTGAACATTGTAATAGGAAAGCCAATAAGGTTGCGCACGAGCTTGCTAGGTTGGCTAGATTTTCTTCTACCGTTGATTGGTTTGAGGAGCCTATGATTGAGATTGTACCATTCCTCACAAACGATGTATCTGTTATTTCAGTTGAATAAAGTCCATATATTTTTCCAAAAAAAAAAGCTCCATGAAGCTATATGCTTTATTGTAGTAACTACGTGAATTGGATGTTACGTGTTTATAAGAAAATAAGAACACCAACTTCTTTGTTGGCGCCAGTGAGAGCCGCAACCGCTCTCCCCCCGTGGGTGTGTGTTTTTTAAACTCTAGTGAGGCCCACTATCAGCCTCTTTAGTTAAGTGAGGCCCGTGCTCGAACCCGTACACGGGGGAGGCGTATTCAGGAAATACGCCTTTAGCGTGGTCTTTTCTGGGATTTTCTATTAAATCATATAAATTTAGTATAAATTTATCTTTGACGAAACTTTGACTGCTCATAACTTCTAAACTAGAAGTCCAAGTGAAATGGGCCTTATTGCAGTATTTTTCTTATGAAAATTGTCATTCTGGAAAGTATTTTTGTGCTATTTTTTGCTATATCTGGATAGGCTAGACAATAGAGTTGGATTTATGTGATATTTACAAACGGTTTTCAAATATATATTTCCATAGGAAGAAGAGCTTGGCGGTGAAGATCCAAGTACCTTAACTCTCTCACCTTCACCAAGGCAAGCCACACTACCATTGCTTGCTGACTTGTTGAAGTCGTAGTCTATATATGTGAAATTTAGAGCATTTTTGCATTTATTTCATGTTATTATTATTTTTATATTTTGCTAGATGTGCTTGCATATGCTTCTGCCATTCCATGATGAATGTTTTGCTTAGGCAGTAGCATGAATGCATGATCATACCAATAATGTTAATAAAATTTGACCACATAAGCATGTGAGTAATAATATGAAATTTTTGGTGCTATAATATAGTTGTGAAGGAAATATGCCCTAGAGGCAATAATAAAGTTATTATTTATTTCCTTATATCATGATAAATGTTTATTATTCATGCTATAATTGTATTAACCGGAAACATAATACATGTGTGAATATATAGACAAATAGAGTGTCACTAGTATGCCTCTACTTGACTAGCTTGTTAATCAAAGATGGTTATGTTTCCTAACCATGGACAAAGAGTTGTTATTTGATTAACGGGGTCACATCATTAGTTGAATGATCTGATTGATATGACCCATTCCGTTAGCTTAGCACCCGATCGTTTAGTATGTTGCTATTGCTTTCTCCATGACTTATACATGTTCCTATGACTATGAGATTATGCAACTCCCGTTTATCGGAGGAACACTTTGTGTGCTACCAAACGTCACAACGTAACTGGGTGATTATAAAGGTGCTCTACAGGTATCTCCAAAGGTACTTGTTGGGTTGGCGTATTTCGAGATTAGGATTTGTCACTCCGAATGTCGGAGAGGTATCTCTGGCCCTCTCGGTAATGCACATCACTTAAGCCTTGCAAGCATTGCAACTAATGAGTTAGTTGTGAGATGATGTATTACGGAACGAGTAAAGGGACTTGCCGGTAACGAGATTGAACTAGGTATTGGATACCGAGATCGAATCTCGGGCAAGTAACATACCGATGACAAAGGGAACAACGTATGTTGTCATGCGGTCTGACCGATAAAGATCTTCGTAGAATATGTAGGAACCAATATGGGCATCCAGGTCCCGCTATTGGTTATTGGCCGGAGACGTGTCTCGGTCATGTCTACATTGTTCTCGAACCGTAGGGTCCGCACACTTAAGGTTTCGATGACAGTTATATTATGAGTTTATGAGTTTTGATGTACCGAAGGAGTTCGGAGTCCCGGATGAGATCGGGGACATGACGAGGAGTCTCGAAATGGTAGAGACGTAAAGATCGATATATTGAACGACTATATTCGGAGTTCGGAAAGGTTTCGAGTGATTCGGGTATTTTTCGGAGTACCGGAGAGTTACGGGAATTCGTATTGGGCCTTAATGGGCCATACGGGAAAGGAGAGAAAGGGCCAAAAGGGTGGCCGCACCCCTCCCCATGGACTAGTCCGAATTGGACTAGGGAGGGGGGGCGCCCCCTTCCTTCCTTCTCCTTCTCTCTTCCCTTTCCTTCTCTCCTACTCCTACTACATGGAAGGGCTCCTAGTTGGACTAGGAAAGGGGGAATCCTACTCCCGGTGGGAGTAGGACTCCCCTAGGGCGCGCCATAGAGAGGGCCGGCCCTCCCCTCCTTCACTCCTTTATATACGGGGGCAGGGGGCACCCCATAGACACACAAGTTGATCATCGTGATCGTTCCTTAGCCGTGTGCGGTGCCCCCCTCCTCGATATTACACCTCGGTCATATTGTAGCGGTGCTTAGGCGAAGCCCTGCGACAGTTGAACATCAAGATCGTCACCACGCCGTCGTGCTGACGGAACTCCTCCCCGTACCTCTGCTGGATCGGAGTTCGAGGTGCGTCATCGAGCTGTACGTGTGTCAAGAACTCGGAGGTGCCGGAGTAACGGTGCTTGGATCGGTTGGACCGGGAAGACGTACGACTACTTCCTCTACGTTGCGACAACGCTTCCGCTTACGGTCTACGAGGGTACGTGGACATACACTCTCCCCTCTCGTTGCTATGCCATCACCATGATCCTGCGTGTGCGTTGGAAATTTTTTGAAATTACTACGTTCCCTAACAGTGGCATCCGAGCCTAGGTTTTATGCGTTGATGTTATATGCACGAGTAGAACACAAGTGAGTTGTGGGCGATACAAGTCATACTGCTTACCAGCATGTCATACTTTGGTTCAGCGGTATTGTTGGATGAAGCGGCCCGGACCGACATTACGCGTATGCTTACGCGAGACTGGTTCTACCACCGTGCTTTGCACACAGGTGGCTAGCGGGTGTCAGTTTCTCCAACTTTAGTTGAACCGAGTGTGGCTATGCCCGGTCCTTGCGAAGGTTAAAACAGCACCAACTTGACAAACTATCGTTGTGGTTTTGATGCGTAGGTAAGAACGGTTCTTGCTCAACCCGTAGCAGCCACGTAAAACTTGCAACAACAAAGTAGAGGACGTCTAACTTGTTTTTGCAGGGCATGTTGTGATGTGATATGGTCAAGACGTGATAAGATATAAGTTGTTATATGAGATGATCATGTTTTGTTGAAGTTATCGGCAACTGGCAAAAGCCCTATGGATGTCTCTTTGTTGCATAAGATGCAAGTGCCAAATAATTGCTTTACATTATCGCTATGCGATAGCAATAGTTGCAAGAGCAATAGTTGGCAAGACGACCATGTGACGACACATTGATATTGATCAAGATGATGGAGATCATGGTGTCATGCCGGCGACGATGGAGATCATGACGATGCTTTGGAGATGGAGGTCAAAGGCACAAGATGATGATGGCCATATCATGTCACATATTTTGATTGCATATGATGCTTATCTATTATACATCTTATTCTTGCTTTGATTGATGGTAGCATTTTAAGATGATCTCTCACTAAATTATCAAGAAGTGTTCTCCCTGAGTATGCACCGTTGCCAAAGTTCGTCGTGCCCAGACACCACATGATGATCGGGTGTGATAAGCTCTACGTCCATCTACAACGGGTGCAAGCCAGTTTTGCACACGCGGAATACTCAGGTTAAACTTGACGAGCCTAGCATATGCAGATATGGCCTCGGAGCACGAAGACCGAAAGGTCGAGCGTGAATCATATAGTAGATATGATCAACATAGTGATGTTCACCATTGAAAACTACTCCATCTCACGTGATGATCGGTTATGGTTTAGTTGATTTGGATCACGTGATCACTTAGATGACTAGAGAGATGTCTGTCTAAGTGGGAGTTCTTAAGTAATATGATTAGTTGAACTTAAATTTATCATAAACTTAGTCCTGGTAGTATTTTGCAAATTATGTTGTAAGATCAATAGCTTGCGTTGTTGCTTTCATATGTTTATTTTGATATGTTCCTAGAGAAAATTGTGTTGAAAAATGTTAGTAGCAATGATGCGGATTGGATCCGTGATCTGAGGTTTATCCTCATTGCTGCATAGAAGAATTATGTCCTTAATGCACCGCTAGGTGACAGACCTATTGCAGGCGCAGATACAGACGTTATGAACGTTTTGCTAGCTCAATATGATGACTACTTGATAGTTTTGTGCACCATGCTTTATGGCTTAGAATCGGGACTTCAAAGATGTTTTGAACATCATGGACCATATGAGATGTTCCAGGAATTGAAGTTAATATTTCAAGCAAATACCCGAGTTGAGAGATATGAAGTCTCCAACAAATTCTATAGCTAAAAGATGGAGGAGAATCGCTCAACTAGTGAGCATGTGCTCAGATTGTCTGGGTACTACAATCGCTTGAATCAAGTGGGAGTTAATCTTCCAGATAAGATAGTGATTGACAGAATTCTCTAGTCATCATCACCAAGTTAGTAAAACTTCGTGATGAACTATAGTATGCAAGGGATGATGAAAATGATTCCCGAGTTTTTTTTTCATGATGATGAAATCGATGAAGGTAGAAATCAAGAAAGAACATCAAGTGTTGATGGTTAACAAGACCACTAGTTTCAAGAAAAGGGCAAAGGGATAGAAGGGAACTTCAAGAAGAACGGCAAGCAAGTTGCTGCTCAAGTGAAGAAGCCCAAGTCTGGACCTAAGCCTGAGACTAAGTGCTTCTACTGCAAAGGAACTGGTCACTGGAAGCAGAACTACCCCAAGTATTTGGCGGATAAGAAGGATGGCAAACTGAACAAAGGTATATTTGATATACATGTTATTGATGTGTACTTTACTAGTGTTTATAGCAACCCCTCGGTATTTGGTACTGGTTCAGTTGCTAAGAGTAGTAACTCGAAACGGGAGTTGCAGAATAAACAGAGACTAGTTGAAGGGGAAGTGACGATGAGTGTTGGAAGAAGTTCCAAGATTGATATGATCATCATCGCACACTCCCTATACTTTCGGGATTAGTGTTAAACCTAAATAAAATGTTATTTGGTGTTTGCGTTGAGCATGAATATGATTTGATCATGTTTATGGCAATACGGTTATTCATTTAAGTAAGAGAATAAACTATTGTTCTGTTTACATGAATAAAACCTTATATGGTTACACACCCAATGAAAATGGTTCATTGGATCTCGATCGTAGTGATACACATATTCATAATATTGATGCCAAAAGATGCAAAGTTAATAATGATAGTACAACTTATTTGTGGCACTGCCGTTTAGGTCATATCGGTATAAAGCGCATGAAGAAGCTCCATACTGATGGACTTTTGGAACCACTTGATTATGAATCACTTGGTACTTGCGAACCGTGCCTCATGGGCAAGATGACTAAAACGCCGTTCTCTGGTACTATGGAGAGAGCAACAGATTTGTTGGAAATCATACATACAGATGTATGTGGTCCGATGAATGTTGAGGCTCGTGGCGGATATCGTTATTTTCTGACCTTCACAAGATGATTTGAGCAGATATGGGTATATCTACTTGATGAAACATAAGTCTGAAATAGTTGAAAGGTTCAAAGAATTTCAGAGTGAAGTGGAAAAATCATCGTAACAAGAAAAATAAAGTTTCTACGATCTGATCGCGGAGACAAATATTTGAGTTACGAGTTTGGTCTTCAATTAAAACAATGTGGAATAGTTTCACAAATTCATGTCACATGGAACACCACATCATAATGGTGTGTCCGATGTCATAACCGTACTTTATTGGATATAGTACAATCTATGATGTTTTTTACCGACTTACCAATATCGTTTTGGGATCATGCATTAGAGACAACTGCATTCACGTTAAATAGGGCACCATCTAAATCCGTTGAGATGACACTATATGAACTGTGGTTTAGCAAGAAACCAAAGTTGTCGTTTCTTAAAGTTTGGGGCTGCAATGCTTATGTGAAAAAGTTTCATCCTGATAAGCTCAAATCCAAATCGAAGAAGTGCGTCTTCATAGAATACCCAAAGGAAATTGTTGGGTACACCTTCTATCACAGATCCGAAGGCAAAACATTCGTTGCTAATAATGGATCCTTTCTAGAGAAGGAGTTTCTCTCGAAAGAAGTGAGTGGGAGGAAAGTAGAACTTGATGAGGTAACTGTACATGTTCCCTTATTGGAAAGTAGTTCATCACAGAAATCTGTTCTTGTGACTACTATACCAATTAGTGAGGAAGCTAATGATGATGATCATGTAACTTCAGATCAAGTTACTACCGAACCTCGTAGGTAAAACGGAGTGAGATCCGCACCAGAGTGGTACGGTAATCCTGTTCTGGAGGTCATGTTACTTGACCATGACAAACCTATGAACTATGAGGAAGCGATGATGAGCCCAGATTCCGCGAAATGGCTTGAGGCCATGAAATCTGAGATGAGATCCATGTATGAGAACAAAGTGTGGACTTTGGTGGAGTTGCCCGATGATCGGCAAGCCATAGAAAATAAATGGATCTTCAAGAGGAAGACGGACGCTGATAGTAGTGTTACTATCTACAAAGCTAGACTTGTCGAAAAAGGTTTTTGACAAAGTTCAAGATGTTGAATACAATGAGATTTTCTCACTCGTATCGATGCTTAAAAGTCTGTCCGAATCATGTTAGCAATTGCCAAATTTTTTGAAATCTCGCAAAAGGATGTCAAAACTGCATTTCTTAATGGGTTTATTAAAGAAGAGTTGTATATGATGCAACCAGAAGGTTTTATCAATCCTAAAGATGCTAACAAAATATGCAAGCTCCAGCGATCCATCTATGGGCTGGTGCAAGCATCTCGGAGTTGGAATATACGCTTTGATAAGTTGATCAAAGCATATAGTTTATACAGACTTGCAGTGAAGCCTGTATTTACTAGAAAGTGAGTGGGAGCACTACAACATTTCTGATAAGTATATGTGAATGACATATTGTAGATCTGAAATAATGTAGAATTATTCTGCAAAGCATAAAGGAGTGTTTGAAAGGAGTTTTTCAAAGAAAGACCTCGGTGAAGCTGCTTACATATTGAGCATCAAGATCTATAGAGATAGATCAAGACGCTTGATAAGTTTTTTCAATGAGTACATACCTTGACAAGATTTTGAAGTAGTTCAAAATGGAACAGTCAAAGAAAGAGTTCTTGCCTGTGTTACAAGGTGTGAAATTGAGTAAGACTAAAAACCCGACCACGGCAGAAGATAGAAAGAGAATGAAAGTCATTCCCTATGCCTTGGCCATAGGTTCTATATAGTATGCCATGCTGTGTACCAGATCTATTGTATACCCTGCACTGAGTTTGGCAGGGGAATACAATAGTGATCTAGGAGTAGATCACTGGACAGCGGTCAAAATTATCCTTAGTGGAATAAGGATATGTTTCTCGATTATGGAAGTGACAAAAGGTTCATCGTAAAGGGTTACTCGATGCAAGTTTTGACACCAATCTGGATGACTCTAAGTCTCGATCTAGATACATATTGAAACTGGGAGCACTTAGCTAGAGTAGCTCCGTGCAGAGCATTGTAGACATAGAAAATTGCAAAATACATAACGGATCTGAATGTGAAAGACCCGTTGACTAAGATTCTCTCACAAGCAAAACATGATCACACCTTAGTACTCTTTGGGTGTTAATCACATAGCGATGTGAACTAGATTACTGAATCTAGTAAACCCTTTGGGTGTTGGTCACATGGCGATGTGAACTATGGGTGTTAATCACATGATGATGTGAATTATCGATGTTAATCACATGGTGATGTGATCTAGATTATTGACTCTAGTGCAAGTGGGAGACTGAAGGAAATATGCCCTAGAGGCAATAATAAAGTTATTATTTATTTCCTTATATCATGATAAATGTTTATATTCATGCTATAATTGTATTAACCGGAAACATAATACATGTGTGAATATATAGACAAATAGAGTGTCACTAGTATGCCTCTACTTGACTAGCTTGTTAATCAAAGATGGTTATGTTTCCTAACCATGGACAAAGAGTTGTTATTTGATTAACGGGGTCACATCATTAGTTGAATGATCTGATTGACATGAACCATTCCGTTAGCTTAGCACCCAATCGTTTAGTATGTTGCTATTGCTTTCTCCATGACTTATACATGTTCCTATGACTATGAGATTATGCAACTCCCGTTTACCGGAGGAACACTTTGTGTGCTACCAAACGTCACAACGTAACTGGGTGATTATAAAGGTGCTCTACAGGTGTCTCCAAAGGTACTTGTTGGGTTGGCATATTTCGAGATTAGGATTTGTCACTCTGAATGTCGGAGAGGTATCTCTGGGCACTCTCGGTAATGCACATCACTTAAGCCTTGCAAGCATTGCAACTAATGAGTTAGTTGTGAGATGATGTATTACGGAACGAGTAAAGAGACTTGCCGGTAACGAGATTGAACTAGGTATTGGATACCGACGATCGAATCTCGGGCAAGTAACATACCGATGACAAAGGGAACAACGTATGTTGTCATGCGGTCTGACCGATAAAGATCTTCGTAGAATATGTAGGAACCAATATGGGCATCCAGGTCCCGCTATTGGTTATTGGCCGGAGACGTGTCTCGGTCATGTCTACATTGTTCTCGAACCGTAGGGTCCGCACGCTTAAGGTTTCGATGACAGTTATATTATGAGTTTATGAGTTTTGATGTACCGAAGGAGTTCGGAGTCCCGGATGAGAACGGGGACATGACGAGGAGTCTCGAAATGGTCGAGACGTAAAGATCGATATATTGGACGACTATATTCGGAGTTCGGAAAGGTTTCGAGTGATTCGGGTATTTTTCAGAGTACCGGAGAGTTACGGGAATTCGTATTGGGCCTTAATGGGCCATACGGGAAAGGAGAGAAAGGGCCAAAAGGGTGGCCGCACCCCTCCCCATGGACTAGTCCGAATTGGACTAGGGAGGGGGGGGGGGCACCCCCTTCCTTCCTTCTCCTTCTCTCTTCCCTTTCCTTCTCTCCTACTCCTACTACATGGAAGGGCTCCTAGTTGGACTAGGAAAGGGGGAATCCTACTCCCGGTGGGAGTAGGACTCCCCTAGGGCACGCCATAGAGAGGGCCGGCCCTCCCCTCCTCCACTCCTTTATATACGGGGGCAGGGGGCACCCCATAGACACACAAGTTGATCATCGTGATCGTTCCTTAGCCGTGTGCGGTGCACCCCTCCTCGATATTACACCTCGGTCATATTGTAGCGGTGCTTAGGCGAAGCCCTGCGATAGTTGAACATCAAGATCGTCACCACGCCGTCGTGCTGACGGAACTCCTCCCCGTACCTCTGCTGGATCGGAGTTCGGGGTGCGTCATCGAGCTGTACGTGTGTCAAGAACTCGGAGGTGCCGGAGTAACGGTGCTTGGATCGGTTGGACCGGGAAGACGTACGACTACTTCCTCTACGTTGCGTCAACGCTTCCGCTTACGGTCTACGAGGGTACGTGGACATACACTCTTCCCTCTCGTTGCTATGCCATCACCATGATCCTGCGTGTGCGTAGGAAATTTTTTGAAATTACTACGTTCCCTAACAAGTTGTGTATCTTTACTCATTTTGGCATTAAATATTAAACATGACCTGGATCAAGCACATATTCAGTAAAAGGGACCTGTTAAACTAAACCCTTCATTGGCTTAGTCTAGTCATGGTGCCACTGAGTTGAAATTTCCACATGTGCAACCACATTTGCTTGATGTGGGAAGGCCTGAACTTAGTCTATGTGCATGCTCTTGTTGGTGTCACCATGCATGTGCCTTATTATGTTCGATTTTAAATACTGCCTCTCTCTATCTTTTGTAAATGGTGTCCAGGTGATCTGCACGGCGTAGGAAAAGCATTATTCTCTGCTGATACCCGTGGTATATCACTCGTACTATTTTTGTCTAGCGTGTAATAGCTAAACTCAAAAGACCAAATGGCTTCGATAATACTCTAATCCATTTGGAAGAGCCTCATCTTGCTTGAACATTTAAGTGATTTGCTTACGTGGTTTACAACTAGCAGATAAGTGGAAGTATCTCACCCTGAACAAGATGTTTCACTTTGCCATATTGTCGCCATTAGCAATTAAATGGGTAGGTACAATTTCTAATATGAAGAAGCATTAATTAGCTGGATAAAAATAGCCAAGAGATTGATAACGTAGTGTAAGGTGGATTTGTCTCCATTTATGCTTCTCTCATGTGAAAAACACTCCCTCCATAATAGTTTTGCCCCCTTTGTGCTGAAGGTAAACTCTAATATACATGCACGATTTATCTCGGAAGTTGGAAAATCTTTCAACTTGAACATAGCGTATCTGCCACGAGGCCTCCAAGACAACGTAAAAACAACCGTCCACCCTGGCACCAATGAGCCATATAAATAAAGAAAGTGAACCATAACTTTTTCTCACTGCTTATTAGAACTAATTAGACAGTCACGTTACATGCTTACATTTGAAAGACATGACGAACGACACACAAGGGCCGCAAAACCATACATGTACGGACGTGTTGTTGAGCCGATATTGTCACGCTGCTACTGCAGGCCAGAAGCGGCTAGGGCGGCGTACCATACCCCAAATCCTCCGAGCTCGGGCTCGTCGGTCGTGCACCACCAGACACTCTAGTTGCAGGCAGTGGAGGGACGCTGACAGTCGTGTGCTCCTTTGGCGTTGGCGGTGCCCCTGCACCACCACTGGAAGCTCTGTCTGTGCGCGGCGGTGGAAGGTAAAAGCCTGTGATTGGGCGAAGGTCTGGCACTGACGGCGTATGTGCGCCACCGGACACTCTGGTTGAAGGTGGTGGAGAGCAGCTGTCATTCTTGCGGCCCTTTAGCGTCGGTGGCGTGCTTGCACCACCACCGGAAACTCTGGTTGCGGGTGGCGGTGGAAGAGAAAAACCCGTGATCCGAGGAAGGTCTGGCGCTGGCGGTCTGTGTGCACCACCAGACACTCCGGTTGCAGATGGTGGAGGGCAGCTGGCATTCATGTGTCCCTCTGGCGTCGGCGGTGCGCTTGCACCACCACCAGAAACTCTGGCTGCGGGTGGCGGTGAAAGAGAGAAGCCCGTGACCGTGGGAAGGTCTGGCGCTGGCGGCGTGTGTGCACCACCGGATGCTCTAGTTGCAAACGATGGAGGGCAGCTGGCATTCATGTGGCCCTCTGGAGTCGGCGGCGCACTTGCACCACCACCGGAAACTCCGACTGTGGGTGGCGGTGAAAAAGAAAAGCCTGTGATCGAGGAAAGGTGTGGTGCTGGCGGCGTGTGTGCACCACCGGATGCTCTGGTTGCAGACGGTGGAGGGCAGCTGGCATTCGTGTGGCCCTCTGGTGTCCGCGGCGCGCTTGCACCACTACTGGAAACTCTAGTTGCGGGTGGAGGTGAAAGAGAAAAACCCGTGATCGGGGGAAGGTCTGGCGCTGGCGGCGTGTGTTGACCACCAGACACTGTTGTTCCGGGTGGTGGAGTGAAGCTGGCATTGGTGTGGCCGTCTGACGTTGGAGGGACGCGCACACCACCACCGGAAACTCTGGTTGCGGGCGGCGGTGGAAGAGAAAAACCCGTGATCGGGGGAAGGTCTGGTGCTGGCGGTGTGTGTTGACCACCAGACACTCTTGTTCCGGGCGGTGGAGCGAAACTGGTATTGGTGTGGCCTTCTGACGTTGGCGGGGCGGGCGCACCACCACCGGAAACTGTGGTTGCGGGCGGCGGTGGAAGAGAAAAGCCTGTGATCGGTGGAAGGTCTGGTGTTGACGGCGCGTGTTGACCACCAGACACTCTTGTTTCGGGTGGTGGAGCGAAGCTGGCATTGATGTGGCCCTCTGACGTTGACGGGGCGTGCGCACCACCATCGGAAACTCTGGCTGCGGGCGTCGGTGGAAGAGAAAAGCCCGTGATCGGGGGAAGGTCTGGTGCTGTCGGCGCGTGTGCACCACTGGACACTCTGGTTGTAGGCGCCGGAGGAAAGTTGACACTTGTGTGGCCCTCTGGTGTTGGCGGTGCGCGTCCACCACCAGAAACTATGGGTGTGCGCGGCGGAGGGGAGCTGACACTCGCGCGCGCCTCTGGCGTTGGCGGCGTGCGGACACCGCCACCGGAAACTCTGGTTGCGGGCGGTGGACTGATACTTGTATACGCGTCGGGCGCTGGCGGCGCATGGTCGCCACCGGAAACTCTGGCTGCGCTCGGTGGAGGGAAGCCCGTGCTCGTGAACACCTCTGGCGCTGGCGCTGGCGGCGCAGGCTTGCCACCGGACACCGTACCAGTGCGCGGTGGAGGGAAGCGCATGCCCGTGTACTCCTCTGGCGCAGGCGGCGCGCGCGCACCACCGCCGGACACGGTCGATCCCGGGCCCGGTACCGCAGCGACGGGGACACGCGGCGGCGCCCTCACACTGGGGCGCCAGTTGATCACGTCGCACTCCTTTTGCAGCCTGCGCGGGAGGAGCACGCCGACGATGGAGCTGGTGACGACGTCGCAGAAGGCGTGGACTTCGCCGGCCGCCTCGCAGCACGGATGCGGCACGGGTCTCCCGGTGAAGAAGGACGCGAGCAGGTCGTGCTTGCACGTGTACAGCGTCCTGACCGACTCCCAGCACAATCCCGGGTCCAAGAGGGGCTCAGAGGGGAAGGCGTCGACAGTGAGCGAGCGCCGGGGGGCGGCGGCGAGGGCGGCGTGCGCGAGGCACGCGGCCAGGAGCGCGGCGAGGATCGTGGCCCTCATGGCTGGTTTTGGATGCGTCGATTGCTTTCGTACTTGGAGCAAACGTTGCCGTGGCGGGAGGTGTATTTATACGGTGCTGGTGCTTGCTCTGCGCCCTGTGGAGCCGTGGTTTTTTGACCGTTTTGTGTGTGTTTTTTTTGAAAGTTTGACCGTTTTGTGTGTTAGCAGCACTAGTTGCGCTTAATTAGCAGACTAATGCTAGTTAATGTGATATACTAATGCGATATGTAACATAAACGTTTTTCTTTTTCTTTTCGATGCTGCTGCATATTGCCATTACTCGTATAGCTGTTTGACTATGAACGGCGTTTATCATGAATTGAGAGAACGTAAATGGTTAAAAACAAAGGGAAAACGCTCTAGTACTGTTCGAAGTAATTGCAAGAGGCAAATGACAAGTAGTAGAATAGTTGTTCTCATTGATGATGGGATTACACATATATATAGCCCCCGAAGGGGTACGCCCGAAGGGACACGAGACAACCGCCTCAATTAGGAAAAGCAGGGATTAATAGGATTAATTAAATCCTAACACTCCCACTAATCCATGCTTGTTAGTGTAAGTATCATCATCTTGAGAAGCTCCTCCAAAAACCCTGTGGGAGAAATATGAGGAGATAGGTGTTGATATGTTGCTAAAACTCCTTCAAACCCAGTGGAAAAATAAGGAGAAAATGACGCAACATATAATGATTATTGTCTGTTTAACTCAATATGAGAAAAAACCCATAGAATTAAAGGACAATAAATATGTCGTATATACTTTCTTAAAAACCCCGGCGGGGAAAACAGAAGATATGACATATGGTCTTGTGTTGATATTACCTTATTAAAAACCTTCATGAGAACCTATAAAGTAAACTCATGAAGGGAAAAAGAGTATAATATGATGCTTTTAACAGGAACAATTCAGGAAGATACTCCCCTTGATTCTTGCAAATTCCGAAGCCGTCATATACCAATTCCATGAACATATTTCCGGAATGTAGAAGTTGGTAGAGACTTGGTGAACAAATCAGTCACATGATTTGACTTACAAGATATGCAATATAGTGATATTGCTTATTATGTAACCTGTTTGCATCCGGGCAACACAAGCAACATTATCTTTGAGATAATGGTTGGTGGATGTAGCCATGATGTCTGTTTCGAAGACTCTTCATGAGGGGGCTACCACACCTAGTAGGAACACTAAGCTTGTCTACGATCTGACATAGTGGGAATCTGATCGATGTATCCAATGATATCGGTGTTCACATTTCTATAAAACTGAAAAACCAGGACAAAATGTTTCATACCTTGGAGATATCGAAAGATATTCTTGAATACCAACCAATCGTGTTTGGTGGATCCAATGGCTTATGGAACGTTGAGTCCCAATATCTCATTTCCATCATCTCTTGGTCTAAATCGATCTTTCTCTACGTCTAGAGAATGAACTACCATGAGAGTTATGGATGGATAAGATTTGTCCACAATGAATTTCTCCAATATATTTTGGATATAGACAACATAGTAAACCATAATGTATGAATGAAGGTGCTCAAGTTGTAGTAACGAGCGGTATTTTGGTTTACCCAAATCCTTCATTTTAAACTCCGTCATTTAGATGATTACATGTGTCATCATTGCAGACACACAAGCATGGATAATCATTGTTGTAGGAGTAATCCTTGTGCATAAGGATCTCACTACGTTAGTTGTACCATATGTACTGACAACAATAAGTCGTCTGGTGACTTACTGATTTTACGCAATGTATGTTGCATTTTGTATTTCGATTCAGAATTGAGATTCCATCGAGAATCAATCATATATGTCTGAATCTAGTGATCCACCTGGATATGTAATCACTACATCTATCAACTGCAGAGATAGATGATTTTGTACTGCCAATGAAATAAGTTGTCGGAAAGAGATTCCATCTCTGGAGAATAGTTGGGTATCTGCATGAACCCTTGTGCTACAATACTTGCTCTTTCTTTCACCACCTCGTTGTTGTCAATTCTGTTTCCAGAAGAAAACTGGTATAGATATTGCTTATGAATACCTTCCCATTATTGAGCAAGATCATTTCTACCTAGATTATACCCTTTGCTTGAGTTCAGTCTGAGTGTTGTTCACACTTTGCCATGGCCATGGTCTTTGGACCTGAATCATTTGAAAGGTTTTGCAATCTAGTATGTCGACAGTTGTAGACTTCCGGTTATATGATTCTCCAGAATCTATATATCAATATATAGTTGATGGAAATATCATTACCCATGGTGACTGCTCACGATTTCCCAATGCGATTGAGTCGGGTATTCCGATGTCCCGGTCATTGTGTGCACTATGACCTAGGTTGGTGGAGGTTTCCCGTCCACTGGGTGTATACTACCCATTAGGTGTCTGCCAACGTGAAGTTGACTTGCATTTACTGATTCACAGGCCTTGATATCCTTGCTTGCGAGAAGCTGAATCCGGATGTACTTCTGCCATACATCTCCCCCTGTTGCTTTGTACGGGGAGTGGAGTGGATTTTGTTGGTACCTCCACTCTTTCAGGCATACTTTGCAGGATTGTAGGATTGTGTGACACCTTTATAGTCAGTAAATGAATCTGGCAGGTTATTTGCAATATGTTGCAAATCTTCTGAACACATGGTTCAGCTCTTTGATTACGCGGATATGAGGCAGAAATGTGTTGAACATTCCACTAATTTCCTGGCATTCTTTATGGTACTTGAATTCTCCCCCTAATGCCTAGAAATATTCCTCATTGAATCAACATGCTGGCCTTGAATAACTCCCCATGTGAGGGGCTTGAGGTATTGACGGTAATACAGTTATTCCTCACATAGATCCCAACTATATGTTGAGGGGCCAATGATGTATGTCAGGGTGATGATATCGGTGTGCAACCGAATTACCGCAGATAGGAAATACTTGGTAGATTTCCACGTATCAAAGATAGAGGGGAATAAAAAATTATGCAGTTTGGTCATGAGCGTGTAAAACTTCATGACTCCAACGCAAAGTTGGTAAGTTGCAATTTCAAAGTAAAGATCATGCAATGAGCTCAATTCTTTGGATGGGATTCTACCAAACCATTTTGAGTCTAGACATTAGGAAAAATTGCTAAACTTCAATCTGAGGGCCATAGAAAAAGGCACTCAAGGAGAATTCTGCAAATGCTATCCATTCGATTTGCTTGAAATTGATGTCAGGATAATGAGTCAATGGTTTCGTGTGAATAAAGCACACTTGAGACCATCATGTAGATGTGTCTTTGGAAAAACCATGGATACCTGAATAGTCTAGTCAATGGTTGGGAAAAACCACTTACCTCGACTTGATGCATTCAAGGAGAATTCTGAGTGGTTCAGTGTAGACTTTAAGGTGTGCGAGCCTTAAAATTAGCTTCCCTGTGTCACTTGTAGTGCACATAAAATCCAAATGGTGTTAGAATTTAGCATCATAATAATCATAAACTATTGGAATTGCTGATAGTTTCTGTTTCAACCCAATGTCTCGATGACCAAGGCGAGTATGCCAAGTTTGTCATGTACAAGACACTCTGGAAAACTATATCGTACGTAACATGTGCTACGGGTTTTGTAGTATGTGTAGTGCAATGCCAATGATACATAGAGAATGTGCTTGCCATATCCGTTGCATATGGTAAAGAGAAGATATTCCTCTTTGTTGTCATCATAAGTTTCGCTATGGAAACTATTTTGACGGATACCTCTATAGTTTAGTAGGGTACGAGTTAAACCCAGAAGCAATAAAGCATCCTGACGATACTCGAGTACCCACAGGGATAGTAAATATGACTCGAGTTGAGCCAACAAATACCTCATCACCTCTAGCGATTTTAAAATATCTCCTTTCTCTCAATGAGAATGGAAACATTGGACTTCCCTGAGTATAGAGTGTGTGTGGTGCATATGTCCACAAGGCACATATCATTTTTATCGGATTGACTTCCGTAGAAATCTATATATAGACATGAAGATTCTTAATATGAAAACCACTGTCAGATATATAGAATGCATACAAATGTATGTGTATCAAAGTGCTGATACAATATATTGTGATATACAATATATGATGAAAACAATACTTATGTTCTTATTAGAACATCGTAAATTGACATAAATTATGTTGACCACTCAGGAGATTGAGAGACTAGAAGAAGTCTCCAAAACATGTCGGTTGAGGCATATTCAATCATCACGTTCTCCGTGCTCATAGGGTCCCGTCACAGCTGGTGTTGTCGGATTGAAGGTTGAAGTAAGATTCAAACCTTCGCCCTTGAGGTTCATTGTATCCCAGGAATTGCTGATACAGAATAACCAGATGCTGAGATCTGAATCTAATGCCTTATAATGTATAAGACAACATTTTTCTGTTAGCGGTGTGATCCTGATCAGAAGTGAATCCTGGATTGCACACATTATCCCACGAGACACAAGAGCGATCATGATGTCCATGGCCCAGATAGGGCAGTGGTGGCCATTGAGGGCGAATGCCTCAAACTCTATAGCCATATGTTATAATGAACTTAGCAAAATCAATGGGTATTTCAAGAAGTTATCTTGAAACCATTAGTGTGAATCTCAAATTGCTAAATATGACACCTTGAAGATAATCTCCAAAATGGAGTAGATCTCGCAGCACTAGAGAGTATAATCTGATGGAATCAGTAGATACTCACTCGTAATGCCTTATGTCATGACTTAGTAAAATGCGTGGGAGAGCACTTTGTAAAGCAATTATAATGTCAAAATGACAAAATATAGGTCATTGATAATCTGTGAAGGCAGTAGATCTAAATGACTACCGTGTGATCCCAATACATCAATTTGAAGAAATCACTTTGAATTTTGCATTCTTATTTGTAAGAAATTAAAAATCTCAATTGCAAATAGACGTATTAATCTCAACATGTAGCGGACATGGAGACCCATACATTCCGGAATACACCGTACTCAACAGAAATACACCACTATCATAATGAATAGTAATGATGTTGCAATCTTGATGTTCAAGTGAAAAACTTGAATTATATAGGCCTCAAATTAAATGAGATGATATTGTATCAAGTTGCAAGATAATTCAGCAGGGTGAATTAATATTTTGCGAGAGAAAATTAATCTCAATCGCTATGAGATTATTTTGCGAGAGAAAAATATTCTCAATCGCAAATCAATATTGTTGTGCGAGAAAACTTAGTCTCAGTCGCAAAACAATATCGTTGTAATAATAGGACATGTTATAGGGATTGCTAAAAAGCAAACACACTGAACATGCCACATATAATAACCACATATTTTCTGGAATGTTGAAATTCAACAGAAAATGCAGTAATTAACAGGGTCTAAAACAGGTAAATACTAGTAGTAAATAGTACTGTTAACAGAATCCAATGTGCAAAATCCCAGAAATAGGATACGGTGCACAATCGGTCTGGACCACTGTTCGACCTGTTTTGCAAATTCATGCAACTGCAAGGACCTTGATGCACAATGTCGAAGGGATAAGGTTCCTTATCCTCTTGTTTTCATGTGCGGATATGAAATCCCAATGGGGAATTTTTCTATGCCACAGCAGCCATTCGAGACAGGCTCGCCGGCCGGAGGTGCCTCTGCTTCCGTTGGG
This sequence comes from Triticum dicoccoides, assembly GCF_002162155.2. Classification (NCBI taxonomy): domain Eukaryota; kingdom Viridiplantae; phylum Streptophyta; class Magnoliopsida; order Poales; family Poaceae; genus Triticum; species Triticum dicoccoides. The sequence goes on along the minus strand of NC_041383.1, from coordinate 683,199,455 downwards.
TACAACGGGCGCGAGCGCCGCGCGGGGGAAGGGGACCCTCAACGACGGCCTGGAAGGCTGCGCCATGGCCGGAGGGAGGAGAGACCGCGGGGCGCGCGCTTCAGCCAGCGCCGGCCAGAGGCCGCCATCATGCCTTCTGCAAGTGAGGCCTTGGTCGCAGGCGCTACGTCAGATGCAGGTGGGCGTTGCTGTGGAGGAACGGCCGGGGACCTCGTTATCCGCTGAGAAGCGGCCGCGCCGTCACGGCCAGTCGCGCTCACGCAGTCTGTAGCCGTAGCGCGGACGGAGAGGGCCGACGTGCTTCTTGCCGGCCGTAGGCCGCTCGTGCCGTTCAAAATCGACAGCGTCGATCCATTAAGAGGTAAGAACATCCCGAATTGTAGAAGACTACCTTCACGCTTACAGTTCTTGTTTGGATTTTCAATCCATTGATCAAGGGTGCCTTTTCGGTTCGTCTTTTCCTTCGTTGATATCTTTCCGATGGAAGGTTGCGAACATTGTCCTGATTCCATGCCCACATGCTCGGATGAAGCAATTCTCGTAAGTGCAAGGACGTTAGGAAAAGCAATCAATAATTGAATCTTTGATTAATCACAAGCAGAGAAGATCAAATAAGCAATCTATTGACAAATTCCCTTCTCTATGCAGAACGGCGGTTGCCGGTTGACTCGTCACAGGTCACAGCGATTAGCGCTAATTAGCCTGATCGTGTAGTGACGCCGGCCGCTCGGAAGCCACGCCGCCGGGGCAAGCCAAGGCCGCTCGCCGTTGTTGTTCGAGGGCCGTAGTCGGGGAGGCACCCGGTTCCGCGGGCAGGCGTTTCAGACGTACATAACCGCTGCCTGGGATGGCCTATTTCTCTCGTCGGAGAGCAAAGGGCTGAGGCTGGTCACAGTGGGGAGTAACTTACACTAGTGTCATGCATATGACACTTAGTAGTATCATAGATGGCTTCATTTACTAACTCATAGACTCATCTTGTCTTGGAAAGCGCTATGTTACAGTAACATATTATGTTACCATCTCTCATTAATTACTTGCCACATAAGCAGAATTTTCTCGAAGAGTGCTATGTTACTAGCTAAGTTACTCCCACTATGACCAGCCTGATAACGTGTTCGAAGTAATTGCAAGAGGCAAATGACAAGTAGTAGAATAGTTGTTCTCATTGATGATGGGATTACACATATATATAGCCCCCGAAGGGGTACGTCCGAAGGGACACGAGACAACCGCCTCAATTAGGAAAAGTAGGGATTAATAGGATTAATTAAATCCTAACAAGTACATGCTTTATTATAATAACTACATACATGAATTGGATGTACTCCCTCTCTTTCAGTTTATAGGGCGTGCGCGTACTCCTAGGTCGTCAATTTGACCAACCTAACACAAATCATATATATATATATTACAAAAAATATATCAATATAAACTTCAAATGTTCTATTTTTAAAAGGTATAATTTTTGTGTTATATAGTTTGTATTATTATGATAAAATTGGCAATCTAGGTACACGCGTAGGACTTGTAAACTGAGACGGAGGGAGTACATGTTTAAGACAATAAGAACAACAACTTTTTTGCTGGCGCCACGCGTATATATCCGGCGCGGAGCCGGTCCGGTCGTCATGGGCTCCACCGCAGCTGAAGTTTTTTGGGTGGCTTGGCTTGGGAGATAGAAGCTGGACCTTTCAAGTTTAGTACTCGTGGCGTTTTCTCACTCCCTTTAGAAAAATAGATATATCTGTAAACTATATTTTGAAATTAGTAAAATATTATACCTTTTATTTTCATTCAAAGGAAATTGTACTTTCTATTAATCTAGTTACATTAAGAATGCAAATTATTCTTTGCGCACCATTTAGAAAAGATTATCTAATCAACAAGAATTCCATATGAAAGCACTTCCAGAACAAATGAAAGTCTTTGTAAAACTTTGCCGCATTTGCGTTGCTTGGGAACATTCAGTACGCGGGATCACGAAAGAAATTTCTTGATGTTTACCAATTGATATTTTTTTTACAAAGGGAGTACTTGTTTCTTTTATAAAGGATGTTTTTTTATTGATACATAATGAAGCATAAGGAGATACAAACATAATGAGCATACCCGGCCTCTGCATAACTATGATGCACACAATCAACATTAATGCACACACGAAAAAACACATAGCAAAGAGCAAAGACATAGAAGACCGAAACTATGCCAGGTGGAGAGAGAAAAAAGAAAAAAATCTTGAAGCGATCAAAACAACGATCAACTATACAACGATTACCATCGGCACCAACTATTTCGTGACAACACAAAGACTACGAGAAAGGTTCTCCAAAAGCAATGCCTCCAGAAAGGGACCGACGTGCAAACGCCGCCATCGCCAGATCCAACCACTGCAGGCATCGTGAGTTTTCACCCTGAAGACTAAGTTTGATCAAACTCCGAGCAATGCCTTAACAAGGTAACGACACAAAAACGTCGCCAATTTCCATGTATAACCAACTAGGGTCAGACTTAGGGTTTTCACCTTGAAACTCGAGACTAGGTGCTCGAGCAGCACCACTCAATCGAAGTCATCCTATATCATCTCCTCCGCTTGCCATGATCCCAGTAGCAGCTTACATGCACAGTCCTAAATGGAACTAAAAGGCATTAATCAACCACATGAACGAAGACCCGTTGCCGCTATCAGTCACACAAGCAAGACCAGTGGCGCCGCTCGGCGGCGGTGAGGGGAGGGCGCATGGGGTGAGGGACGAGAAAAGTGGATCGGGACGCCCCCCGAGTCGCCCGAGACACGGACGAAGCGGGGGATGTTTTCCAATCAGATACTAAACCGTCCGAGTCGCACGAGGTGAGGTGTCGCGTACAACTTGGGTGAATATAAAAAATATCAGGCATGCAACTAGATCACCCCAGCTGCAGTCGTTTTGTGGCCCATGAAATCACAGTAGGGTTATAAATGCTTGTAGTTGTGTGTTTAGAGATGGATATACAAAAAATAAACATGCAACTGGCCATTTACTTTGTGCATATGCAGTTGTACTCGGGTTAGAACATTTGCAATTGCTTTTCTAGTGGTGGACATGCAAGCTGCAACTACCCAACAACACTTACACACACACACACACACACACACACACACACACACACACACGCACGCGCACGCGCACGCGCACGCACACGCACACGCCTGGGCTATTCTGTCACGCGTAACAGAATATTATTCTGTTACCCTACTTGAACTGATGAATTCAAGCGGTTGAACTGATGAAATTCGAGCGGTTGAACTGATGCTTTCTGTTGCTGTTAAAAATCGTCTTCTTTAGTTCAAATTTTTTGTAATTTTTTTGTCGAAATGGAGCGTGTAATATATCGTTGGAAAACTCTTGACATCCACATTACAATCTTATAATTTCTTTTTGCAAAAAATTATGATTTAAGAGCAGTTTTGAAAAAAATCATTTTTTTCAAAACCGAAAACGCGAATCGTATTTTTGACTTAATTTTCAAACAATTTGTCAGAATTGAGCAAATGAAATGGTGTTGGAAAGCTTGTGAAAATCCGCACCTTCCATATATGTACTATTTTTTCAAATTTATATTATTTAAAAGTAATTTGAAAAATGGTGAAATTCTAAGCGAAACGTATTTTCGCGTTTATTGCAAACAGTTTGTCAGATTGACGCAAATGATACGCCGTTGGAAAGCTATGGAAAATGCGCAATTTTTTTTGTGTAGAAATGTTTTTCTAATTCCTTACGGTTTAAAAACGAATTCGAATACGATCAAATTTGATTTTGAACGCGGTTTTTTAAAAAAGTTTGTCGAAATGGGGCAAATAATATACCGTTGGATAGCTATCGAAAATGTGAAACTTAGTCATGTTGAACGTTTTCTCTACTTCGCAACCGTTTAAGAGTAATTTTGAATACGATAAGATCCATCGTGTTATTTTTCTCTCTGAAAAAACAGAGTACTCGTACTGATCTATGTGTGTGTTCGTACTGAGCTATTTTTTATAGATTAATTTTGAATTCTTCTGAAAACGGAGGACTCAAACTGATCTCCATTTTGGGTTTGTACTGAGCGGGTTTTCATAGACTGAACTTTACTCTATTTTTTCCTGTATGATTTTTCTCGTAACTTTTCAACGATCTACGGTATCATTGTACCTAAACTCGCATGATTTATATAGTTGAATGATATTTTTTTTCAAAAAGAAAATATTGTTTGCAACGATGTGTTGGACTTCTCTCATTCTACGACTTGAACTTTTACCATTTGAATTTCCAAGAGGTTTATTTTTGTTTGAGCTTTATCACGTCCCGAAAACTGAGTTTTTGAACTGAGCATTGTGTTTGTTTTTAATGATGTATTTTCACAGTCCGAACTTTACTCTACTTTTTTGTTAATGATTTGCTTACAACTTTTGTTTTCTGTGAATTTGTGGTATCCCTAAGTTTGAACGGATGTAAATACTTTTTGTATATAAGCTCAATTATTTTTTTAGACATATGAATGATCATCCCCTATTTCTCAACTGCAAACTTTTGTTTTCTCTTAACCTGTTGTATCCTCGAGTTTGAACGGATGTAAATACTTTTTGCCAGACTGCTCTAGATTTCAGTATGGTACAACCTTGATGAGCCGATGTACTGAGGTATTTTTCCATAATAGTTTTGAATGGTTCCGAAAAAGAGTACTTGAACGGGTGTCTGTATGGTTTTGTACTGAGCGTGTTTTCACGTACTAGACTTTACTTTGTATTTTCAGTATAATTTTCCTCGTAACTTCTCAATGGTATCATCAAGCCCGAACTTGCATACTTTATACCATTAAACTGAATGATTTTTTAATAAAATGAAAATGTTTTGTTTTTTCTTTTGAACTCAACATTGTTTTGCTACAATATGCTGGACTTCTCTCATTTTACCACTTGAACTTTTACCATTCTGAATTTCCATGGTTTTTTTGTTTGAGCTTTTTTTCCAAACTTGATGTCGTGTCCAATTTTTTTTTCTGTACTTATATGCTAGTAATAATATAACATTTCCATTACTATTTTTGTCCATTCATGGACATCAACCAAAATGGGCAGGAGAGAGCACTATCGAACTGATCATTGTTTTCGACCGAACTATTATGTTCTTTTCTAAGAACTGAACATGTAATACATATTGAAGGGCCACACATGTATGATATAATGAACTGTAGGGTCTTAAAAGTGCAACGACAGTACATCTATAAAGCTCCATAAGATCGCATGAAGCCTCTGCCAAATGAAATATACAAAATACTGAAAAAACTTCACATTTTTGCACGAAGGGCATACTTCCTGACATGCTCGACGAGACCCATTGAAATTGCGCAATTCACGTGTGGGAGCAAGCAGCAACTTTGAAGTATGCAATTTGGAAAGCTCATAAAGTAAAACATGGCATCTTGTTTTTTTCCAGAAAAACAACAGGAGCACATCCGCATAGTTATTCATCTCCACATCAATAATAATTGGCCACCAAAAACCTGACAAATGTTTTTTTTTCTGAAAACACACAACACATTTTTCGAATGCATCAGTACAAGCTGACATTTTCAGTTTTCAGAAGCAATCAAACTTGCTAATTAGTAGAGTACTCATGTACTTACTGGGACCACACATATCCTAATATTAGTATTCATGTACTTACTACGGCCTACACTCAGCTCCTTGAGCGACCGGCCACAAAACAAGAAGTTGTACTGTTGAGCAGGAGGTCCTCGACCCCGTGACTCCTCCAGCAGGTTCCACTATTTTCCGCTAAAGCATAAGCCATGCCGTTGGAGTGGGACGCGTCCACACGGCGACAACTTTAGAAACTGGTTCTATAGAAAAGATTTTTCATTAAATGGCCACAACTTTCAGTGGCTAATTGAAAGCAAAGTCATATTATGAGTGGCTAATGGGTTAAGAAAGCTTTTGAAGAAAAATGAAAGCAGAGGCTAGCTAGCACCTTCGCGCACCCCACGACGTGATCCTTGGAGTTCAACCTGGAAATGGGGCCGAAAAGGCTCGCGCCGCACTTTGCGACCATCGAGCGCCGTACCCGGCGGCATTGCCTTGTGGTTGGCCCGGCGCCCGGCTCGCCGACAGACTTCAGTTCAGGTTGGATTCATCAAAAACATAAATGAAGCATGTGTTCTTTTTCTATTCTTGCAAATGAAGCTCCACTTATGTTCTGTTTGATAATTCTGTATTCTATTCTGTTTTGAACTAAAGTGTGCGGATGAATTGAACTTCTCCGATACATATTTCACTGAACCTAGTCCTCCAGAATGTTTATTCTTTTTAGTTATGTTGGCATGAGGCTATGAAATACATCACAGCAATTGTTTTTTGGGTGAGTTTCAAGAAACATAATACTATGTGAACAATACAACCTGACCTAACTAGATATGCAACATGCAGTACACATGTACGGTGTCTCAACTTTTCACAAAAAACTGCAGCTGTACTATCATCTATTGAAAATGAATCACAGAAATAATGGAGAAGACTTAGTTAAAATGTGAACACCTTGTCCAGTTTTGATCAAATTGAGATCACAAAGAACACTCGCTGCTTTCTCTACAGAGTCCAGGTTATAGCAAAAATGATCAAGACATAAGAACAGTGATCACTTGTACTGCCTGGAAAATAACAAGCAAACTTATAGCATTTGATCATTCGAACTTGTCACAATAGAAATAGAGAATTATGTACACGGATACAACTTGCATCATCAAACTTTAGAGTTCTTTTAACTCCAGAATGCTTCCACAGGACATTCAAAACCCAAAAGCAAAATAACAAAATTAGTGTAATGTTTGTAAAACTTAGTTAAAGTAGAATTACTTTTGTTTTATAACACTACATACTTGAGTGCTTGTGCCCGTTTAAATCTGAATAAAAAGAATATCATTATCTTAGGACTTTATCCGGTTTTCATCACTAGTACACAGTTTCCGTACGTGTTGTTCTCCCATAGGCATTAACACAAGCACCATGCGTGCTAGGAAGAACAGCGCACTTGAATCAGAATTGACACCAAAGAAACTCGCTGCAAATCACTACTTATTCAGGTGATATATCTAAACTTACAGAAACTGAATCCTGTACTAACGATATTTTTTTCACACGCACCAACTATTCTGCGTTTTTTCATGGACTGACAATAGAGTACACACCGAACTAATGTTAAGTTTAGTACAAAAATTCTCTGTTCATGAACTGACAGTATTTCTCCCTTTGGACTGAAGAAAAGCACACTCCTAGGCACGCAGGCGAAGCCGTTTCAAGCTACAACCAACATCAGCAGGAATTCAAGCGAAAGGCACTGAGGTAATAGGAAATGAACATATGACGAAGAATTGAACATAAAAGAAAATATTTTTGGAGAAGGAAGAAGATGTCAGGAGGATCTGGTGAACCTGCTACGCATACTCCTGCGGACTTACGGTTCCGGTGAAGTGGAGCTGATGGAAGAGGGGATCACGAGCAGCCGCGGGAAGGTCGGCACTGGAGCTCGTGGTGAAGTGGACTCGTGGTGCGGCGGCAATGTTGGCGGCTGGCAGTGGGCGACGGAGGTAGGCAGTGGGCGATGTTGTTCTTCGGTATTAAAAACTGGTTTCTACATTAACAACAAACACCTAAAGAGCATCATGTTTTCTGCATGTATATATGAACTTTTGAATAGAACTTACCAGCCATCCACACTTGCACTGAAGACATTTAAATGAACGCAAAATGAACCTCCTAGCATTTATTTTGTGAACTTTTCACAAGGTACACATGTTTCCCTAAATTTGCAAGTTGATTTTCTGAACTTTGATCTTATATGGAACAAAAAGTGAAGGATTCTGGACTGAAGAAATAATCCAAAGGAGCAAAATAAGAAGCGCAAACTAGTGCACAATTCAAACTACCATCAAACCTTTTTACTGAACGGATGAGACGAGATGCTGAGGAGCAAAACCTCTCTCCCTGCCTTAACAAAAAGTAATGGGGGCTAAACTTTGTGTTTCTCTCGAACAAAAACTGACATTCTCAACTCATGAAATAAACTACAGGAGCAAAAGCTGAAGTGTGACCTAGTCTGAAATTTGAACTTGTCGGGAGGCTTTTGCTGTACTGAAGTGTGACCTAGTATTCATTCTACTATTCTTTTTTCCTCCTGGCTGAAGCTAGTCAGTGCAGATCACCCTGACAGAAATCTTCTTCACATTTTCTCCATCCATGGCATCCTGCCTAAAACCAAAAAAAGTGGGGATAGAAACTAGTGGAAGGGAGGACCATTGTGCTGCTATTTTGATCAGGCGTACACACAAAACAATAAAATGGATGAAATGAAACACATTGTACTGTTCGCGTTGCTTCTCCCTTCCTGCCCAGCCAAATCAAATCGAACCACAGGCACTGCATCGAAGAACCTGCTAATGCCCATCATCAATTTTTGATATGTCATGATCAAAATGGGTTTGATCCCATGGTTGAGACAGAAATACTGCATCGATTTGTGATCTGATGGTCTCTCAAGATCTCCGAAGATCTGAACTGATTGTATTACAAGCACCGCACAAATTCCAACGAGCCGATGTAAGTACTATTAAAAAGGTAATCAAGTTCATGTTATATTAATTGGGAGAAGTTCAAAAAAAATAAACTTTTAAAAAGGTTGTCCTATTTTTGCTATAACAACTCTAGTCATCTTTTTGCCAACCATGTATATTACACGGTACAAATAAGATATTTGAACTGAACTAAAATAATAAATTGTACTAAACACCTAAAGAACGTGTTCTTTTCACATCTTCCCAACTACTCGATTAGCAGAACACATGTACGCATTTTAATAACAGAAGCAGAGAGAGAGGGAGAGCGGGAGGGAGGGGGGGGGGAGAGAGATTGCCATGAAAGTGTCGTTGACACATGGAGAGAACTACCATCAGCTCTCAACCTGGACGGCTGCCAGCAACCGTTGTGGACGGGCCGGTGGTGGTGTGGCCCAATCGTAGGAAGTTGGTGGCCGTGTGACGTGTTGCCGGGACGACTCATAAGAATTGAACTGGACCAAAAGAAGAAATTGGACATCACACGTACATTTTTCTACATCAGGATTGATATAGAGTCCACATAAACTTACCTGAAGATCAGAGATGAAGTGTAAGACATCATATGCACTTAAGAAAGAAAAAATAGACAATTTTTAGCATGAAAGGTAGTCAGAAGACCAAGCATGGGTACATAATTTAATAATCAGAATTGAAATTGAACTAAACTGAAAAAATTAAATTGAAATGGACCGACACAAAGAAACTTGACATTTTGCACCAACACCTAGTGGGTGCAAAAGAACCACTTTGCAGAACAATAGAAAAACAAAGCTCATCTAAAATACATAATTTTCTGAAAATCAGTATGACTAGACAAGAAATTCAGATTTGTAGCAGCACACACATTTGTAGCAGCACACACACATTTGTAGCAGTACACACACATTTGTAGCAGCAGAAAAATAATCGCGGAGTAGATGAACTGAAAAGCATTTTAGTTTCTTGTGGCATGGTAGACAAACCGCGGCAGCGGCACATCAAGAATCAGAGAGGAAAATGTCCCTGTCCTATTAAGTAAACAAACAGAATCATCCACATCATCAGCTAATAATGAGGGGGGATATCCAGTGAGATACCAAGCAACTGCATTTCAAGGAAAGTACCAACCTAAAGCCAATTATCATGTATTCATAGAGAATCCAACAAGATGTTTCTTTTGCACACATTTTTTTCTGGGTTTTCTGTTCTGAACTTGATCCAAACATTAATGGTAGTACTTCCCAAGGTGCCACATCTTTACTCACTATGATGATGTATTTGTACTGCTCCAAAAACATTCATGGGAGCACAAAATAAGCATATCAAAATGGTGCTCACAGGAATAGTGACAAACACCGAAAGAGCAAGAAAAGCTACTCAATTAGCATAACAACACTTGTATGCATTTTAATAGCAGAAGCAGAGAAGGAGAGAGATTGCTGTGATTGAGTGCCATTGACACAGTGGACAACCTGGAGAAGCGCTACATGAGTCCTTTTTTTGCGCAGGCTTGCTCCACGACCTAAACTTCTAGGCTGACATTGGTTCTCCAGTTTTCTTTACACAACCAACTTTCTGTTTTTTAATAAGCGAACTGATGGAAAAACTTGATGGTCCACTTTTGTATTTCATTCAAGGTGAACTGATGCACTTGCAAAGTTAACTTATTTGTGTTCCTATTTTAACACTGAAACTGATACATGTTCACAAACTGAACAGATTAAAGGTATGAACAGTCAGTACATTTATACCTTAGCTAGCGTGGCACTAGAACTGACACAATAAGTTAAGTTACCGGTAGTGATCCATCGATAACACGTGAATCCCTCCCTATGCTTGAGCGCAATAGAACTGAAAACAAATCAATGTTAGGTTCAGTTTGGTAGCAGTAGCAGATATCGATGACTGCATAGTAGTACTACATCCTTTGTTTAAAATCACTACAACCAGTAGGGCAAATCATCGATGTAGACCCAAAAAAATGGCCAATTTTGAGAAGCATGTACCTTACAGTTGTGGCAGCCGCCCGTAGCGACATAACCTGCGCTTTTATCCACCATTTTTCCTGTTGTTAGAACACGAAAAATCACCACAAACCTGTCAGTATAATTACCTGGTCAACATCAGCCTCCAGTTTTTAACTTTTTATCTTAGTCCCAAATCAGCACGAACCTGACAGGTTAATTTGTTAGTTGCGTGCATGAGTAAAGGTGTCGATATTGGAAAGAAGTTTAGATTGTTGAAGCTCGTTCATGAAGGAGCATGGTAGGAGGATCTCGGACAGATAAGGGAGGAAGAGTTGGACTGGTGGAGCCCCATACCTGGACGGGGGCCGGAGGAAGTAGTGCGTGGGGGCGAGGCGGCGCCGGTCGGCGGGAAGGCGGGGCGGCTGCGGTCGGCGGGATGGTTCTCGACCTCGCGGCTCCTCCTGCAGGCTCCAGTGTTTGCGTTGAAGCACGAACCATGGCGCTGGAGTGGGGCTCGTCCATGGTGGCGACATTGAACGGCCTGGGGTGGCGGTGATGAACTGCGTGTACGCGGCGGCGTAGTCCCATCGGGGAGGAGGCAGAGTGGTGGCTGGTAAGCATCAGTGGGTGCCGGAGGACTTCACCCAAGATCTACCAGCGAGATCAAAAAGGAGTCGGAGGTGGCGTGGATATGCTGGTGCGGGGCCACGGCTAGTCACAAGGGTGGTGGGAAGCGTGTCCATGGCTGGTCGCCGGGGAGTTGGGGCGCAGGGCCGCGGTTGGTTGCTGGGGAGATGGGAGGCGGGGCAGTGGCTGGTCTGTCGGAAGGTGGGAGGCGGGGCTGCGACTGGTCGCCAGGAAGGTGGGAGGCGGGGCAGTGGCTGGTCACCGAGGAGGTGGGAGGCGGGGCCGCGGCGCGGCGGGTCGCCGGGAGGATGGGAGGCGGGGCCGCGGCGGGTCGCCGGGAGGTGGGAGCATCGCGCCCTTATAAGGCGAGGGGTAACAGAATAATATTCTGTTTCTAGTTTAAAACCATTTGTTAAGATTATGCTAGTTTAAAATCATTTGTTAAGATTATGATATTGTTTAAGTGTAAACTTTGAACAGTGGCACCTCAAGTCTGCGACTCTAGGTCTGCCACTTGTCGAGGTCAAGCCTTCCGACGCCCAGCGCCTCGAGGTAGACTATCTAGAACTAAAATACATCTAGATACATTCATACGTGCAACAAGTAATTCGGAACGGAGGAGGGAGTACGTACGTACGATGCCATCTTGTTTTTATCAGCCTGCTCCGTGTAAGAATCATCGCCGACGATCGACGTGGTGGAGGCCTTGGCATGGAAAAAGGCAACGGATGCTGGCATGCCATCGCCTTCCTTGCCTTGATCCACCGGACGCGCGAGCGTTGCCTGGTCCCTGAACTTTCTCGATACAGATACCGGCTTTATTCGCCTTCCTTATCGGAAAAGACTTCCAAGTTATAATCGGAACTGTTTTTTGTAAAAAAAAAAGAATTATACTTGGAATCGGACTGCTTGGCCCATATATAAAGACAAGCGTTTTGCACTTGTTGGCTTCCAAATCGATCGCATCAGACCTAGCCTAGTAGTATATCACGCGGCAAGGGTGGGTGATTACCAATCTACAAATCAGACCTGGCGTCGCCACCGTAACTCCGGCATGGCACCCGACACGCCGACGACTGCCAAGAGAAGCAGGCAAGCGCCATGCACGGCGGCCAGCCTGCCGGAAGAGATCCTGTCCGAGATCCTGCTGCTTCTCCCGTCCAGGTCCATCCTCCGGTTTCGTGTCGTCTGCCGCTCATGGGCCGCCCTGCTCTCCTCCCCGGCCTTCAAGGACGTCTACGCCGCCAAGGCCCGTGCCCGTGCCCGGCGCATGGACAAGTTCGTCGTCTTCGCGCCGTCACCCAACGCCAACGGGTCCATGGCGGTCTACTCCTGCGCCCGAGGCGCCGCCGTCGCGGATCCTCTCTTTACCGTCGACCGTGTGCGCGTCGACTTCATGTGCTTGTCGAGCAAGCCCTGCCATGGCACCATGCTCTTCTCGGACACCCGCTCCGGCGTCTATTGGGTGTGTAACCCTAGCACCGGAGAGTGTGTCCCCTTGCCAAAGCAGCGCCGTGGCTTGATGCAATCGAGTGCCGGCCTGGTGTACGATGATCGGACCAAAGAGCGCAAGGTGGTCCATCTCTTCAAGGATATGACGCATTTCGGGTGCGATATTTACGCCCTCTGCAATCCTACTCAGCAGTGGAGGCCGGCCAACCAGGACGTTCAGCTCCTGGGGTTCAACATCCTAAAATCCGTCTTGGGAACCGAAGACTCCGTGACAAAGATACCTCCGGTATTTGCAAATGGATGCTTGCACTGGCTAGCTTACCCGGCATACATGGACACCCCGGATGGCCAGGACGCCATTCTTTGCTTCTCCGTTGACACGGAAACCTTCACACGGCTCAACGCACCTTCAAGTGTGCACTTGGCAGCAGAGTACAAAGAATTGGACGAGAACTTGCCGGCGGTCCCAATGCATCTAGCGGAGCTAGAAGGCTCGTTGTGCCTGGTCCATGATCTCCGCCGACGAGGGCAAGGTAGGAGCTGGCTAGATGTATGGATGCTCAGGGATCATGTTGCCAATGAGTGGTCACTAGACCACCGCATCGTTGTCACACCTCTTCTTGCACGAGATGTACATAGCCCCCGGTTCATCACTGTGCTCGGCTCCTCTAGTGACGGCGACAGTTGTGCGGGCAATGAGCAGGAGAAGAAGAAGATATTGATCGCCACGTCACAACACCAGGTCCATGCTTACGATCCAAAGGAGGGGGGTATCCAACTTGTCTTCTCTGCTCCAAAGACTAATATCCGGATCGGCCGAAAGGAGGCAGCTGCCGCGCTTTGGCTTGGTCTCTACGAGGACAATGTAGTCCAGGTTGAGGGGGCAAATAGTCGAGATAAGGAGGTATTATCGGCAGTTACCAAGATCCTAGCGCGACTTTCGGTCAAGTCTATAGCTCATTCCATGTTGGTATGCAGACAGTGGCGCTCACTCATCGAGAGTGAGAGTTTTATTATATCACACATGTCAATGAAGAGGCCGAAGAGGATTTTGATGGCCAGTAATGGCCGTCCACGGCGTGCTTTCTTTGAATTTACCACGGTGGGAAATTGGCTTGAAGCTGCAAGCCCCGCTCTTGCCGACACTCTTGTCAACGATAAGGTCATATGCTCCAAACCATGCCACGGGCTCAACTTGATAAGCACCAACACTGATGACTTTATGTGCAACCCATGCACCGGTGCCATCAAGTGTCTGGGAAGGCATGGCAAATCACACTTCACACCGGCTGGACATGAACGCCGTCACGCATTTTCGGTTGGTAGAAACATCGGTTTCGGTTTCGACCAGTCAACTGGAGAGCATGTGGCCGTCGAGATAGGATACATCAACGGAACCTTGGCTTGCGTGATCAAAACGAGCAGCGAGAAGCAGTGGAACTGCATTGGTAAGCCGCCGAGGATGGTGAGCGATATGCCACCAGCGCATGTCGATGGGACACTCTACTGGACGAGCGAGCCCGGACACGAGCGAGTCATCGTTGCCTTGGACATCTCCACCCGTGAATTCAACATCCTTCCGTGTGAACCAAGCTTGAATAATGACCGTCGCCACGCCTTTCTTGTCGAGCTGAAGGGAATGCTCTCGCTCGTGGCCGTGGACGCTAGTGCGGGAGAGATGGTCATATGGACGATGCCCAAGAACATGTCCTCGTGGGTTGGTGCGTACAAGATATGCCTCGACGAACATCCTGATTATTCTCTCGCGAAGGGTCAGGTGGTAATGCCGGTGGAGATAGACGATGGTAACGATGGAAGGATCCTTCTCAACACCGGACGGGCTTTAGGGTACTACGACGCCAAGACAGGAGAGCTGGACAGCATGTACTCGTTGGACCAACTGAAGCTCCCCCGGAGCAGCTTGGCCTTCCCTGTCTTGTGCCAGGAGAGCCTGGCGCGCATTCAAGACGACGAACTCCCCAGCCTCGTCGCTCCCTCGGTTCGCGATGAAGGATGCAGGCCATGCGAGCACCCTGAGCACGCCGACACAACGCTAAGGCAAGGACGACTCTTGCTGCTCAAGTGTGAGGGCGACGCATGTCTGGATGTCGGAGACGTCTACCGGAGCTGCTGCAGGAGGCTGCTTTGCTGGAGTTGCCAAAGCCGCTGCATCGAGCACTGTCAGACTCAGACACTTGCACTACGCCCCGATCCTGTGCTCCCAACTGACGGTCATAATTGGGCTTGGAACAAATTAGGTCCGGACGCTAGCTTGCCTTTTTGCCATCCGTCCGTGCCAGGTCCAGAGTACTGCTACTATTACCCGATCGTGGAGGGAGATGTGGTTCGTCATGTCTTCATGTCTATCAGGGATTACATTCAAGGGAAGCAGTGGTGTCGTTTGGCCGAGTGTGGATACAGAACAGAGGGAGATGCAGTCAAGGAAACGTGGGTTCGGAGGTACCTCAAGCCGTGAGAGCCACTTTCCTTTTTAAGCTTTTTTTCTTATGTTTTTGGACCGTTTGTTGAGCATAATTGGTTTGGTATGAATATATCTAGCTTGCTAAATGTTGGTAATGTCAAATATTTGCCAAAAAATGGCAATTTTACGTGGGACTAGATGACACGTTGCGCTAATTGGCGCAGATATGAACTCCAACCTGCAAGTAAGCGAACTATGGAGGTCAAGAGAACTACTTCCTCCGTTTTTATTTACTCCACATATTAGCTTTGATCAAAGTCAAGCTTCCTAAACTTTGAGAGAGTTTATAGACAAAAATATTAACATATACAATAATAAATCAATACCATTAGATTCATTATTGATTGGTTATGATAAATATTTATATTTTTTTCTATAAACTTGGTCAAACTTTAGGAAGTTTGACTTCAGTCAACTCTAATATGCGAAGTAGATAAAAACGGAGGAAGTATTTGTGAAGAAACCAATTGACCAATTACAACTCAGAAATTAAGTGAATTATCTTAAACATAAAATGATAGTTAAGTGAACCGTCAAAAGAAATCAATAGCAGCCATTGGCACAAAGACCAATTGCAACCAAGAAAAGAAGCAACCACCACAACAGAAAATTCAGGTGAACTATTTGAGAATTCTTTGTCATGAATAATCTACAAATAATTATATTCGTAATGCGTTTGTTCTACCCTGCCCATGCCCGTCTCTGGCCCGCTAGGGCAACCTAACATCACGGTCAATACAAATGTCGACCATATCCCCAACCGGCCTTACCCGGCGAGACCGTGAGAGGCGGCTATTGCTATTCCACTTGATGCACGACAACGGATGACTGAATGCCAGATCACACCGGCCGGGGAACTCTAGTGGCCGAGGACGCACCCAGGGCAGCTCACCTTGCTCGTTCTTTCGTGGCGGGGGTCTGGGGATTGTTTCACCGGGTAGAGGCGTCGAGTCTGCATGCGTCAGGCGCGTCGTAATAAGCCACCCCGCATCCAAGCAAGTCCACCATGCGAGCCCATCTCGTTGCCCCAGTTGATGCAGAGACCAATTGCAGGCTAAAAGTTAAGCGAGCTATTTGAAGGATTTTCATCAGTGCACGACCGGCACTACTCAGCGAGAGGCGGCTATTGTTTTCTAATACACATATGTAGGACAGTAAAACTAAACCAATTCCTAGCCCTCTCACGCCTTGCGCGTTTTTAGCCATCCATTTCACGATCTGGTCTTCTTGGTCGAGCCCTCTCACAGACTCCCTACGTTGGATGAGCTTACAACACACGTTCAGCGTGATCTACTGCCAACATGGCTTGGATGTCCTAATGGGCTGCTACTCCGGTTGCTTTTCTGAAGATCTATGGTTAAATGGGCTTATTTTCGGCTGGTAAATAGACTATATGGTCGTTTAGCATGGATAGCACTTCCCGGGCAACGCTTCGGTTAGACAGGCGGGGCCCCCTATGTCTCGGTGTAAGCGAGATATATTTGCTTTTTTATGGACCATATCAAATTCTTGCACACACAGATATAGTTCACACTTAAGCATGGCAAAATTAGATTATGGATCATAGCAAATTTAATTTTTTTGGACCATATCAAATTTAGTTTATGGATCTTGCCAAAATTAGTTTAGTGGATCATGGCAAATTTGTTGCATTTTTTACCACGGCAATTCTGATTTTTGCATTAGGGCAAATTTATTGTATATGACTTTGTCATTTTTTATTTCTGTAGACCTTGTCAAATAATCTCATATTTTTTGCCATCCAAACCTTACAAATATGTTTCTTTCTTTTCTAAATTTTCTGCCACAATATTTTTAGTACACATTTCCCCCCTTAATTTTAGTAACTAGACGATGGTAGTAGGTGGGGGCAATTTTATCACCATGGCAATTTTCAAAAAATGGCAAATAATTGAATTATACCATGGAAAATTTAGTAATTAGATGACGGCAAAATACATGGTAAATGTTCACATGAAAATATTTAAAACTTTTCAAATGGCAATTTTAAACTTTTTTTGCTGTTCACATGTCATGTTTTTCTACACTTTGCAAACTTAGAAATATTTTCTAAATTCCCACGGTAAATTAGCAGCATTTTTATTCTAAGAGCAACTCTAGCAAACCCCGCATTTCGCCCCGACTCGTAAAATAACCGCCAAAATGCGGGTCGGGGCGGAAAAACCAGCCCGATCAGAACCCGCATCCCGCCCCAGCCCGGAAAACATTTTAGGGGCCGCGGCAAAATCCTGACCCCAACCCGGGAAAACGCGGGTTTCCCCCTCGCGGCTGCAGTGCCCTGCATATAAGCGGAAGCGGTTGGTGGGGGGGGGGGTTCATCCCGCGCTTTCCCCCACCAACTACCTCTCCTCCGAGCACGGGTTCGTCCGCCCGCCGCCGCCGAAGGTTTGCGGGCATGGATTCGTCTGGCCGTCCACCGAGCTCGGCGCTCGCGCAACGTCTTTTGTGGCTTGCCGATGCCGCTCATAGAGTGCGACGACTGCACGCGGAAAGTGTTGCGGCTCACTTCGGGCACGCCGAAGCACCCCGGATTGGTGTTCTTCAAATGCGAAAACGACGGGGTACGTGCACTTGCGGTAGCTCATTTCATAGCTTTAGTTCAATTGCGGTAGCTCACTTCGAGCTTGCTCATTCTTTTGTGTAGGACGATGGATGCTCATTTTGGTTTTGGGAAGGCCAATACATTGATTTGTTGATAGAAAGAAAGTTAATAGATGTTAGTGCACTCCTTAGTACTAACGAAGGCAATGATGCGGCTGCATGTGCAAGTAGAGGGAAGCAACATCTACTTCTTTCGAACCAAAGATGAAAAAAAGAATGCAAAAACAAGAATGCCCAGATCAACAATGAATGCATGGAAAAGATATTAGTCCAACTTGTTGGAGCAGTTATAGAAGTTGGAAATCTTCTGAAATGCATACTTGTGGTTCTTGTTTTCTTTGGTTTTGCTATTCTAGCAAAGATTTGGTGATGTCTTTGAAGGAAATATGCCCTAGAGGCAATAATAAAGTTATTATTTATTTCCTCATATCATGATAAATGTTTATTATTCATGCTAGAATTGTATTAACCGGAAACATAATACATGTGTGAATACATAGACAAAACTATAGTCACTAGTATGCCTCTACTTGACTAGCTCATTAATCAAAGATGGTTATGTTTCCTAACCAT
Organism: Triticum dicoccoides; assembly: GCF_002162155.2. Classification (NCBI taxonomy): domain Eukaryota; kingdom Viridiplantae; phylum Streptophyta; class Magnoliopsida; order Poales; family Poaceae; genus Triticum; species Triticum dicoccoides. Next base: position 683,181,125 of record NC_041383.1, on the reverse strand, counting down.
AGACATGTGTTGTCATTTGATTAGTGGGATCACATCATTAGAAGAATGTGATTGACATGACCCATTCCGTTAGCCTAGCACTTGATCGTTTAGTATACTGCTATTGCTTTCTTCATGACTTATACGAAGTTCCTACAACTATGAGATTGTGCAACTCCCGTTTACCGGAAGAACACTTTGTGTGCTACCAAACGTCACAACGTAACTGGGTGATTATAAAGGTGCTCTACAGGTGTTTCCGAAGGTACATGTTGGGTTGGCATAATTAGAGATTAGGATTTGTCACTCCGATTGTCGGAGAGGTATCTCTGGGCCCTCTCGGTAATACTCATCACCTAAGCCTTGCAAGCATGTAACTAATGAGTTAGTTATGAGATGATGTATTACGGAACGAGTAAAGAGACTTGCCGGTAACGATATTGAACTAGGTATTGGATACCGACGATCAAATCTCGGGCAAGTAACATACCGATGACAAAGGGAACAACGTATATTGTTATACGGTTTGACCGATAAAGATCTTCGTAGAATATGTAGGAACCAATATGGGCATCCAGGTCCCGCTATTGGTTATTGACCGAGAATGGTTTTAGGTCATGTCTACATAGTTCTCGAACCCGTAGGGTTCGCACGCTTAACGTTTCGATGAATGTTTTATTATGAGTTTATAAGTTTTAATGTACCGAAGTTTGTTCGGAGTCCCGGATGTGATCACGGGCATGACGAGGAGTCTCGAAATGGTCGAGACATAAAGATTGATATATTGGACGACTATATTCGGACACCGGAAAGGTTCCGGGTGATTT